>NC_143519.1:3569909-3917409 GCF_031878675.1 Megascapheus bottae
GTAAGACAAAGGAAGTCAATTTGATTTGTGAGCCTTTGAATGTTTCACATAATTGTGCTGGAAAAATAGAGTCTTTCAGTTTCCTTCTGTTCCAGTCAGAACATGAATATATCCAATTAAAGCAGGAGGTTCATCAAAATTCTCCTCACAATCCAAGATACCCCACCACACTTATAGAAGTTCAAAATTAAATTCTGAGCACTGTCTGAGCTCTGACTCTTTGATCTGTTCAGTTCCCCCTTTCTTTTGTCTGTATAATTTCCAATTTCTTAGTTATTCTGGGGCTAAGGTTCTTAGCAGTAGGCTCATTAAACACTTGGACTAAACATTTCAACCATTTTTGAGCAAAATGGGATCAATAGTTTTGAGAATTCCATAATACCATTATAGGTGTGATTAATTCACATCATTGGAAATTCTTGTTGGCTCTTTCAAAGCCATGATGGTTTGCTCACTTTTAGATCAATGCGAAATATGAGAAAATAGGTGATTCACTTTGTGGCCAAATGTTTCTGCCATGTTTTCATTATTAGTGACTAGTATTACTTTCACCTTGCTCTTCTTATGGCTTTTAACTACATAATTCTACTTCCTCTCCATGTCTCCATTTCTCTCTGAGAAATTCCCTCAGTAAATTTCTTTCCCTCTATGGCTCCTTCCCATGGAGGGCTTCTTCTGTCAATAATGTCTCCTTGCACTCACCCCAGTGACAGGTACCCTCTTTGAGGAAAGAACGTGCTCTTCGGAGTCACTTCCACTTAGCTGAGTCTTTGGAGATAGACTTGAAAGTACAAGTTTATGCCTTCTGAAGTCTACCCTCCAACACACCAAGAAAATGTTGGAAGCAGCGAAGGCTTTCCTTGGGAGTCACCTCAGATCTTCTGGAGGAACTCAGAACTTTGGCACACACTCCAGACTTGATGCCAACAGAGTCTTTGTTCCCTCCTAGAAACGAAGCATTTAGTAGGGTGTTTTTGGAGCCAGTAGCATTGCAGAGGAGCTGTGGAACTGTGTACTGACACACCTCAGTACCACCAACAGAGAATCCCAGCCTCCCGGGTGAAAGCAGAGTGGCCTGGTTTACAAGGTTTATCCATGAGGAGACTGCTGAGTTTTTCTAGAATGGATTTCCGGAATATTTTCCCTCAAATACCCCTAATTGTGATGTCATTGCATTGGCACCCAAGTCAAATTCAAGTGCAAACTGTGATTGCTACACAAGTATGTTACTAATTATTTCAGCAGGTTCCTTTGGACACAGACGAAACACCAGAAGCAATCAAACAGGTGCACTCTTGCTTGTGCAGCTCAGCTTGGCCCCATGATCACTCTGAGGGAACGTGGAGCTTTCAGCCCATTCACTCTGGACATAGCCCAATGACAGAGACCGTGGGAAAACTTCAGTCCTCTCTGCAGAGTAGGGTTCGGAGATAGTCAGTAAATATTCTGGGTGCTCGGGCTGAGGCTGCTGGGGCCTGAGTGATGCCGTGTTCTAATGCAATGGTCCCCAGTCAATCAGAGAAGGAGTCAGCGCAGGAAAAGAGGAATCCAGCTAAAAGGAGCTGCTCCCAGAGTCTAGCCCGCCAGAAGCTGCTACCATTCCTTGGATTGTTGATTTCAGAAACACAATCTGAAATTGAGTTTGAAGAGAAAACAGCAGCAACAGTGATCAGCAGCATGTGTGCGGGATTCCCTGATTCATTAAAATTTCCAGGTAGAACAATGTTGGACCTTGTTCTAAGGAGGAAGCATGACATCGAGCACGGCTCCTGAATGTTGAAACTTAGGCTGCACGCTTGCAAGATCAAGCACTGAAAACAGCAGGAAGAAATCAGGCTATTTCATAGAAGAAGGAGGAAAGGAAAGCCAAGCTCAGGTTGATGCTAGATAGCAAAGATGACACTCCTTTTAGCCTGTCACTGAGAGAAAGAAATGGATTCCCAGTAGTTGACAAGCTTGTGCATCTGGAAAAGGCAAAGCCCCAGTCCTGCACTGAATCTAGAAGGAATGCTAGAACAAGGACTGACATGTAGGTTGACCTTGGAATGAGAGCTGTCTGCTGCTTGTCTCTGCAGCATTGCTGCAGGGCTGCGGGAATGGACCACTGGCGGGGAGATCCGCCTTCTCCTCTCACTGAAGTAAGGTGAATTTCCAGGGTTTTCTCTCACAATCATTTGTTGTGTACTATTTTCGCTAGGCTTCATCTTACATTAAAATCCTGTATATACCTGGTCTTTTCTTCAGTAGTGTCTCTTTAGCAGTGATTCACTTACTCTGGGCCCATATACACAGGATGTAATTGCCACAACTATGTGATTGCCACGCTATGTTTGAGCACCTGGTAGTGTTATCACCCTTATTTCTTTTGCTCCTTTACAAGTGAAAACTCACCAGTGCCAGGCTCCGTGGCTCACGCCTGTCATCCTAGCTGCTCAGGAGGCTGAGATCTGAGGATCAAGGTTCAAAGCCAGCCCTGGCACAAAAGGACCTGAGACTTTTTTTTTTTTTGCCAGTCCTGGGCTTGAGCTCAGGGCCTGAGCACTGTCCTTGGACTTTCTCAAGGCTAGAGCTCTACCACTTGAGCCTCAGCACCACTTCTGGCTTTTTTTCTATGTATGTGGTACCGAGGAATTGAACCCGGGTCTTCATGCATGCTAGGCAAGCACTTTAACCACTAGGCCAAACTCCCGGCCCAGGACCTGAGACTTTTATCTCCAATTAACCTCTAGAAAATAGGAAGTGGGGCTTGGCTCAAGAGTGGGGGGGCAGAGCTCAGGGACAGCGCCCAGGCCAAGTTCAAGCCCCATGCCCCCCCAAAAAAAATCAACAACCAAACAACCCACGAATATCGTGATGTTCCCACTGGGTGCAGGCGTCCTGGGTGCGTTCTTCTTCCCTCCTGCCTGCTTACCATCGCTTTCCTCCCAACCTTGGATACCAACACCCCATTGGTTCCTAAGTCTGCGAACCAGAGAGTACGATTCCAGAGCGCACACTTCGGTGAGTATGTATGTCCTCTTCTGACGAGTCCCGTGGACCTGGGCACAGAGCTGCTTTCCAGTGGTCTTCTAGGAACCCGTGTGTAGAACCACCATACTTGAGGAGACTGGGTCTAGGTGGCGGATCTGTCCCATGGTGTCACCTCACTTCTGCGAAGACAGCAGAGGGATGGAGGGGCACAGAAGCTGGAGCCTGCGTCAATATTCAAGGGATGAGTGAGTCAGCATGCCGCCTCTCCCCCATGGCTCTGCTTTCCAGAGGAGCACAGGGCGCGCACAGTCCTGTACTGAACTCCAGGAAGACAACGGAGGGTGGAGGAGAGGCTTCCGGTGGCAGCCTCATGCCAGCTCCATTCTCAGGTCTATTTATAAGTGCAGATCACTTCTATAACTTGTCAGCTCTACGAAATTAAATTGTAAGACAACCCCCGGTTCAGTACCCAAGCCCATCTTTTCCTGTGAATCAGAATCCTACCACAAATGACTTCCAAATGTGAGTTTAAAAAAAATACCCAAGCTGGTCCTGGTGTCTCACACCTGAATTCTAGCTACTCAGGAGACTGAGATCTGCAGATGGTGGATTGAAGCCAGTCTCAGTAAGAAAGTCCATGAGAATTTTCTCTCCAATTGACCACCAGGAAACAGAAGTGGTGCTGTGCTTAAGAGATAGAGCACTAGCCTTGGGCAAAAAGAGCTCAGGCATAGCACCTAGGCCCTGGGTTCAAGGCCCAAGACTGACCCCCCCCCCCACAAAAAAAAGGAAATTAAAAAGAAAATTAAATAGCCAAATGCCCAGTCATATAACATTTCATGTATGGATTTAGATCCACAAGCATTAAAATAGCATATAAAGTAACATGTTTTATATTCTCAGTTTTTAGACAAGAGTGTTACTTAAAGAGCTTTCTCTTTGTGGATTGGATATTAGAAGCTATGTTGCCATGAGAGACATTGTTCTCATCAACAACTTCAGCTTATTTTCTTTCTCCCCTTTTCCTCTTCCTTTTTGTGTGGGTGGGGAAAGTTTCTCACTGCAAAACTCAAGCTAGATGGGTTCAAACTGCTGATCCTTATGCCTTCCCCACCTGAGAGCAGGGATTACAGTGATGAGCCACTGTTCCCAGCTCACCCTCTCTACTTGTAAAACCTACTTTTCAGGCACCACTTCCATCCTTCTTTCATTTTGTTGTGAAAACTCCCTAACAGTGTATACCAGGACCATTCCCAACAAGCACATTGATGTTGTTTGACAGTGATTTTTACCAACCTCTGAATACTTGCTATTGTGAAACCATTAGCTCCAAATTAATGACTAAATGTTCTCTTTTAAAGCATTTCATTGGCTTGTTAACAGTTATGTCGGGCAGCTTCCACTGCAATTAAGACTAGCATTGTTGAGTTCTATTCTGAACTTAAATTGAACCTCTGTGAATGTGAGCAACTGTGTAAGGACTCCAGGAAAGTATGTTTTCTTATCTTCTCAGGGTGCTACCCTTCTGGAAAAAACACTCACAACTGTGATGGCATTGTATTAAGTGTTTAGGGACAAGTTTCCACATTTCTTGTTAGATATGGGTAGATCTTTTCTACTGTCCACTTACTTTCTTGTCTCAGTGCGTTGTCTTGCATGATTAAATGCTACTTTTCTTCCCAAACAACTGTGTATGTATGTGTTACATACTTTCTCAAAGCAATGTTTTTCACTTAATATCTGTGGTGAAGGTGATAATGTAGATTTGAATGTGATGTGAGGTTTATTATATATGTGTTCTATGACAATGCTCTGTGAACTGATTGCACAGGTGCTTTTAGTCACACTGACTAATACCGCATATTCTCCAGTCCCTGATGGTTTAGAATCCAGAGCACACTGCCTCGTTTCACTCAGAAGACCTGCTCCTCTCTTCAGCAAAGCCAACCCTATGGACAGAAGGATGCACTGGTTATAGAAAATTGCCAACGATTTGTTCCACATCGATTTTTTTCCCCCCAGAGCCAACCCAAATTCAATGGAAGCAGCTCTCTGGGAGGAGATCACATTTACAAAGTCCTCTCCTGACCCTCTGCCCATTGAACTTTGAAAATCACACAGCTACAGCACAATGGAAAAACACTTAGAGGAAATTCTTATTCTGCCAAATTAGTCCCATCAAGTCTTGGTGGAAACGAGTTGCCAGGAGCCCCTGCATGTACTCAACATCCTCAGTAAGGGACTGAAGCCTCGGGATCTGCTGGAACAAGAATCTGCTTCTTGTCTTAAAGTGAGGCTTGCCTGAGCAAATGACAGAGGACTTAAGAAGCTTGTTTTTCTTTGTACATAAGCATGCTATCTAGTACTAGCACTTTGTGTTGATTTCACTTCAGCATGAACAGATAGATTGGTCAAGATTTTTCAGTCAGTGGTGGGCTCTGAACACTCTATATCAATATGTAAATAAGAGGAATCTACAACCTCTTGTAATTGGAAAACAGGATGTATAGATGAATGGCAAAAGTGCCTCTGTGTGCATTCAAAAGGCATTCAAGACAGCAAAAGGAACCTAGACACAACAGAGAGGGTCGATACTAATGGTGCTTAGTAGAAAACATGATAGTTCTTACTTTGACAATTTCCCTATGATTATTTTATCAGACAGATGTTAGTTAACTCTAAAATGTGATGACAGGTATTTGAGAAGAAAGAAA
This sequence comes from Megascapheus bottae, assembly GCF_031878675.1. NCBI lineage: Eukaryota > Metazoa > Chordata > Mammalia > Rodentia > Geomyidae > Megascapheus > Megascapheus bottae. The sequence goes on from NC_143519.1 coordinate 3,575,594, forward strand.
ATCTATCATTCTTTTTTTTTTTTTTGGCAGTCCTTGGGCCTTTTCAAAGCAAGAGCTCTACCACTTGAGCCTCAGCACCACTTTCGGCTTTTCTATGTATAAGGTACTGAGGAATTGAACCCGGGTCTTCATGCATGCTAGGTAAGCACTCTACCACTAGGCCAAACTCCTGGCCCACTATCATTTGTTTAATAGAAAAAGGGCAGAAGGAGGCACTTATCCCCTTTTAACACAGAAAGAGTTTAGCTATGTAGGTAAGAATACAGACACTCTGGAAAACAGGCACTGTTAAAAGAGTGAAGAACATGCTGTTCAAAGCATATAAGCACCCACAACAGCCTGAGCCATACGCACGCCACCAGCATGTATGTGCAGATCGTTTTTGCAATGTTTTCTTGTTCAAAGTACATCCTTGCACTCTATCCCTCAATGTAATGTATTTGCAGCTCAGCTGCTATTCCAAAGTCTTCTGAACCACACTGGTGCAGTTAGATTTCTTTGTCCTATTAGTCATGCTCTGATGTAGATCTACGTGGGTGTTTCTAGACTCCACAGCCTGCTCCTCCTGATAAATGAAACCTACATCCACACAAGCTATTGCATCTTATTTGCGAGTGTGCAATATTTTAGTTGATAAGCTAATACGATCAACATTTACTAATCCAGCCAACATTTTCTTTGAACACATTTCTCATTTTCATTTTGGTAAGGAGGAATGTTAATGAAAATGAGCAGTCAAGTACTGATCTATATTTCCTCAGTGAGTCCCAGTCCTTTGCTGAAGAAAAGCCACTTTCTTTTAACATACAATATTATTGTGTGAAGCTGCAGACATTTTCTCTGGACTCAGATCCCTGCATGGCTGGCCCATTGGCTCTCCAATGCCTTGAGTGCTTGAGCACTGTCTTGTCAAAATGCCCTTGGCATCTTCTGAAAGAATCACTCTTGACTCTAGTCAATGTGCCAATATCCTCCAGTGCAAACCCCTCTCAAAATCTGCTGGAAAGTCATTGAATGGTCACAAGTCACTTATCAGCAGGGATTGCTGTTCCCTTGAGCTGCAGTCTGCTTGGCTTTTTCTGACCCTTCTCTTTTCTTAGCTTCTGGCGTTCACTCCAGGTCCAACTGGAAGCAAAGATGGACTAGGTTATTTTCCCAGTGCTAGCCCCCTTCCCCACTAAGGCTTCCTTTCCAAACGTGCTCATTTATTAGAAGCATCAGAGGGAAGCCAGGCCTAAATTACAAAACAAACAAACAAACAAAAAAAAACCCCAAAACCCCAGTGATTGTAAATAGAGATTCCCTCCTTGTTTGGTAAACTTGTCATTTAAAATATGATGTAAAAATCAACGTTAATAAATTCTTTAAAAAAAAAAGACAAAACTATCGGTAGAAATCAGATTTGAACCATACGGTTTTATTGTGGTATATGTATCATTGAAATATTTTCTGAGACATAATTCAGCTAAATTTGTGTAATAATGAGATTAAAAATAAGCTCTGTCTTTGCTTCTTTTATGTTTATGAAATGCAGGCTTTGGATTTTATGCATTGTATTTTTAAATTTCTCTCATTCCTTGCATGGAGACATACTCCTGATTTGAGTCTTCACTAAAATATGAGTAGTTCTGATTTAAATTAATTCTAATATCAAAGTAAAAATGTATCATTATGCAATAGGAGTGGATTCCATCTGTGTTTCAAGCATTTGGAACACAAAAAAATTTAAATATGACAAAATAAGGGTGTAATAATACAAAATAAAAAAATGTTAGGGAGATGGTGCAGTAGGAAACTGGTTCTTCTATATAGAGTTGGAGTCTCCATGTCCTGCGGACTGTGTCTTCCTTTCATTCAGGCTGCCCCCACTCCTGGGCTCCTAGGGGCTCCCGCCCCACTCCAGGCGCCAGGCCACCCTGCCGGCTCCCTGGGACTCTTCTAAGTGCTGTGCTGCTTGTCTTGTTTTATAATTGTCTGCAGCAGGGACGCAGCACTTGTTCAATGACGCTCTGTCCATGCGAATGCATTCCCACGCACGCCTTTCCATTGATCAGGTCCGCACACACCGCGAAGCCCTTCATCAATGGCGTTTTCAGAGACTCGTGAAGAAAACTGCTGGCCAGAGTCAGAAATCCAGGACAGTGCGACGTCGGGGCTCCAGGGCGCCCGCCCGGCCGCCGGCCCTGCGCGTCCCGTCCTCCCGCGCCCCAGCCCCCGCGGGGCTCCCTGGCAAAGGGAGCTCCGGTCCCCGGCGCCAGCTCAGACCCGGGGCGGGGGGCCGCCCGAGCCCCCAGGTCTGCAGGGGACCGGGGATCGGGGCACCCCGGGATTTCCCCGGCAATGCCTCTGAACTCCCAGAGCCGACGCTAAGGGGCACCAGAGCCCGGGCTGCAGCCGGCGCGCCGCGCGAGTCCTGCGGGGCGGAGGAGCGGGCGCGCGGGGGGCGTCGAGGGGCGGCCTCCCCGGACGGCCCCGCGGACGCCAGGAAGCCCGGAGCGGCCGCCCGTCCCCCCCGGGAGGCGCAGATGCAGTAAAGACGCTCGCGCTACACGCGCAGACGACACACGAGAGAGGCGCGGGCGCCCGGACGGGACGCGCCGCGGGCGGCCCTGGTTGGAGGGCAGCGCGGCGGCCGCGGGGCCACGGTCGTCCGGGGGCGCCCGGCGCGGGGTCCCCGCCGTGCGTCTGGAGTCCGCCAGCCCCGGGCTGGGTGGCGACCCCGGAGACGCGGCGGGCGCGCGGCGGGGTGGGGCGGGCCCTGGGCGCGCGCAGCCCCCTCCCCCTCCCTCCTTTCCTCCCTCCCCACCCCGCCGCTCCCCGCCCCGCCGCCGCGCCGCGTCCTCCGCGCCCTCCTCCTCCCCGGGCCCCGCCGCCGCCGTCGTCGCCGCCACTGCGCCAGGATGGAGAGACCTCGGCGCGGGAGGAGATGACGCAAAACCCGGCGATCCCCCCCCCAAAAAAAGTGTGTCTCCAGGACGAAGATGGCGGCAACTTAGCCCGGGCCTGAAGATGACCGCCGTCTCCCGAGGCCCCGCGCAGGCGATTCGGCCCCGAGGTCCGGCCGAGGCGGCGCCCGCGGGCAGACCCGCAGCAGCACCCACGGCGGCGGCGGCGGCGCCGGGCGCGCGGGGCGGGGGGCGGGGGGGAGGCCGAGCGCAGCCGGCGGCCGCCCGGGCTCCGGACTCGGTCAGAGCCAGCGCCGTGTAGGCGCGGGGAGGCGGCGGAGACGCGGAAGGAGCCGGAGAGGAAGGAGGAGGAAGAGGAGGAGAAGACGAGGCGGAGGAGGAGGAGGCGGCGAGGAGGAGGAGGCGACGAGGAGGAGGAGGAGGAGGGGAGGCGCTCCGGCCGCCGTCAGTGGGCAGCGGAGACGCGGGAGCCCCCGGCGGGGGAGAGCGGGCTGCCCTCGGCGGGGCCATGGGGACCCGCGCGCTGACGACGCCGGGGTGACAGGAGCCGCGCCAGCGCCCCGCCAGCCGCCGCCGCCGCCGCCCGGCCTGCGCCCACCCCGGCCGGCGCCAGCCTCCTCTGCCTCCCTCTCCTCTCCATCCTCGTCCCACTGCACCGAGGATGGGGCCGGCTGGTGATTAGGTCGGGATCAAGTCAGATCTTCCTCCAGAGCTTGGTCATCTTGATGTAGGCACGAGAGAGAGAGAGAGAGGGAGAGCGCGAGGGAGCGAGGGAGAGAGGGAGGGAGAGAGGAGAAGAGGAGCCGGGAGGAGGGGATAAGGAAATTAAACCTCCGAGTCAATGCCTATTGCGGAGCCGCCGGCCGCGGAGTCCTGGCGGTGGAGTCGGCCCGGACTGTGTCCCCCCGAAATATGACCAGGGGCGCTTGGATGTGCCGGCACTATGACGAGCGCCTGAAGATCTGGTTGGCTGCGCCCCGGGAGAACGAGAAGCCGTTCATCGACTCCGAGAGGGCTCAGAAATGGCGACTGTCGCTGGCATCGCTCTTGTTTTTCACTGTCCTGCTGTCTGATCACTTGTGGTTCTGCGCCGAGGCCAAACTGACCCGGGCCCGGGATAAAGAGCAGCAACAGCGGCAGCAACAACAGCAGCAGCAGCAGCGGCAGCAGAGGCAGCAGCAACAGCAGCAGCAGCAGCAGCAGCAGCGGCCGCGGCCACCCGAGCCCTCGTGGTCTGCGCTCCTGGCGGGGATGGAGGGCGCGTCCGCGCCGGGCGCCCCGGTGGCGCCCCGTCTCCTCTCCACCTCCTCGTCCCCGACCCTGCCCCCCTCCCCGGGCGGCGGCGGTGGCGGCAAGGGCGGCCGGGGCAAGCGCCCCCGGAGCGCGGCGCCCCTCCCGGGGAACTCCGCCCGGCCCGCGTGGCGCCTGGAGTCGTGCTACCCGCCGCGCAGCTCGGGCCAGTGCTTCACCGTGGACAGCGCGGACGCCGTGTGCGCCCGGAACTGGAGTCGGGGGGCGGCGGCGGCCGCGGGGCCCCCGGGCTGGAACCTGTCGGATTTCTACCTTTCCTTTTGTAATTCCTACACTCTCTGGGAGTTGTTCTCCGGGCTGGCCAACCCCAACACCTTGAACTGCAGCCTGGAGGTGGCGCTCACCGGGGGCGGCGAGATGGCCGCCTGCCGGCGGTGCGTCGAGGCGTACCAAGACTACGACCACCACGCGCAGGAGAAGTACGAGGAGTTCGAAAGCGTGCTCCACAAGTATTTGCAGTCGGACGAGTACTCGGTGAAGTCGTGTCCGGAGGACTGTAAGGTAGGGACCGTGCGCCCCGGATCGCTGTCCCCCCTCCTCTGCGTCGGGGGAGCCCCCTCGGGGTGCAGACGTCCCCGGGCACCCGCCTGCCTGCCAGGGGCTCTGCTTTTCTGACTGTCCTGGCTGTGTCTCTGGTGCCCAGGGCTTGGCTCTGCTGGCCGGCGGGTGGCTTCCTCTAGGGACCCCGGGAAGAGAAGAGGAGGGAAGTCCTTTGGTTTTTTTTTTTTTTTGCCCCCCCCGAGGTAAGAATGCTACGGTGCCTCCATGCTCTTCCACAGTCAAGCAGTCTGCTGGAAACTCGGTGACAGCTTTCTGGGAGGCGGGGTGGGGTGTGGGGGGACGGGATTGGAACCCTGGCGCAGCAGGCTGAGAGCAGAGGCGTCCAGAAGAGGCCAAGAGGGCCAAGGCTGCCTTTGCGTGGTGTCTGGTAAACGGGGCACACGGGACGCCTCCGACAGTCACATCCCCAAGGTGGCTGATCAGGAGAGAAATAGAGGAAGCGCAGCAAGATGTATGTGTTATTCACGAGCATGCTTCTTGTTCATTGGATGGCCCGGGGCCTGGGGGATCACACTCCCCGAGTTTTCCGGGTGCCCTGAGACGTTTGCCGAATGATTGATTCAAGACCCCTTCCAAGTAGATATTAGGCATCTAGGGACCGATGGGCAGTGTTGGCTCCTTATGTAATTGCTTTGGCTTTCCCAATATTTGGAAAGCATGCGTGCTAAGTCGCTGGTGCTGTGACTTTCGAGTTGCTTACTGTCTGTCTCCGAGCTGGTGGCTGGGTTCGAAGTCTTCCTGTTGCATGGGAGGAGGATGTGACCTTCCTTGGTGGAGAAAGGGGAAAGCCACAGAAGGGTCTCAGGATTTGGGCTGCAGGACTCCGGGGTGCTGTCCATGGTGCTGAAACGAGGCTGGCAGGGCGAGCGTGGAAGCAGAGGGCACTGTAGTGACCTTTAGTGAGGGTGGAAATGGTGATCCAGTCTGCCGACCCCCAGGTTCCCCACCCCCGGGGGTAACTCACTAGGAGACGCCATGGGATAGCTTTCCTTGTCCAAAGAAATAGGACAACACACTTTTCCTCTTCCATGTCCCTGCCGCGTCTGCAGCCTGGCACCGCAGAGCAGTGGCGCCCAGGCTCCCTTGACTTGCCCTGGGGAGATTTGGCCATGGGTGACAGCAGACCAAGGGTCTGACATGCTTCGGCCAGAGAACCGGTCTCCATGACTGTAACTCAAGACCCGTCCATGAGTGTGTTTTCGACAATGAAGTCAAACTCTGGCTGACCTGGTTGTGGGATCATTGTTTAAGGCCAGAAGCACCTATGGTCACAAGTAAGAGTACCGACTCTTTGGCATAGGAGATACTGAGCTTTCTTCCTTTTTGTTTAAACATTCTGTTTTAGTGCATGTTTGGAACGATACCATGTTTGCAGCATTGCTACTTATTTTTGCTAAGATGTGTTGCTCTGAAAATATAGCAATAAAAACGTTGCTATTTTGTTCTTCCTGTTACAGAGATTTCCAGTATATTTGTGTGTAAGGGAGGCAGTGATAATTTGAATATGCATAATTCTTGAAGAAATTTCAAGCAAATTTCAACTTGCATAGCTCATATATAAAGGAGTCTGCATTATCCACAGATTGCAGCATATTTTTAAATACACCAAGTTTATCTTTGTTCAAATATCCAAACAAGCATTTAAAATGTTTCACTTCTCCTTGACCCAAATTAATTCTCAGCATGATGCTTGTGACATTATCATAATAAATACATTGTAAATAAAATTTATAATGGTATGGAACACATCAGAATTGTATATTTGTATAAAGTAATTGGTAACTACGTATACAAAAATATGTTACAAAAATCCAAACCCCTTTAAAAATTCTACTTTATTCTGAAAAGTACATGCAGATGTTTTAGTATCTCAGCCCCATGCAAAATTTATTTCACGTTGCATCCTGTAAACATTTCCTGATGATAGAAGAAATATGTTTTGGTCAGTTGGAAACATGTGTTTCATGATAGCCATTTTCAAAAAAAAATCACAATTTCAAATTAAAGTGATAGTGTTCTTGCTTTCAGATTCAAAATCAGCTGGTTATATGTAGAAAGATAATATAGCCAGAATCCCTTAGTTTAAGATCTAATTTCCCTATTTTGATTCCAAAAATGCTACAAAAATGCCCATTACAAACTGCATCACATAGTTTACAATATTTTATGTTTTCTTTGATGATTCTCCTGTGTTACTTTCTGATCATTTTTCCTTATTTCCAACATAACTGTAATAATTCAGTTGTTTCCATCAGAAGCCTTGTTCAAGATTCATGTTCTATGCATAATTTTTGATTTTTAAAACAGCACCAAAGTCATAAGATAGATATATCTATTTAATTGATAATATGCCCATAAAAATAATGATATATTTATTAATATAGTTGTTAAAGATATAGTTAGGATATATAAAATCATCTCAACCATACCAAGTATTGTGTTTTATATTTTAGGACCAATATAGTAACATTTTATACTTGAGTATAATTAAATGAATAATTGTGATTCTTTACAGCCTTTTAGAGTTATGGTCTATCTTCATAGTCTCTCCCATGAAAAATGGACATGCTATTTAAAATAAAAGACATTAAACAAACTCTTGTATAAATTCTAAAGAGCTTTTGGTCAATTAAAAAAAAACTTAAAATAGATCAAATAGAATTACAATGTCCTAAAACCAGGTGTGATGACACAACCTTGTAATTTCGGCACCCAACAGGCTGAGGGATGGGGATGTGTCTTTAAGGGGCTCCTGCACTGCATCCAGATTCTACGCCCGAGTGTTCCATAGCGAGGTACACACAATGAAAGAAACAAGTGCAAGATGATATGGCCTTGAATTTACAGTAGTTGCAAATTAAATGCAGCAAATTTACTTGAGTAAACAATATTGTAAGATTAATTTGCACCTGATATTTTTTTAGAATTTATTAACATTGATTTTTACATCATATTTCAAATGACATGTAACAAACAAACAAGGGAATCTCTATATACAATCACTGGCACTTAGATTTTAGGCTACGGGTTTGTATATCATAAATACATATTAATTTATGAAATAAAACATTATATCTATGGAGTCATAGGTTTTTATGTCTATGTAGTTGTGTTTATATTTCCAATACCATGTCCATAGCATTGGGTATGCAAATATTAAGTCCTCGCTCTTGTACTGTTTGGATCTAATAGCCACATATTAAGGATACCATGCGCCTTCTGTTCCTTTGGACTTGACTTGTCTCACTCAACATGATTCGCTTTACTGATACTTTTTTTAACCAGTCCTGGGCTTGAGCTCAGGGCCTGAGCACTGTCCTTGGACTTTCTCAAGGCTAGAGCTCTACCACTTGAGCCTCAGCACTACTTTCAGGATTTTTTTCCATGTATGTGGTACTGAGGAATCGAACCCCGGGTCTTTGTGAATGCTAGGCAAGTACTCTTCCATTAGGCCAAACTCCCAGCCCCCCGATAATATTTTTAATGTTGTAGGCAATAGCTAGAATAGTATAAATAAGTAAATATTCACATATATGGAAAATTAGTGAACAAAACCTGTTGCATATCTATCTTGTCCTCTATCATTGAAGCTGGAATATTTTATGAGTTAGGCATCAACAATTTGGCTATGATTTTCCCTGTAGTTTGTGGCACTATTCAAAGCAATAATTTGAAATATAATAAGAATCTGACGAATATGTCAGTCTTCAAGTTGGCAGGCAATATGAAACATACAATAGTCTCAGCTAAAAAATTGCAAATGTCTATCATTTTCATGCTTACAATATTTTTTCTCTTCCATACATATGGAACGCTTCAGCTCCCAAGCATTCTAGTAAATAAATACTGTGGAAACAAAGTATTTAGGGATTTTGTGTTCTGGGCAACCTTTCCAGTCACTGGTTGCATTGTTTATTCAATATTCCCTCAGATCAATGGCAGGTGAACATGGGTTTGAGATTACATTATAATAGAGGTCATTGGAATTCTGGCCTTTGGTCACCTGAGGATAAATTCTCCATCCTCTCAAGGACACATGCAAGCTCATATGACTACTTTTTCCAATGCCACGTGAAAGCAATTTTTATTGCTCATTTGTGTTTATCAGACATCAACCACAGGGCATCTGGTGGATAGCAAGGATAATATCTGCAATTTTCTTATCGCAGACATTGCCCCCACTTCTCTGTTGGAGCACATAGAGTTTGGGTTACATAATGTGCAGTTCGGAAGAAAATTATGATTTTTATGTTTTAGTGTCATGCATTATAGAGTCACATAGTTTTTCAAAGGAAAATCAAATGCCTTGTGATTCTTTCCATTCAACATGTAAACGTAAGGTAGTCTTAGTCTTTAGCTGTTGAGTAAGTGCTCTGGAACAGATTCTGTCACTCTCTTAAGTGTGGTCCACACAGCCTTTTGCATTTCCCTACTGTGCTATTTCTGTTTATGTCCATGGTGGAATGGCCTCTCTACAGATTCCAGTAGCATGGCCAGGGCATGATTACCGTACCCACAAACACAGCCATTTACAAGGGCAAAGGGATTATTGCAATATTGTCATGACTCAGATTTATGTTTATGCGTGTAATTTTGCTCTCTATAACTGTGGGCTCAAGATCTTTTTTGGTTGTATTTAAATGGAAACACTCAACATCTTGCCTTAACATGAAATGCCTTTTGTGGTACAGAACCATAAATATTTTCCCCATGGACTTGTAACTATCTCAGATTTGTCATGCTATAGGGTATAACCTTAAAGGCGGTGTGCACTGGTGTGCATCGCTTTTAATACACCAGAGCAGACGGGGTCCAGGGAGCTCTCTTAGAAATCGTTTGGCCTAGTGGTAGAGTGCTTGCCTAGCATGCACGAATACCCGGGTTTGATTCCTGGGTTCCATATACATAGAAAAAAGCCAGAAGTGGTGCTGAGGCTCAAGGGATAGAGCTCTAGCCTTGAGAAAGTCCAAGGACAGTGCTCAGGCCCTGAGCTCAAGCCCAGGACTGGCAAAAAAAAAAAAAAAAAGAAAGAAATTGGAGCCCACCACGACAGTTCTTGCTCGGTGGATAACTGAGAACATACGCGCAGACAATCCTCTCAAAGACAGAATTGTTTTAGGCAGAATTGTTTGAACAGCTGCTTGAATTTCTCAATTAAAAGACAACACCATACATTTTGTTCTTCCACTTTCATAATGACTAAACACCAAATACCTTGTTGAATATTGATTTGTTGTCACAAAGCTTTTTCTTGACCATCAGTGAACTCAGAGCCTTACTGAGGCCTCCCTGGCCTCACCTTGGAATTTCCTGGGGATCTTTGGAAACCTGGAGGTCTGGGGTCCGGAGTCCAGGAGCTGCTGCTGTCAATGATTGGGCTGGTCTTCTGCAGTGCAGCCTGGGCCATGTGGCCGTAAGGCTGTGCGGTGGCTGAGGACCAGTGCTGCGGTGGGCAGTGGTAGCTAATGAGCCGGGACCTTCGGGTTCCCTGACTCCTAAGTGCATGCCAACCTCCCAAGGGGGAAGGCTCCAAAAGCAGTGGACACAGGTCCAGAGAGGACAGGGAACAAGCCAGGTGGCAGGGCGACCAGGAGATAGGGTGGCAGAGGGCCAGAGTTTCCCAAGTTTAAAGATGGGGCTGTTGAGTTTCTCTTTCTGAACAGTTGGTTCACTGCTCTTCACCGCCTGTGCTGAACGCCGAGGCACAGAATCTGAGTGGCGAATAAACCTTCGATTAGAGACACTCCTCATCTTATTCTCATCTTATTATCTTCCTCTGTTAGGCGTAATTGAGATATTGTCAAAAGGACATGGCTGATTTTAGGAGAAAATTTGTTGTCACATTTTTAACGTTTCACTTGACTCGTGGCTATTCTTTCTTGATCTGCTCACTTCTCTAAATCTGGAAGGTTACTCTTTTCTTATTTCTCCGAATTGACAGCTATGGTTTCTTGGTTGACATACTTCTGCAGTTCTACAGCATAACTAGATGACATCCATGGGGTACAAACTGGTAGACCCAAGCTTAATGTAAGCATTAAGGTTAAAACAAACAATGTTCTGTTCAACGTAGATAAAATTTTATCATTTTTAATTTTACATTGTAAGATACTTCATTTCATTATATAAAATATAGCTTATATAATAATAAGTTATTATATATTACCCGCAAAATGATATTCTAGTTTGCTTTCATTCTTTAATACTCAAAACAAGAGCTGTTTACGTGTGTCCTCATTAAAGTGCACGGGGCAATTTAAGTTTTAGATGTTCACCTTGTTGGAATGTAACTGTTCCTGTCCCTTGGCCTACGGCCTGTGAGTGCATTGAGGCGTGTCTAAATAACGTGTCACACAGGTAAGATGGCAAAGGCCATGCGACACAGGCACCTTTCATGTCTGCTTAAGAGATTTGCTCTAATAGACCCACTCCCTTTGGCAGGAGGGAGTGAATGAGCCTGTGGAGGATTTGATTGATGGCTCCTCCATCCTGACCACAGGGAGGGTGAAGCCGTGGACTCTGCCTCTCAGCTTCCTCCCCTACGTGTCCAGAGGTCTTCTTGCCCTTCCCTGGCTGCACACTTCTCTGCTATAGGAACCTGTGTTTCAGGGCTTATGTCCTCCTGGGAACCCAGAGCTCAGACGTCTTTCTGTCTTCTCTGCACTTTCTCTTGGTGGTCTGTCTTTTACTTACTGAATTCTTAGTGCATTTGTCTTTTGGGAAATGCAATTGAAGTAAGATGTAAAAGAGCCCGGAAGTTTGGCCTAGTGGTAGAGTGCTTGCCTGACATATACAAAGACCTGGGTTCGATTCCTTGGTACCACATACATAGAAAAAGCTGGAAGTGGTGCTGAGGCTCAAGGGGTAGAGCTCTAGCCTTGAGAAAGTCCAAGGCCAGTGCTCAGGTCCTGAGCTCAAGCCCAGGACTGGCAAAAAAAAAAGATGTAAAAGAGCAAAGATGACCAGGTATCAATTACAGAAAATGACTTGAATCACTCAAATGTAAATGCTGGAAATAGCATCAAGAGGAGACATCAATGTTTGTGAAGTCATGCACCTTCTATCTGGTGAATTTAATGTAACCCTTCTATTAATTACAATAAAATATATGAAAAAAATAGGAGACAGTAAAATTTAGAGCCTTCTAGAAACCAGGAACTTTCCTCATGTCTACTCCAGAGAAAATGTGCCACAAATATCATAGTTCAGAGAAGCAAGGCTAGGAAAAGCAGAATGTCCCTGGGTTAACAGAGCTGTAACATCAGATGTGTCATTTACCTCAAATATTTTCTTTTTCCTTTTGGTTTTAGCATTCACAAGCACCCCAAAGCATTATATTAGTATAATAATAAGCCCATAAATATGTTTTACATAGATCTAGCACCTATTAAAACAAAAAAAACTTACCATATTTACTTTTTCAGCTTAACTGTGAATTTGTCACTGCACACATTTTGTAGATGATGTGGCAAGCCAAGGAGTCATGATTTAGTGCCAGGTGGGTGCCTTCAAAGACATAAGGGACGTGAATGAATGACATGAATGAATGATGCTCCGACTGCACATTTGGGGCAGATTCCAGCAGGGATTTGTATAAACTGTGATGAGAGGACAGGGAACTTTGCAGATCTGAGGTATTCTTACACTGACTTGGGAAGTTCAGTGGCTGAACACATGAGTCTGCTCAAGCCACCAAGAAAAATAATGCATGGACTACACCTCATAGTGCTGAGGACTGAGTGCACCTTACTTGAGCATGTCACGGTGCCAGGCAGCGAGTCCACCTTGCTGGAAGATGGCCCTTGGTTTCTGTATCACACATGGCCTTAGCTGTAGATGCTTACATGACCTCTCGTTTTCTCTGGGGTACCTTCCCTGAGAACATCACTTCATCATTTGAACTCTTTCTAGAACCTGCTTCCAAGCACAGGTCAGTTTGGGGAATAGAAGCTTAACACAGACATCGGGGTCGGGGTAGGAATTTACTTAATCTACACTGTGCAGTGAGATACACATCAGATACTGATGATTGATTTTGGACGACCTTCCATCCCTTGGTCAAAGGCTTTCATTCCATTGTCTGTGTAGTAAGATATCAAAGTGAGAATTTTAATCGTTAGGTTGGTTTGAGGTGGTTTTTGCTCACAAACTAACTTAGAATACATTTCAATTGCGTTTAATCTCAATCTGCCAAGATTTAAATAGCCCCCTTGTGGCTAACAGCAATCACATTGAAGAGAAAATTCTAAGGAAATGGAAGGAATTTGAGGAGATTTCAGAGATCTATGTTCCAACATTGAAAGGTCCATTTTATGGGGAAGGAAGGTCTGAATACAGCTTGATAACACATGACACTGGACATATGTGGATGGCTTATGGGATAGGAAGTAAAAGAGAGAGAAGGAGTTGGGATTGAGATTCAGGCAAGGAGATGATTTTGGGAGATAAGACTAGGATAGTGTATCACTGGAGTAGAGTGAGTGGGTGTGAAATGTAGATTTGGTCTGGCAGCCGTGGGCACAGATTTATGTGATTCAACGAAAGTGGATAATGTCAAGAGAATGTGAGAGATGAATCTTGAGGAAGAACATTTAAGTTTGAGCTGAAAAGAGGGGATGGATAAGACTGAGAAGAAACAAAGTATGGAGTAGAGAAAGAGGGAAAAACAGCTGTGAGATGATGATGATTTGAAAGCCTCAGATGTTAAGTCAGCTTTCATTCACTGTCACAAATACTTCAGACAGTGATGCTGCAAAAGACAAGGTTGGTTTGGGCTCCGTGTGATAGAGGTTTGGTCCATGGTTGGTTAGCCTGGTGGCTTTGGGGCAGTCATGGAAGCAGCTGACATCAGAATCTTGAGGATGGGACATAAAGAGAGAAGTGGGGAGGCACTCTAATACAAATAAAAATCCCAGCCAGGCCTCACCTCTTAAGTTACCACTACTTTCCAATAATCCCACTTTGGCAAGTTTGCACTACATGGCTTCTGGGGGCCATTCCAGATCCAAATTATAGCACCAGGAAAAAATGGTGAGAAAAATACAGAGTTTGGTGAATGGGCTGTCCAGTACAGAAAAGACGGGGGGGGGGGTGGCGAAGGTATTGTATAGGTCCCTGAATTTGGAGCTAAGTCTTGGTGACCTTACAAGAGTGATTGTAGTAGAATAGCAAGAAGTGCCATTAAAGTGTGGCGGATTAAGGGATGCCTTGGAATGAAAGGATAAAGGCAAGTCTAAACTTCCCTTCTCTGAGTGCAGCATGGAGAAGAGAGCAAAAGTAAGTGGGGAAGTAGATGTGAGGTTGAGGAAATTAATGATTTATGATGAGAAAATTTCACAGTACTCATTGCTGTACCATCTAGATGACAGTGAGAGGTTGACGAAGTTACATTCCATAAAATTAATGGTGGCACCAGGTCCAGAACACATCGTGTATACGTTATTGTGCCTCTGAAATCCTTTATTTCATCACGCGTGTTTTGAATAGAAACAGTGATTTACTTTCAAGATTTTTATAAAGTAAATTTAACTGTCAATTTAGCTATCCTTAAATAAAAACTTATTTTCAGATACTACAAATGAATTACTTGTTTAAAAGATGAAATCACCCACAATTATGTAGTCTATGCGGCTAAAATTATTTTTTGAAGAATATGATACTCTGGAATTCAATGGCACAGTTATAGGACCAGGTAAGTTAAATAGGACTCTTTCTAGCTTTTCTTAAAAATAATTCATATCTGGGCACAGTGGCTCGCACCTGTAATCCTAACTACTCAGGAGGCTGAGATCTGAGGATCAAGGTTCAAAGTCAGCCCAGGCACAAAAGGACCTGAGACTCTTTTTTTATCATCATAATTTTATTATAATTAATAGAAGGGTTACATTATATTCACCAGATAAAAGGTGCATTACTTCACATACATTGATACCCCTTCTCATGTTTTTTCTCCCCATTTCCCTCCCCTTACCTCCTCCCCTCATCTTGTTTCCCCCCCTTTCCTATCCTATTTCAAATAAACAAATAACCATATATACAATTTACCAGATAACCAGGTAAGATACTATAACAATATGAGAATAACCAAGGGACAGGACCTGAGACTCTTATCTCCAGTTAACCTCTAAAAGATGGGAAATAGGGCTTGGCTCAAGGGTACAGTGATAGCCTTCAGCTGAAGAGCTCAGGGACAGTGCTCAGGCCCAGAGTTCAAGCCCCATGACCCACAAAAAATAGTTCATATGTTTGATAGAATACTGTAAACAATTCATTCATTAAAAGAAAGACTAGAGCATTCAAGGTTGTTCTTAAGTCCCATTGGAATGATCAGACAAATTAATACTGTCCTGATGTGAGATATTGTATAATCTATCTGGCCAACAACACTCACAAGTTTTATCCATACTCTTTGTATTACGCACAGTGCAGTCCCAGTTTAATGCACCTGCATTCATCCTGTTTCACTGGTCTCATGACTACACCCTTGAACGACTGATTGTTGAATGGTTCTAGAATAGAGTTATTTCAAGTTAAAAATTGTCCATTCTACATCTTAGACGGAGTGGATGTTAGATGGCCTAAAAGAAGGGGCTTGAGAATACTTTGGCAAAGCTGTTCTGAGGAGACAAATGAAGATGATGTTCTCTTTCCTCCCCTCTCCTCCACGGCTGGGTAGAGCCAGTCCTCATAGAAGCATGGGGTTGGGTATTTCCTTGGGGGATGAAAGCACATGTCTCCGGATTTCTTTTCAAAGATGAGAACTTTGCCCACACTCGGTCATCCTGCTTTTGTGTTGCATTTGTAGTTCTACTGTTGCTCCATTTTAATGGAAGAGGGGCAGGAAATGAGTCCTGGCTTTGAACTAGACCCACTGGACATAGCAAACACCACCCAGAGACAGACCCGAGCCTGAGCTGGGCAGAAGGAAGACTGCAATCCACGCTTGCCCTGTGAATGGCAACATGTGTTCTGTGGGAGGCAGAGAAAGACAATGCTCCTCAGCTCACTGGGTGTCCTCAGGGGAAGGGAAGCCTTCCCTCAGCGCCTCCTAATCTTGACTAGGTGCTTCTGGAAGAGGGCTCTGTGAAAGGAAGAAAGCTCTCATAAAGTGGCCATGACCCCCCAACACAAGGGCCTGCCCTGGGTGCTGAGGGATGGGGGCTGCTTGTTCTCTGGGATCCTTCAGGAGATGCCGGCTGGCCTGATGGAAGAGGCATCTGACGCCCTCCAGAAGCAGTAGCCCTACAGAATGAGCGGGATACAATCCATTCACACAGACCAGAGAACCGTTGTCTTAGCCTAACTTTCGTCCTTATCATTAGTAGTTTGCCCTCAAAAAGGGCAGTGATGACCACTTCATCTGTGAACGATTCCCCTGCTTTCTGTTCATGTTCTCCACATTCTGAATAACGAACTACATGTGCTTGTGATGGAAGAGAGCTAAGAATTCCCTAGGCAAGATTTAAGCACTGTTTTTGCAACTTCAAATGCCAAGAATAAATGCTCTATCTTTTCTTCTGCTGCCACACAGACACTATTTTACGATGATAAACCCTCACTCCTCTTGAGTCAAGGAGGCCCCAGTGACACAGGAAAGGGAGAAGGGAGACCTCGAGGAGCCCATGGGATCGCCTTCCTTCCAACCATTCCTGTGGATTTCCACCCAGGAATCCATTCCCACACCCAGTTCTTCGTGGGCAATGTCTACAGAATTGAATCTCTTCCCCGTCATGGAGCCTCACTTGCTTATCCCCCTCCCTCTCACAATCCCAGACCGAGGGTCCAGCAGGTTCCATCAACAACTCCTCTGGGGCTTGCAGAGTGAAGTGGGGTGGAGGAGGCACAGCCCCAGGGCCGGTGGAGGAACGTCTGGCTCTTGGTCTCATAGGTTTACTGAACCATGTCACACTGTCTGGTTTGTCATCAGGTGTGTTTGTGCTGTGATGATGTTTCTGGTGGAAGACAGCAGGTGTGAGGCGGGGAAATCCACTGGGGATCACCTTTTGTTGCCACTTCAGGGATGGGCAGGGTTCTAAGGATCAGAAGCATCCCGTTTCAGATGGCTCTTCCACCAGCTTCTGTCAAACAGGCTGTGTCCATCCATGACCCAGCTTGCCGAGAGAGGGATCAAAGGAGCACTTACTGTATCAGAAGCTTCATCCACATCTCAGGCTACGCTGAAGAGCCGTGGCTTCTTGCATGCTTAGCTGACGGGATCCTCCTCCAGACCCCAGTAACTGGTGTCTGAACCCAGACCCACAGCTGGTCTCTGCTCTGGACGGCAGCTGGGTGGAGATCTTGACCTTCATTTCCAGATAGGTAATTTTTTTTGGGGGGGGGGCAACTGATGATCAGTTCTACCTCGGGGATCAGATAAGCTGTGTCAGGCTATCTGGAGAAAAATGAATGCTTTTCTAAAGGTCAGTCTGAAATGTAAACCGTTTTAAAAACAGGGCTCTCCTGTGTGTGGTGAATGCTGAGTCTGGTTGCCATGGGCCTATAGGCAGGAGGTGGTTGAACAGGTGAGCACTGCGAGGCAAGGACTTCCACTCCAGTCACACAGGAGAAAATCAACAGTGGGTTGATGAAAATCAACTGGCAGGTGCCAGTGCAGTGGCCTTGGAGTTCATGTGAATGTTTACATCTCACCTGTTTTATGGATTTGAAAAATGATGACAGGTTTCATATAGGTTCTGTTGTCTCAGGGAGTTTCTAAATATATGTTAAAAATGTAAGAGTTACAGAAAAAACATGAATTCTTTCCTGTTGTTTCAGTTTTTAGTGTGTAAAGGGGTCCCTGGTAGTCAGTTCTTGTGAACCCTAGACTTGAACAAGACTGTCGTTGGTGTGCTTGGGCGCCATGTTGAATGCATGGGACACTCAGAATTTTTCCAGTTGTCAACTGTTTGGCAAAATGGTTTGCAATGAACTGACTGAAATCATTAAAATGATTGACCCAGTGAAGAGTTTTGTCACTTTTATGACTTCGTGAGTGAAAACAAATCAATTGTATCATTTTCGTATATGACATTTCATCTAAAATGACAGAAAATGGCTATTTATCTTTCTTTTTTTAAAAAAAAAACAACTTGTAAATTGGAGGTTGAAACCATGATTTTATACATGGTAGGAAAATACTTTACCAGTGAGCTGGTCTCAAACTCATGATCTTTCTGCCTCTGCCTCTTGAGTGCTGCAATTACAGGACTGGCTATCTATTTTTTTGACAAAGTGAAACATTACAAAAGTAGTGCCCAATTTCTTTCCCTCTTTTTATGCATTTTATTTAGGATTTGAAGAATGAATGTCTTACAAGTTACTTCAAAATCTGTACAAAGTTAAGAAACTCCATTGATTATTATATTGTCTCATACTTCAACTGTACATTGAATTAATTGAAATGTATTAATCCACTTTAACCATATTTATAATATCAGGGTTGTGTGAATTATATACTTGACTATTTTCATACATATTTTCTTCAGCCTTTAAGGCTTGATATCTTCAGTATTCTATGAATTCATTTTTTTTTATAAAAGAGTAGTTGTAGTTGCTTTTCTAACTTCCATTTGTTCTGTGGCCACAGAGGAAATGAAAAGAAATAACAAGACAACAAACTACCCTTGGGACAAAATCAAAGATTTGAAAGATCGTTTTCTTAATGTCTTTTCTTGGCTAGTACCTGTCAGAAATCTGGTAAATTCTTGTCTGGAAAATGGACTCAGTTCTTCAATATTACACTTGAGATTGAGAGTCAATTTTTTAATAATATTCATGTTAAACAAATAAACAGAAAACCTAAGAAATGAAAATTCACAGTTTTACAACTTGCTTAATTCATAATACTTAAGAACTAGTGGAACTTTGCACACTTGGAGATTTTTTTACATAAAGATTGGGGTAGATAAATTGTAGAAACCTTACTTTATAGTCAAGTAGTTTGGTTTAATCCAGATAAATTACATAGATAACATAACATTTGAAATACACAGGGCAAGATGAGAAGCTTGAAGTGAAGTACAGGAGGCTGAGGAAAGACACAAGTGATTTTGAGAGTTCTCTATGGTCACTGTAACATGTTCTCTGTTCTGGGCTGTGTCTTGTGGCTGGGGGCTATTCTCATGCTACTGTGTTTCACAGATATGAGGACCATATCCTAATACCTTTCGTAGAGAAAGACAATTCCCAAGGTGTCAAGTCCTCGGCCCTCTCTGGTTAGTTGAGAGCCATTTCTAGAGCAGCCTATGGTTCCTGCTGGAGGAATAGGTAACCCTGATGGACCAAGAACTCTTAGCACTGGAGAGAGCACATGCACTTTCTTAAAAGCAGTGCTGTGACTATCTGCAAAGCACGTGATCGATCATTGTTGCCCTGATGTACTGTTGAATACCCCATGAAGAACATCTTAATATCTTAATTTGTGATCATTTCCTCTGGGAAATCATTTTGTCATCCACTATTTGTGGCCTGTGTGGAAGAAAGAAGCATCCTCAAGGAACAAATGAATATTACTCTTTAAAAATAGATCCTTGGAAACTGTTCTCGGATAATTTGAGCCCTGCTATTATATGGCAATAGTAATTTAGTCACTGAGAGAAAAGATATCCTACAGTGCACCTAGTTACAAAAAAGGATGAAATAACTATGCCCTTTGTCATGTGTGACTCAGACAGGGAAATGGAAAATGGACAAAATTTATATATCCACATGATGACTACTAAAGCAAGAGAAGAAGTAATCTGAGGAAAACTTCAGTGAGCATTTGCTTTATCTTCCTAGATGCACAAAAAATGAGGAGAAAATGAAAGGACATGAAAATCTCTTCATCTAAAAGTTCTTATGCTTCCAGACTGTTAGTGGGAAAAAAATCTTAGCAACGAATTTTCCTGTCCAAATGTTCTAAGTTCTAGCCTCTGAAGGTTGACGTTCCTGAAGCTTTGCCTGTAGTCAGGCCTGCTGGCACAGTCATAACAATTTTTCTTTAAAATACAGTAGATGCAAAGTCAGATAATTACAAAATACCAGTCTTATAAAATATGTTGTTTGATATCTTTGTTGTTGATATGGAAAATGTAAACACAATATTTTACTTGAGCATGCTTCTTTATGGGTAATTATGGGTTTGAACATAATAAACAGTACTATAATTAACCATAGCTTGTGTTGGGGGGTGCATGCTTCCATAATCTGGCCACTTAAATGAAGAAATAACTGTTCATCTGTGGTCCTTTCCAGAGAAGCAGTTTGAAGACAAATGTTGCCTGTTTTCTAAATTTACATCATGGTAGGAATAGGCTTTCCTGTTTGTTGCTGATTAGTTTGTGAATTTGAAGAAACTGAAAACATCTAACATTGTCGTGTTGGATACCAAAATTAAGAAGAGGTTGTGAGCAAAAAAGATTCTGCTTAACATGTAAAGCCAAAGACGGTTTTACAGCATGATTGAAACATTTGGTACCCAGTCAACCGTGTAATCTGATGGATACCATGTTCTTTATTAGAGATCCTATTCAGATAACTTCCATAGAGTATCTACCACATCAAAAGAAGTCCATGAGTCTGAGCACAGGGCTTTGTGCTCGATGGAGCCTCGCTTCCATTCGGCTGTGTCCTAGTTAATTTTTGGAGATAGGGTCTTACTGTCTGAGCCATGACCCTTTTTATCACCATAGCTAAGATAACAGGCGTGTAGCTCTTTTCCAACTTTGTTGCTGTTGCGTGGAGTTTCAGGAGGTTGGCTGAATGTGTGGCCCTGTTAGTCTCAGCCTCCCATACAAATGAGATGACAACACAAAACTATTGAGTGTGGGGGGAGGTGCCTTTTAAACTTTTTCAAGCAGGATCTGAATTGTGGTTCTCCCAATCTCTGCCTCCAGAATTGTTAGGAAAACAAACATGAGCCACCAGCACCCACTGAAAAAAATTGTAAGATTGTTATAATTGAGAGGTCGTCCCTATAGATCAAGTAGTCCCAAAACAAATCTAGCCCACTGACCGTGTGTTTGAAAATACCACTTTCTGCTGGGAGTTTGGCCTAGTGGTACAGTGCTTGCCTAGCATACACGAAGACCCAGGTTCAATTCCTTAGTACCACATACATAGAAAAAACCTGGAAGTGGTGCTGTGGCTCAAGTGGTAGAGTTTTAGCCTTAAGAAAAGTCTAAGGACAGTGCTCAGGCCCTGAGCTCAAGGCTCATGACTGGCAAGGAAAAAAAAATCACTTCCTGCAGGGACACATAAAAGGAAATTATAACTTCCTCATGTCAACCATTTAAAGTTTGAGAAGAAAAAATATTGCTAGAGATATTAACTTACTATTTCTAACAACATGTGTGCCCAGACTTCCTATAGGATGAACTCTGTTCATATATGCCAGACCATATTTAAGAGTAGTGTTTCTTTGCCATTGTTTTCTTGTACATATTAAGTTGTACAAAGGTGTTACAACCCTGTACATCAAGTTATGAGCCCAGTGCTTCCTGATGAGTGTCACCCTGTCACGCTTCTCAGGGACAGAAATTGTGGCTGCATTATTTTTGTCCAGTTACTTGCAGAGAAGGGAAGTAAGAAATCAGGGAGTTTGTGATGATTATGAAACAAAAGTAGATTCTCTTCCAATCTGGAGTCCACAGGAGGTGCCTTGCCTTGGAATGAGCTGCTTTTGACAGCCTCGAAAGCTTGCACAGACAGGTGGCTCTGTGGCTTGGGACCTAGGCGAGGGGAGGTTATGCAGCTTTTGCAGTGTCTTCTGAGAATGGATGCCCTTGAAGTCTTGGGCTCTGATGTAAAATGTTCAGCCCATTCCGGGCCACCATACTTCGAAATCTCAAGTTCACAGACAGGCAATTTCTCACAGACAGCCTCAGTGGCCCCTTTGCTCCTGTTTCTTCCTACAATAGACGCGAGAAATGCACCCAAGACTTACACGGTAACTGCAAAAGGTGTGGCTGGATCTGAACGGGGCTGTGGGAAGAGAGAGCGCAGGAAGCTCTGGTGATGTAAGGTCGACACGTTCCCTGAGTATGAGACAAGTAAAAGGAAACATCACTGCCATAATCACAAATGCAGCGAAACGTATCTGCCGACATTTTTAAAGGGAAAAGAAGTCTTAAGACAGCATTATCTGGGAAATTTTTGTTGGAAATCCTCATATGTTGTTGTTGTTGTTTAATCAAGAAAGCGTAGTGAGCTAGTCCTCTTGAAATTGGCTCATTTACAGTTACAGCATCAAACAGTTTCAAGTGGGCAATTACCATATTCTCAAAGCTAGAGTTTCTACCGCTCTTTTGGAAAGAGTAGTACATTTTCATGAATATACTTAAAAATGATGTCTCTGATCATGCTATGATTTGATCACACACCACAGTTTGGAACATGCAACATGTATTTGTGTGAATTTGCATGCTCAACCTATTTAAAGCATTGTGAGAAGAATTAAAAGTAAGTCAAAATTCTTGGAAATTACCAAAAGAAACTTGGTTAGATTAAAATTAAGGATAAGAGGAATTATTTAACACATGGGTAGACTAGAAAGAGGCAGTAATAGCTGTCATAGATTATCAGTTATGTAAGTGACTTTGGAGAATTTTATTAAATAACGTGGTCACTGTTTTGCACAGGTAATTCTAAAAAGAGAATAACGTTCGTTTTTTTCTCACTTCCTAAAAGGTAGAGCATTTCATTGTATTCCTTACCAGAAGCTGGGCAACAAATCACATTGAAATGTATGCCAGGATGTGTCTAGTATTATATCCTTTTCCCATGTCAGAAGTCCTGACAAAGTTTAACTCTATCCTCGGGCAGGGCCAGGGTTCATTTAGAAGTCTTCTTAGGGAAAGGTTAGCTTCTAAGCTTCCAGCAATAGCAGAATTCCGTCAGTGCAGGCTCAGGACCTAAGCATGGAGGCTCATGTCTGCTGGTGTTTGGTCCCTTGCATGCTGGCCTCAGGGCCCCCGCGAATGTAGCTCATAATCTGGCAGCTTGTTTTCTTAGAGGCAGCAAGGGAGAGAGTTTCTCAGCAACACAGATGTTTCATTCTTACATGGGATAATTATGAAAACGATGTCCCTCATCTTTTCTGTATTCTGTTGGCTAGAAACATCACACAGATCTGGAGCGACCATTCCGTGGGAGGGAATGGGACAAGGCCACCTGGGAAGCCAAGTTCTCGTCCATTACTTTCCAAGATGGACCCACTGCATTGTTCTTTATGTCATTAACTTCACACAATTTAAAATCATCTTAAGCACAGATAATGGTTACTTTTGTTTCATGCTATCCACCAGTTCATAAATATTTGATATTTAACTTACAAATGTAAGAGACTAACAACATTTTTAAATACAAATAAATTTATACAAATGGGATTCTAAATTACTGAAATGGAAGCTTTTCGAGTTTTCTTCTTTCAAAATTGTTTATGCATAAAATAAATTCTGACATTTGCCTTGAAATATTTTTTCATTTAAGAAACTTGCTGTAATTATAGAATAATAAATGTTACACAACAACAGAATACATTCTGTTTTCTAACAGTGCATTTTTAGATAAATTAATGACTCTTTAGAACTTGTAGTTTCTAAGTGGTGACTTATCACTCTCATAACAAGATTGACTTATTTAGAACAGGACAGTAATCTTATATGCCTACTTACTCATCCACATAAATCTCATTTGTTTGGAAAGCTGCCTGTAATGCTAAAATTCAGATTAAAGGTTTTAGCACTGGGATTTAAAATAAACATGAAAGTACTTTAGATAAACTGCTGTATAAAAAAAGGCCTGGCATTCCTCTTCCACTGTGCTGAGTCTACTAGCTAACTACTTTCTTTTCATTATAGCTGGAAGGACAGGTATTCTCCAGACTTCATATTTGCCTTGAGTCTGTGCTCCTTGTTAGAGCATGCATACTTTATTATCTATGTATCTTTAAGTCCAGTAAGTTACCAAACTCTTGTTGTAGCTTTGTTAAGGAGACAGAAAACATGTCTCTAGGTTTAAGAAGGGAAGCACTGTAGCTTGTTTTCTTCTGAATGCTCTATGCCTCTTGTGAATTGAAAATTCATATTAAATATTTTCATGTTCGCCTTCAATCTGGCCAAATAATCTTCCAGAGTATTCTGAGTCTTATGGCAGTAGGAAAAGAGACAGATTTCTGGCTTTGGAAAGTCCAGCTTGGAATTGATTAATAGCTTTCCTGCGAGAATCAAGACTTATCAGCAGTCTCATTCAGCATAGCAGAGCAAGATCCTGTGTGTCAGGGGAGCAGTGATTCAATATTCCAGAATGGTAAAGACACTGTGTGGACTGCAGGGTTCAAAGAAATCATACACGTCCGTGAAGGACTTTGCTTGTGATTGGTCACATGCTTTTCTAGAATAGTATGTGTATGTGTGTAGGAATGTACATGCACATGTATGAGTGTGTACATATATGTATGTATATATATGTGCACGTGTATGTGTGTGTGTTAAATTTAAGCACACTATCTTTTCCACACCTTCAAGTTGAGCTCTTGTAGGAAAATGATCCAGACATTACTAGTGACATTGTGAATAGAGGGTTGTGCAAGACTGTTGTGGATGGTGTTATAATGAAGATAAAGCTGGCATAGCCGATAGTGTTTTCTACTTGCGATTTAAAAATAGTAGTTAGAAAGCAAATTGTAACTCCTGTGGGAGTGGCAGAGATGAGGTGGTGATAAAAGCATTCTGATGTATTGTCCCTCAAAGCACAGAAGTTAAAGGGTCCTGGGGTTTTAAAGACTATTTTTTGTTGCATTATCCCTCTTTGTGATACTATAGGTTATTCATTAAAATGGTTTAAGTTCAGGGCTGGGAGTTTGGCCTAGTGGAAGAGTGCTTGCCTAGCATGCATGAATACCTGGGTTCAATTCCTTGGTAACATATACATAAAGAAAAAAGC
The DNA here is from genome assembly GCF_031878675.1 of Megascapheus bottae. NCBI lineage: Eukaryota > Metazoa > Chordata > Mammalia > Rodentia > Geomyidae > Megascapheus > Megascapheus bottae. Next base: position 3,600,295 of record NC_143519.1, read on the forward strand.
TGGAACTGGTGCTGAGGCTCCAATGGCAGAACTCTAGCCTTGAGAAAGTCTAAGGACAGTGCTCAGGCCCCGAGCTCAAGCTCAGGACTAGCAAAAAAAAAAAAATGGTCCAAGTAAAAGAATGATTTTCATCGAAAGTCAGAAACACAGCATGGGAATGGTTTTCCAATTCAGAATTCAGTGTCCACTAGCCAAAAGCCTGGCTGTGTGGAGGAAGAGAGTTAGGCTGTGGCTGGCTGACCACTGTTCTGCCTCATCTCCACCCATTGATCTTCTGTCATCAGGTTGTGTCGCAGCACAGACTGTGTGTTCTGGTTGTTTATGAGAGTTGAAATGAATTGCTGCAATGCATAATTGCTCCAGGGAAAAGGATTCTCCACTTTTCTGATGTGGATAGTTTGGGGGTTTTAACTTTTTAACACATTACCTGTAAGTTGTTAGACATCAGTCATCTTGTTACTTTAGCTTTCTTGTAGACTTTGTGGGCCATGCCCACACAAAGAAATAAGTGTTTTTGAGCAAAATTATGAATTAAATATTTTGTTCTGGATTTTCCCAGAATCTTTTATTTTCCTGGGTCTCTTGAATGGAATGTGAAGCTTATGTGTGCCTTTATCTTTCTCTATATGCGATTGCTGATTTAGAGTTAATGCTTTGTGTGAAATTACTTTTAGGACATTTAAGTATTCCTTTAGTTTTGAAGTATATTGGGCTATAGATTTTAAATAAGTATTTATTGAACATGTGGGAAAAAATCCAGTTTTAGTTCTGTAAATGAAAACAAAACAAACTACTGCTCTGACTGTCGGAAACAACCATCCCTACCACTGTGCTTTTGAGACACCCAAGATAATAGCCGTGGTGCTTTTTGGTGTAGGTTTAGGTGAAGTGTTGCCTGATCACACGGCCAACGTCTTGTTTGAGTTAGGAAGATGAACTCTACACAAATCCATCTCTTCATTTGAAAGTGTTCCCCCATCATTGACACACTGTCCCTAGTTGTGGATTTCATCAACTCAAAGGTATGGTATTAGAATCAGCTTTATTAAAGGACTGAAGGTATTTTAATGGTTTGTGATGAATAAAAAGAAGATGAGTTGTAACGAGCTATTCTGGTGTGAAAACTATTGAGTACTGAATTCAGTTAGAGTTATGTTTTGAATGTTGCTGTGATAAGCTGGGATCCGAAGGCAGAAGACATTGTGTCCTCTCAAACTCCATTGAAGTATATTTTAGAATGGCATACATAATACTGTAAGAAAGAAATCCATTATAACAACTTGGCTTTTCAGCTTTAAATTCATACTAATTATCGTCACTTTTTTTTGTGCTCTTTTCAAAGGATTATCATGGATAGTTACTGTTGTTTTTTTTTTTTTTCTGGGTCATGTGGTTTGAACTCGGCCTGGGCACTGTCCCTGAATTCTTCAGCTCAAGGCTACCATCCTACCCTTGAGACAAGCCCCACTTCTCGTTTTCCAGGGTTTAATTAGAGATAAGAGTCTCAGGTCCTCTTGGGCCCGACCTGGCTTTGAACCTTGATCCTCAGATCTCAGTCTCCTGAGTAGCTGGGTGTTTGTTTGTTTTTGTTCTTTAGATATTTCCCCTTAGAATTTATACTTTATTTGTGCCTACTGATAATTTTCAGACTAAATGAACTATCCTATTCCTCAATATAGATATTGGAAAAGGGAGTGTTAGCTTATTAGTATTATGGTAGTTAATTGCATTTATACTTTGGGAAAAAGAAGCTTCCCTGGATGCATGTAACCACATATATTATATATAGCATATACACATATGTTACATATTTCACATATCCATCCAGTTTATTTTTGTGCCTTCGAACCATCATTAATATATGCAAGAGTCTCATTTCCTTTCTTTTTTACTTTTTTTGCCAGTCCTGGGCTTGAACTCAGGGCCTGAAAATTCTTGGATATTTTCAAGGCTAGCATTCTACCACTTGAGCCACAGCATCACTTCCAGCTTTTTCTACGTATGTGGTACTGAGGAATTGAACCCAGGTCTTCATGCATGCTAGGCAAGCACTCTACCACTAGGCCAAACTCCCAGCCATGCAAAAGTGTCATCTTTAATCAACATTTTATAGTTTATAGTTAACACATTGTTTATCAAAGATGAGCAAGTTGAAAAAATGAAAAAATTATCTATATAATAGTGAAAAAGATAAATTTAATAAACTAAGAAATCCATTGTGAAAAATTCATTTTAAATGCTACTAAGGTTTTATCTTATAATGTTTAGTCACTGAAGCCTTTTGTTTTCAAATAATTAAAAAGCATTTTGTAAACATAGCCTACACTACAATAAGCCATTTCAACAATCTGAGCAGTGTGACCTTTGTATTTCATTATCTTAAATGTTACTGTAATTTTGGATTATCTTACTGTCAAAGCATCCTTTGTTTAAATAATTCATCACAATTTATGAAATTTCTTGAGCTCCTTTGGTCTGTTTGCCTAAAGGCACATGTTTTGGTGGGGATTCTCTAACATGACCAGTAAGGCTGGAGATCCTTTATTTTCCACGACTGTGCTGTGGAATCCTTGTAGTATCTGATAAGTTGCTACCTTAGTGTAAGGCTTCTTGCAGTGTTCCAAACTATTTTTGGTTCACTGATTATCATGTTTATATCCAATACATGAATTTGATAGTGAATCGCTGATATCCTATTGTGGAGATAGACCTTGATATCTGGTGAAGAATTCGGTTTAGGCTTTGCTCCAGGTAGTTTTGCTTTCTTCTATGAGGAATCAAGCCAGATCCAGTCAGGTCCAGTCACATACATGGATGAGTGTGTGTTCTTCCATGTCCTCTGGATATAAAGTAAATGTGTATAGCACGCATGCATTCATTCACACATGGACTTGCTACCAGTACAGAAGAAGTTTGTACTTTGACATACCCCATACAAGGAAAGCTCTCTAAACCTTGAAGTTCAGCTTCATCAAGTAAACAGCCACATAAACATGTTCTCCCAGGTGCTTGGTGGAAAGAACAGAGAAGATAACGCGTGAGCATGGTATTTGTACTCAAGGGACCCTTGGGGGCCATGTGTGCGTTTGAAAGTGTACACAGATCAACTGAGGCTGGCAGTGGTAGGAGGGAGAAAGTGGACAGGCAGACAAAAAGTATAAGTTCCCGAACTCCGTATTAACACGAGTGAGTCCCAGCACGATGGTGAGGGACCATGGGAAATAAGGTCTCACACCACATCCTCGCTCCCACGTGCCTGCCTCTGTCAGTGCATTTTGTCATGAGTCATTGATGACCTTTGCACATTAATAGGATCCTCAGGTAACTCAGTGAAGGAAGTACTTGATGTACGAGAGAGCGAGAGACAGAGAGCGAGAGACAGAAAGAGAGAGAGAGAGAGAAAGAGAGAGAGAGAGAGAGAGAGAGAGAGAGACTACATTCATCAGATTAAAAATAGTAAGGAACCTTCATTGTATATGATTATATAGTGTATATTAAATTATATATTAAAATATATTTTAATATATAGCATTAATATTCTAACCATACAGGGATGAATATGAGTTGAAAAGAGATTTCAGTAAAACTTCAATCATGCAGGAGATATTATGCGAAGTCGGTCAGGCCAAACTGATATTTTCCCTGAACTTATCTAAACGATATGGTGTTGAAATAAGCTTCCACATGGTGTTATAAAAGCATTCTTGGTGAAATGTGGTATGTAAAATCACAACAGAGGACTACAAAGTGAAATTGTTTTAAACGACAGATCTTTCTTTTGAGAGTATAGGTTCTCTTGGTGTTTTTCTCTTTTCCTTGAGCAATAAAGTGCCAAAGAAGACAAATGAGGAAAACCAGTACTTAGCAAGAGAGCTAGCCTATGACTCTCCATACATTTCCTCGTTGGAGTTAACCTTTTCTTCACCCCTACCAAGCACATTCAAATTTTATACTGAAATGAAAATGCTCTCCCTCCTGTCTTCAGCTCTCCTTGTCATGGTGGCTGGGGACCTGAGTGGCCCTGCCTTCTTGGGGTAGTGTCTTGCAGGCCCCCAGCCAGGATTCATCCAGGGCTGGCCCATTGTACATGACCATGACAGACAGCTTCTGTCTACCAAAAAAATAAATTTAAATATTTAGTCACTGAAAAAGAAAAAAAAAAAGAGAATGAACAGATTATTTTACATTCAGGTGTAGACAGGATACCGAGAGCTAAGGCGTGAAGGGAAGAGGAGTGCGAGAGCTAAGGCGTGAAGGGAAGAGGAGTGCGTGACAGGCCGTAAGCTTCCTGGGCCCGGGAAAGCCTTGCATGGTTTGTTTTGGCATGTTTATCTTTTGGTCTCCATATGTTAGAGAGTGAAAATTGCTTCCCAATAGGTATTCTTCCTTGGCTGTTTACTAACAGGTCCCAATGTGCTGTGCTCACTGGTAGCTGTCTGTACAATCGAAGCAAGTGCAGCCAGTAGAATGCACAGACTCCTCCAGGGGCACTGTCTTTAAGGGGGGGGCTCTCTCCTTTTGCCTCTGTGGGGACAGCTGGAACACAGGTATGATGTGCAGGAGCTCCTGGGTGAGGTATGGGAGATGGTTGAGTGGTCAGGGAAAACCAGTCATGGAGGACTGGCTGCTCATCACTGCTGCCCTCTGTGGGGACAAGAGCTGGATTGCCTAGAATGGCAATTGTTTGGGATTTTGTTGGTATACTTGGCTTAAAAAATAAACCTGATTTTTGTATACTTCTCATATAGAGTATAATTCTCTGCTTTTATAATCCACCTTAATTCTGTCTCTCTCCTGGTGATATTGTTGATAGGGACAGAGTTAGGTGGTTGACAAACTGTTCTTAAGCCGCTGTGGAGGCAGTGAATGAACGAGTAAAAGATATATGTGGACGTGACACGAGCCAGATCTTCCTCCGTGGCTTTGACGGTCACATCTTAGGGTGTGGGAGGTCAGGGTCCCTTCCCTGCTCACACACCACGCACACAGCGTGGGCCTGTGCCCAGACTCACGCCTTCTCTGCGACTTCGTTATGCACTCAGGCAGAAAGGCACAAATTGCAAGTGGAAAACAATCAGCTACTGTGTTCACACTGTGCCCACAAGACAGCGGTCAGCTTTCACCTTCCAGAGATGCAACTGCGTCTCCAAAGTCTAATTTACCTCTTCACATTTTATTCTCTATTTTTTTTTGCCAGTCCTGGACTTAAGCTCAGGGCCTGAGCACTGTCCTTGGATTTTTCTCAAAGCTAGAGCTCTACCACTTGAGCCTTCGCACCACTTCCGGCTTTTTCTAAGTATGTGGTACCAAGGAATTGAACCCGGGTCTTCGTGCATGCTAGGCAAGCACTCTACCACTAGGCCAAACTCCCAGCCCCTTATTCTCTATTTTGGAAGTCTATTACTTGTCCTCCAAATATCTAATGGGTCAAAATCCTCCATCTAAAATTTAAGTACTATTCAAGGGATTTCCTATTCCCCCCCATCTCTCTGTCTGTCTGTCTGTCTCTCTCTCTCTCTCTCTCTCTCTTTCTTCTCCCCTCCCCCCCCCTCTCTCACACACACACACACACACACACACACACACACACACACACACACACACACTGTATACTAGAGAGGGGCAGGCAGGAGCCAAAACCCATCTTCAGATTTATTCCATGAACGTAACAGTGAGTGATTTAAACTAGGAAGTCAGGACTACCAGAACCCTGGGGCTTTAGGTGGATGGACCGTGGCTGGAATCTGGAGGATGGAAGAAGGTGTCCACAGCAAAGGTGTGAGAGCACCGAGCGGGTGTGTAAATGGTTGCACAAGGTGAGCAGGATCGTGGCAGTGGGATTGCTCTCCATGCCTGATGCAAGCATTAAATGTGGAAGTGGTTAGGACAAGCGAGCGTGGGACCCTCAGCGTTGCTTCCAGGGCCCAGCAGGCATCTTTCTCCAGGAAGACAGCAGTGCCTGGCTTCCTCGGGGCTGGAATCCTCCCTCTCTGCCAGGGCAGAACCCAGAACCAGGACAGAGAATCCAGCAGAACTTCACAGCCACATGGAAAACACCTGCAGACGTGTGAGGGGGAGGCGCCCGCCGCTCGCTCCCCGCGTGCAAGGCAGAGCTGTTAATCCTTCGCCTGCTCGAACACGGTAATTACTCACCAATGAAATTCGATAGAAGAGGATTTGCTTTCATATAATGACTTCCCTTCTCACAACACCCCCCAGCTCCATGCAGTGGAGTGCCTTCTGTGCGCCTCCTGCTCGGGAGAACTGGAGCCCGGCTGCCGTTAATCCAGCTGACATCACTGGGGGAAGACGCGCGTGGAGGTGTGTTTGGCATGACTTTAAATGATAGCTTGGCTACATCAGATCTCTAAAGCGCCTTTTAGAGGAGCCCTGTCTCGATCGTCTCTGCTACGATCTTGACCCACTGCTTTGCTTCTTGTTCAAGCCCACTTTCACCTGATTCACACACACACGTGCGTGTCCATCCGTTCCACAGCTGGGTGTGTGCGTGCCGGAGTCAGGTGGGCAGGCCCCTCCTGCTCACGCCCTGTCCACGAAGCCCACAGGTGCTGCTGGCAACGCCAGCTTCTGGCTGCACTCAGAACCCATGGCTCCCTGGCTAGTGGAGAGCCAGTAGTGGAGGTGAGAAGGGATGCTTGCATCTTGGGTTCCACGCTTCCCATGGTGGAATCAGAAACTGTGGTCACTCCGTGCCCTGCCCCCTTCCTAGCCATCTGCATCTTGTGGACGCTGGCATTTCCCTGGAGCTCCAGGCCCTCGACGGGGTAAGTCTGCCTCTGGAGGAAAACCTTAGAAGTTTGATAGTCAGAGGGGCATGGATAAAGAGCCATAAATGGCAAGGAATCGCAGGAAAGTCTAGAAAAATCTCCTCAGTGCTCTCCAGTGTTCTTGTCCTCACGTGTTCTCTCCTTTTTGGTGCTCTCCTCCTCAAGGCCATCACCCTTGGAGAGTCTCGGCGTGCTGACTTGCGTACGATAGATGAGCTCGTGTTGTGAATATCACCTCCCAGTGTTAGACACCGTCTCAGCGCCCTGCTCACACCCACTAGTCCAGCACCTGGCCTGTGGCTAGCTAGAATCTTAAAGTATCTTTTGCAATAGGGCCCAAACTGCTAGGGGTAGGGGGGAGTCTGTGACATACCTGCAAATACAAGATAATGCTTCACTCACAATGATACAATCCATTCCTATGGTTTGCCCAATTAAAATCACAATTGAAAAAAAGCCCCGTTGCATGCACAATGGGTGAATCCAGTTTTCAATGCTGTGTGTCTTTTTTTTTTAAATTCTATGAACTATTAACATTTGACTATCTTAAATCCCAAGTTTAACATTCTTTTCTGAGCTCTTTCTATATCAGACCAAGGTAACTGAGGATAGTTTTGCAACTAAGCTCCTCCCCTAAGCCTCACAGGAGATGTGTTTGTGTGGTGTGTGAAGCGGTGTGATCTCCACGGTTTAGATGCTGGCTCTTCAGTAGGGCAGGGGATGGCAGAAATCACTCCTAGCTGCTCTTCTCTCACACAGCAGCCTGCATTCCTGCAGAGTCCTGGTGATGAGAAGTGCTCAGCCGCTTTCTGCTGGCCCTCTAATGAACAGGGTCATGGCTCCCGCTCTCTGTCACTGCTGCTTGACCTCTGTTGTGTACATGGCTCTGAGTGTGGATCACTGGGCAGGATTCACAGCCCCAGCTCGCCCGCAGTCTTTGCTTACTCTCACACAGTCACTGTCCCACAGCCACTGCTACGGTGAGCCCTGGATTCTTTTATCTCCCAACTAGTGACACAAAAAGCTCCAGTGCCACATGTCCTGGCTTCTTCCTCCCCTGCCTAGGATCTTCTGACATGAATCATGGAGTTCACGCCTCTTGTGTTCAAGGAAGTTAAATAAATGTGTCTATTGCTATTATTATTAACGAAGGCAAATGATGCTTTCTTGTTGGAGCATCGAGGAACAGAGAAAGAGATTAATACGTTTAAGGCATGTAAAAGAAAATCTATGCATCTAAGAATAAACAAGTGCTTGAGCCAGTCCTGGTCTACGGTCTGGTTTTCTCCATGTTTAAGTCAAAGGCCATTCTATCTTGAGAACTGTCTTGCAAATGAATGCTATGCTACCTCCTAAGAAAATAAGTGATTACCTAGTGATTATCTCAGTACCACATTTGGGAATGTGCACGGTTACATAGTTTCATGCAAAAACCCAGCAGGAATCAACAGGGCATGCTAACACAGATGTGAGTACTATGTCCTTCTGAAGTGTGCGTCTTAAGGGCGTCCTGGGAATTGTGTTCCTTTCCTTCCTCTGTGCCACCACTGGCTGTCATGTAGTAAACCTGGACTTCATCTTCTGTTCTTGCTTTGTTTCTGGGGAAATCTCTCTGCGGGATTTGCTGTACAGGAAATTATCATCCCTCTGTAAGAGAAGCAGTACCGCAAGCGGACAATGTTTTGACAGGATTCTCAGAACTGAATTGCATTCCATGCCTTAGCAGACGAAATATCGTCATGTACATGTTTCTGAGAGGGGCATCTTTATCATGCAAGTAGGAGATACGAGAATGAAAATGGATGCTATTTTTCTTATCAAAAATTGGAACAAGGAGCTTTACTCCAGGTGCATGCTCCCAGCTGTCTGGGGTATCATTTAGACATGAGATTCTGAATCTTTTTAATTACACTAGTTAATTGTTTACCAGTTATTGCCTCATTAATTGCCAACCTTGTTGGACCAGTACTCTGGTGAGTACTAGCTCACAGCGTGGCTGGTGATAGAGCATGATTCATTGCATACTAGCCCCCCCTCAAAAAAAAAAAAAACCAAAACACTTGACCTCTATTAAACAAGCTTTAGAGTTACTGAAAATATGTAAAAAAAAAAAAAAACCCTTCACTGTCATGCTTTCAGATGCAAACATAAAACACAAATAGTGTAATTGGATACAGGGTTTGACATTTCTTCCTCAAAGATGGCATAGCTGCTACACATGCTGGTGAATGCGGTTATTTAAATCTTCCAAATGCTGGCAATGTAAACACTATGATGAGAAGGAAGGTAAAGAATGTTATGGAATAATCTTATCAGGTAGGAAGCATTGCTAGCAGAGAGAAATAATCAGAATGGTCACAGGTCTTGGTTTGCTCTTCAAAATTTTTATTACACAATGGAAATACTTTCAAGTTTTGCTTTAGGCTTCTGTTCTCCATAGCTTTTCCATGTGAAGCATCTTACTTTATCCTTGTACTATTCTTAATAGTAGAATAGTTGAAGTGGAGAAAGAATAGAGTAGGGGTTGCCTGTTTATCCAACTAAAACACAGTGCCCAGTGTAGACATGATTTTGTACATAATTCAGAACTCTACCATAGCATGTACGTATGTATATATGTATTCAACATACATTTGATTTACATGTGGTATGAACAAGGCACTGTAAATCTGTACCCCCACCTCCCCCCCAATATGAGTGAGTAGTATAGAAGTAATTCTTGGTTGAAAATACCTCATATAATTTAGAAGACATGTCTTTATTTGTTCAAAATGCTACCTGGGAGAAAGCATAGGCAGGTGCTTGGGAAATGATTCTGGGTTCAATTCCTCAGTACCACATACATAGAAAAAGCCAGAGGTGGTGCTGAGGCTCAAGTGGTGGAGCTCTACCCTTGAGAAAGTTCAAGGACAGTGCTCAGGTCCTAAGCTCAAGCCCAGGACTGGAAAATTTTTTTTTAAATGGCAAAGAATACAAATGAGCAGGTTTTCAGTTGTTCCACCTTGTTTTGAGGACATTCTGTGTGGCTAGTGAAATGCCAGGCTCACCACAGAACTGCCTGCCGTTCCAGCAGGCGTCTCACGCATGCTTGTGTGGGCTTTGTCAGTGTGCTGGCATTGGCCACCCAGCATGATGACAGGAGGGTCAGACGCTGTGCTGTGTCACCGCGTCCCACAGGCTGTGGGACAGATAGAGAGGCCAGAGCAAAATGTCCACATTGCTTGGTCATCCTGCAAATGCCCTTCTTTGCTTTTCTGTCAATAAACAATATTTGGTAATCTCTGCTATTTAAGGCCTTGCAAACTCTGATTTGCTTCTCTGCATTTGCTCCCTCGCTATGTTCCAGAGTAAAGGGGAGGGGTAACTGTGTGACCCAGCCATCTTGGCCTGCCTGGCAAGTGGGGGGCCACATCTGTGGATGTATAGTGAGCCTTGGTCAGAAAAACAAGAAACAAGCAAGCAGGACAGGCATAAGAAATGTTCTTATCCCACTCATGACACACACAGTCCCAGAATGGTGCTGCGTGCACTACCCTGAGGCTGAGCTGAAGGTCACAGCCTAGGCACTGTTATCAGTTCAGATAACCCTGGTCATTCTCAGATGGAGTTCAGATGGTGATGGGAAGTCTTGGAATAAGTGCTAGGTTGTCCTGTTGGGCCATAATTCATATCTGCTTCTCTAAGCCCTGAATCTCTGCAAAGAGATCTTAGGTTGGGAAACAGAAGTGGAAGCCATATTTGTGGTTAAAGGAGATGTGTGTGTCTTTCTATAATATTCAGAGAGAATTTAATGTGACTCTACCTATTACCATATGTTTCTTTTTGTTGGGAAAAAAGAATGTGGTGTCTTAATTCCTAGAAACCTAGAATGATGTGAATGAGCCAGAGGAGAGAAATGACCAGCCCACATGGACGCATGCCAATGACGCTGTCATGCCTGGGGGCCTGACTGGAGCCTTTCTCCACTTCACTATCATGTTTCCATGTGTCCTCCAGACTGCTGGGTAGATCCACGGTAAGCTGAATACAGCACTGTAGCACTAACAGAGTGTTGGAATGCCAATGATACTAAGGACAACCATAATTCTAATTCTTTCACAACCTTCTGAAAGAAAATGTAGGATTGTAAGGCTTAGGGCATATGCGACCTCAGCTGACAACTGTCACTTGAAGTCACATGACATGGAATGCTTAGCTCCTTTTGGCTTGGTGAGGTGTAAGGTCTCGGTCATCTGTGCTTGCATGTGGGCGCTCCATACATGTCCCTGCGTAGACTTTCAACTTCCCACTGCAGGCTGCGGCTGCTCCATTCGAATAAAAAGGCAAGAATATGATGCTTCCAGAAGAGTTGATCCTTTCTTTTTAATGCTAAAAGACATGTGTTGAACTACCCACAACAAAATTTGCCCAACTTCAATTTCCTTAGAATTGCAAACCTTCATTATAATATTACTTTTTTTTCCTAGTTCAGTACTTCATTGTCAAACCAAGGAACATTTCATGTTTCCTGTGCTTATGTGCTTCAGGAAAATAAAACTTTTTCCAGCCAGAATGATTTTTCTAATATATTTGTCAAATGAAATTAGATCACTGATGTGTAAGGGCAAAGATCACATAGGCAAGATAGAAAAACAAATGAAAAAGGGCAGTGGTTCATGTGAAATGTAAGTGAGGGTCTGGACTATGTGTCTTGCTGTCTCACCAGGCTTTTGTGGGAAGTCTTTGGATTTACTGCCTGGAGAAAGTCTGTCTCTGGCTCCATGATTCGACAGCCACTTTTCAACCAGAGGCTTTTCCGGGTGGAATGGTTTCAAAGCAAATACATCTCATCAGAAAGGAATCCTGAAGGTCCTTCAGTTGAGACAAACCTTACACTAGTTGAATAGCAAATAATAGAACAGGAAAAAGAAAAGGAAAAGGAAAAGGAAAGCCTAAAAATGTAGGTTAAAAAGACAGCTGGCAGTCTCCCTTTAATCATTAGAAAATATCTTCTTCTTCAGTGTAGGCTCTTCAAGTTTGTTTGTTTTCATTTTTCTAAGATGACTCAAGGAAAATTTGATTTTCTTGCTCTAAACAGAGAGGTCATCATCATCATCATCATCATCATCATCATCATCACCATCTTTCAGTTATTGTACAAAGGAGTTGCCATTGAACAAAGCAATTGCAAACCAACAAGCTTCAATGTTTGTGCTCTTAAGAGAGTCTCTATATATCAAACCCAAGGTGAGATTGTGCTCAGAATGGAGTTTGTTTTCCTGAAGGTAGCAAGTACTAAACATTGCAAATGGATTAATTTTTGTAGATGAGTATTCCAAGCACCTAGATGGAAATGGATATGCTACTTCCTTTCTCTCATTGCTTTCTGCCACGTGCGTAAATCTTGTTTCTTCATAAGCAAGAAGAGTGGGCACCTACTACATTATCAGGCAAGAAGCAAAATTGCCTCATTTTCACTATTTTCCTCTGCCGTGTGTCTTATCCAGAAAAACCAGCGAGGCCAGGAGGGTCCCTGAAGCTTCTGTTAATAAAGCTCTGGGGGAAACAGACTGCTTTTAGAACTTCAGGGGAAAGAGCCTCTTTGGCAGCTGGCTCCCTCCTGCTGTACTACAGGGTTCATATGTGACATTCTTGTCCCTCATGGTAAATAGGTCTTTCTGTCCTTATTGGAAAATGCTGATAAATTGTCTCCTTTTTTCTGAAAGATAATTTTTCTGCTTCACTCACTGGGCCTCTTTCTATTCACATTGCCTCCTTGCCTGTAATGCTTTCTCTTCCTTCCCTCCCTGCTCTTTCTAGGGCAAGCTACTCCGCTGCAAGCATGCAAATACCATTCCTACCTGCTCCATTGTGCTCACTCCCAAAGCTGTTTGACAGCTTTTCACTGCTGGCAATCCCTGAGGTGTAGTCTTTCTGCATGTGTTGCTGGTTGATTGATTTTGACCTATGGAAGGAGAAACACACACACACACACACACACACACACACACACACACATACACACACACACCAATGCACATGCTAGTGGCAGGATCTGCCTTCTATTTAGAAATGGGCTAGTTCAGAAAGAACACTTTGCAAGTATCTCCAATCCTTTCTCTGTCTCTGTTCCCTACCGACCTAAAACATTATTCTTTAAGCTTCATCAGTTCTTTCAGCTGCATTTGAAGGATAACCATCTGTACATTCTGCTCTCTGTGGGTACACCAATTTCTGTCTCAGTGTCTGTGCAATATTGGACTCTGTTGGCAGGGTGATGGTTCCTTTGGGAAGTGTCTGAAATCTTGTGGCATGGGCCAGGTTCTACTTATATGAAGGATAAATGTAGTTAGTTGCTTTGTACAGGTGCAGTGATTGCTTTTTTGTTGCTCTAGCTCAGATCATTAATTTATGTCCTTTAGTAGTTAATTGAGTTAAGCCACTCTAAAAGATGAATTTTTAGCATGATACATAGGCATAGGATAGGATTATGGTTCAAGGTAACAATTCGGATGAAGAAAAACAGGTCTGATGACATATGTTTATCCAACATTTATTTGTACAGATTTATGGAGTGTTAATGTTTTTTTTATAGATGTCACATGAGTGGATATTGAAAACAGGTATTTCACCAATTCAGTAGCATGTATCCCTTAAGTTAGCTTAGAGCTAAGGCATTATGGAGAGAGACACCCAAGAGGTTTTTATAGAGCCTCTGAGTCTGATTCTCCAAAAGAGATGACCCACTGTCCTCATCATACTTCCATGGGGTTTTGGGGAGGCAGGTCTACTAAATACGTGTGCTTCCATGCCCATGGGATTCTCGGGACACCATGGCCAGAAGAAGGTGCTGCAGTAGAACGCAAGCTACTTGTACTTGTCTTACCTAGAGATAGCCAGAATCTTCTCCACATGTGGAATGGTTTTGTCTAAATCTGTTACTTTAGTCCTTTAGCCTGGATTAGTTCAGGCCAGAATTTCCTGTCTAGAACTTCACATTCATGTTTTCTCTATGTTTTTCTCTGCTTTGGTCCTCAAATCTGATTCATGAACACTTCCTGGGCTTTGTGTTCATGGAGAATGAATTCTACAGCCTCACCAAAAAATACGAAATACGTTGATAAGGGAATAATGGAAAGAATATTCTTTAAGGAATTCCTTTGTTTTTCCCCCCAATTCATTCAGTTCCCAATTCAACAAATATTTATGACATGCCAAGTTTTATATCAGGCACTAATCTAAAGTCAAAGCAAAAACATTTCTCATTATTAATCACCAATGATGCTGGTGGTAAGACACAATGATGGAATTCTCTTGTTCAAATATGTGGCAAGTATAAGAGTGAGCATAGCTGTCTATTTGACAAATATTTATTGAAAGTCAGTCATGTACTAAAATTGTTCTGTATGAGATAGTAAAAACAGAAACCTTCTCATACTGTACAGAAGGAACAGCTAGATAGCATATAGTCATTAAAATTGCCAGTAGCATCAGTGATCCTATTGGGCATTTTTGAATGCCAGCATTGTACAAGTGATTTCGTATCACCAGCTCTTCCTGAGAGTCTTAGGTTAGGAATCATGCTCCTTCACATTAGAGCCAAGAAAATGGAGAAAATGGAGCTAAAAGAGCTGGTCTGGGACCCTCTAAGCACATATGTTTATCTGAGTGGGAACTCAGTGGAGCTCTGAAACATCCTGAGTGGTCCTCTGAAGACCTGATTCAGGACGGACTTGAAGGACATGAATGGAGGGAGAGTGCAATGGCGCCATGGCTCAGTGACCTGGGTGGAGGCGAGGCTGCAGGGATGGGATGCAGACCCACCGGGGAAGTCCTTAGTCTTGGGAAGGAGGAGACCATCTAGGGGCACAGCTTCGCTCCTAGGCTAGGAGAAGAGCTAAGCAGCAGAGGCAGAGAGAAGCAAGGCAGCCAGTACATTGAAACCAAAGTAGAGAAGAGATTCCACAGAGAGGCCTCACAGCTGATGTCCAATGGAGTCCAGTTCTCAGATCCCAGCAGTAGTACAGGAGTCTCCACCTGTACCTCCTCCCCTGGGCTGAGCACTGAGGCTGGAAAGCTTGTGCATGCACCATTCTGGCTCTTTTTATTGGTTAAAGCAGAACCCAGGCCATGATGGGAAGCATGCCATGTCATCTGTCACCATTTTTCTATCTCCATCTAACAGTTCTCCTTTCTTTTCCTCAAGGAGAGTTGTTAGTCACCATTGCATTCTAGTGGAACACATTACTTGATAGAAAGCAGGCAAGTTTGTTTTTGCTCAAACTTGGCAAGGTTTCTGTTTTTGATCACCCAGACTTTGGGTCTATGGCAGTGCAGTATGTCCTTGTTCCAGAGAAGCTCTCCTCACCTCATGATAGCCTGGATACACAGAGAGAAAAGGGGTCAAGGTTCTAAAACCCTTCCACCCACACCCCCAATAACTTGATTTCCTCCCAGCAGGCCTCACCCCTTAAAGGCTCCTCTACTCCACAAGAGTCCCACAAGGCTGGTAACCAAACTTCATATCTGGGATTTCTGGAGGGACATTCAGGAAACCAAAATGGCAGCTCTATCTTCAAACAACAAAGGGATATGGTGTGTGTGTGTGTGTGTGTGTGTGTGTGTGTGTGTGTGTGTGTGTGTGCACATGTGTGATAGCACATGGATAACAAATTGGAGCCAGAGCATGGGGCTTTTGGAAGACAAATTAGTTTGCTTTTCTCGGGGCGAATGGTCATAGTGCTGCAAACAAAGGTGACTGATGGCAAAGACTTTGATCGCCATGGAGTTCTTCATTAGAAATGAAGAATCAACAGCTGCATTGGGATAGGAAGAGGCAGGAGAATGGTCACTGGCTGTTCTAACTAGAGGCAACGGATAGATATTGATAGAGGAAATTTGGGTAATTGAATTGTCACGGTAAAGGCAAATAAATGCTCCTGACAAAAGCGTTTCCCCTGGTCAGCTGAGTGCAGCACATTCACAGAGCTCTCATTGTCTGCACACCACGCAATGTTCAATTATTTGTTAAGGCTGGTGGCAAACACATTATTAAAATACAGTTCGATAAGAGAGCACACTTCCTCAGAATGATGAATTAATATTCACACTCCATCAAGTTTTGGCTTAAATATTGCAGTTTAACTGACCATTTCAATCTTCGGCCCCATCATTTTAAGCGAGGAAATTTCATTGTTCCTTTTTGTATTCACTTCCCCTAAATCTTTATATCCTACCAGAATGCTAATGTGACCTATCCCTTCAAATCTAGGCCAAAATTTGGAGACATTTTCAGTCCCCTCATGCTGTAAGAAAGCATTTAAAAAAATAGAGCAGGTTGTAAACAGGAGGGGCTTTAAAAACGGTGTTGATTCTTCAAGTGCAACGACCAGACTCTACACCGTCTACCACGTGGCATCTGTGCATTACACATTCACTTGTTTTATGGCAAAGTGTGGGGGGGGGTTCTGCATGTTCTAGTGTGGGGTGTACAGTTGAATTGCCAGTAAGGCCACTCAGATCACTCCCTCTGTTCCCTAAGTTTCCTTTTCAGCGTGTCTTGCATTCACATTCTCTAGGGACTCCTGGAGGTGCTGTCACTGCTAATGTGAAACCCATACTCAGGGAAGTGCATTTTACATCTGATGGAGAAGTGTTAGAAACGTGTCACATGTCAGCCACTGATTGGACTGGAGGGAGAGGAGCCACCTGCCATTCAGAGGGCTGTCCTGGAACGTAGGTGGGGGAGGGGTGAGCCAGGCATTGATGCTTCTGTGGCACATGAGTGCAGGGACTTTGTTCACTGACTTGGTACTTCTGTAGCGAGGGATGTTGTGAGTCTGGGGAAAGCCAGCCCGATTTCTCAACATGCTCTTCAGTGCCCGAATTTTCTAAAGAAGACATGGAGAACATCGAAGGCGTCTCACAGCAGTGCGCCCACGGGCCACTCTTATTTACCTTTTAGAGTTTCATGGACTGATTCATACTATGTCATGCTATTTGCTTCCTTTAACCATTTGAAAACATGCTAGAATTCAAACACTAAGTACAATATGGTAGAGTTAAGTTACTGAAAGGTTTAAGGGAGGATAAAGAGAATGATACAGTGTGTTACAAGTAAAGTAATATAATGATGAATTTAAATTGTTATTCCCTTATTGTTGGTAGCTTAGAAGTATGATAATATTTCAACTTTATTTATTTCTATTTGTTAAGAATTTATTAACATTGATTTTTACATCATATTTCAAATGTCATGCTTAACAAACAAGTATTCAAGAAGGGAATCTCTATAGACAATCACTGGCACATAGATTTTAGAGCATAATGAAAATTTTGCTGAGGGTTTGTATGTCACAGATAACTACATAGACATAAAAATACATGATGGGGTTTATACCCTATAGACATAATGTTTTATTACTTATTTTATATCTATGACATACAATTTTAAGAGCCCCCCCTACCATCCTTGCTCCCTTCTAGGTTCAAACCCAAGGTATGCTCTGTGTCTTACTGTAATATTCCCCATCTCCTCTCCTCTGTGACAAGTCCCAATATTTCTTCACAATTTTGTCATATTGGTAGCTTGAAAAAGCTAACCAGGCATCCTGAATAATGGCTTCCAGTATGAATTGGTCTATATTTTACTTTGGGTTGGACTGAGGTCGTGGGGTTTGGGAAAGATTTTAGCGTGGGAAATGTATTTCTCATGGTGTCATTTGAGAGGGTAGATCATATCAACACAGCAGGACAGTGTCCTATACTTGCAGATTTCTGCTGGAACTTCTATAACTGCAGGTGTACTTCTGATGCTATGATTTAGTAAATACATGATAGCTTGCATCTGAGAAAACACACATTTCAGGAGGGGAGGGAATGGTTCTGCAAGGCATTTTCAAATTAGATACAAGATTCTCTTTCATATAAATATTGCTATAATTAAGCAAAATTTCATAAACTCTGTGAACAAAACTACAAACATAAGAAGAAATTGTGCCTAAGCAGAGACATATTTTTAGTCATTAAGAAACATTTCTTTTGAGCCCTAGAGGAATTATTTCCCATCACAGAACACAATGACTCACATGTGAATTCCATAATTGTATTTTGGGCTAATATTCCTATTTTTGATAGAAAGCTTGATGGAGGGAGCATGTGAAATAAGTCGGTGTGCATTTTCTGCACAGGTGTGCGTGTGTGAGTGATGTGGGCTGAGTTTTGCCAATTCCAGAAGTAAATATGTGCCCAGGCATTTTCATGCCAGGTATCTGTTATGCATTATAAACTGCTATTGTATTTTTCCAAGTCCAGGTCTCCTCTGAATATTAAGCTACATAACTGGAAATCAGTATAAGAAACAGGAACTGTGACAAAAGTAACAATCTTGGGAGTCCTAAGCAATGTATTTTCTGTTAAAATATGAGGCCCTCACACACAAAGAGAAAGATCCATAGAGTAGATTATGGCAACTAGATTAGCCTTCCAGTATTATTTGGAAATTGTAATGTTGGCTGCCAGATTGCCTCTGTGCTGTGAGCATCTGCCAGAAGGTTCTGAAAAAATAGATTTGCATGTCAGCCCTTTGACAAGGTAGATAAGAAGTGCAGGTAACAGGCCAGTGCTGTTTTTAGTCTGCTCACATGATGCACCATACACAGTCTGAAATAATCCATCCAAAGTAAATGTCAGTCTTGTATGTGCATTCAATTTAAAAAATATGAGTGTGACTCAAGCAATCAGAGACAGTCATACTCATGAAAACATACAGTGAACAATGAGTCTGGATGACTTTAAGTTTTCTCTGGGAGAAGAGGAAATGCTCACATCCAGTAAACATCTCAGAGCATCATTCATGAACTGTGAATGCATGAGGTCTTCCCTTGTGAAATGCTGTGCCCGGCAGTGTGGAGGATGCAGATGATGCATGTGGCAAAGATTCTCCAAACAAGGGGTTCATGGGCATCTGGGGGGGGCTGCTTCTGGAGCAAGGAGAGAGCCAGGCTTTTGGCAGGCAGAGGCGCTGGAAACATGGCCCAGTATGGAACAGAGAATGCTGGCTTGGAGACTGAGCAGGGAGTCTGTAAGCTGTACTTGAAGGGTTTCAATTCTAGACTTCTCTCTCTCTCTCTTTTTGGCAAATCTATCCGTTGTTAGGGGAGAGATAGTAAACAGAACAAGTCTATAAACAAGTGAATCTTAATCAAGGTGTCAACAACATTAAAACAAGAAAAAGTTATGAAATATGTTGGAGCAAGGGAAGAGAAGGGTAAGGAAAGGAATATAAAAGAGAAAGAGACAGGGATGAAGGAAGAGGGAGAGATAGGAAAGGAGAGGTGAAAGTCGATGAGTAAAGAGGAGAAAAGAGGAGAATGGAGGGGGAAGGAAGGAGAGAGGAGAGGGAAAGGAGGTTAGGAGAGTGTGGAGGGGAGGAATTGTGTTCACATTGTCTCTGTGAACAATACTGAGTTGTTCCTAAAACCCCCATAAGCAACTTGACATCCAGGGATTCAGGACTTTACTTGTTCCCCTTCAGTAGGGAGAGAAGCTGGTGGGCAGTGGCCATGTAGGTTACAGACCCCAGGGTGTGCAGCCAAAGAGCGAACCAGGCTGTCCTCAGAGCCGAGCATGCCTGCACATTGAGTGCCAGTGAAGGTTTGCAAGGCTCCCCAGATACCACCACAGTGCAGGAAGACATCCTTTACCACCGGACACCCTACAGGCAGGATGCAAAGAAGCCCAGAATTCCCCTCTTGCTTCATGTCTTCCCTCTGTGTCTACCTATTTGCCCCCTTCCCATTATAAAGCACGAATTATTCTTACAGCTTCTCAGTTTGACCCTCATCATTTTGAAACATCCCTCTCTTATTTCTAATAAGTTCTTTTTTGTTTAAATTTTTATTTCATCTTATCAAATGATGACTCTGCTTTCTCATGGCAGGCACCATATAACATTTTCCATCCCCCTCCTTTTTTATTGTTATATAGAGAGGGGTTACAGTTATATCCGCCAGATAGTAGGTACATGACTTCTCACACATTGGTACCCCTTCTCATGTTTTTGTCCCCATTTTCCTCCCCCATTCCATCCTTTTGAAATCTGCCTTTTCCTTGACGTGTCTGTTGGGCAGAGCCAATTGAACATGTAGAGAGACTGGAGTTGGTGTCTGTATTACTCCCCGGGAAGTGGCTGTCAGAGAGCCGGCTGATGGAGATGCTCTCCGAGGGAGGAGGGGACAGACTGTACATGAGGGATGGAGGCGTGGCTACCAAAGTCATCTCCTCACCCACAGCCCCAGACTGGACAGTTCTATCACAGCCTTGTCTCTTTGTGGCTTCTGTTATGAACCTTGGCAAACTCAGCCCTGTTCCTTAGCCACAGCTTCTGTCCTCCAGGCCAAGTGGCTTTCTTGTGAAGCAAATATCTGTTCTGATTAAGGAAGGGTCTGTTAGTCAAGCCAGAGGCTCCAAAACTCCTGCAATTGTGGAGTTTATATTGAACAACTGTTTGTATCTCATTTCCAACAAGGAAAGTTACATAGTATGGATTAATAGGAATTTAGCTGGTAGTCTTAATTGAATTTATGATCTTGAATCGCAGTCATTTAGAGCAACAGAATTACCATTAATCCCTCTGCTCTCAGAGTGTCTGAGTGTGCCTAGATACAGAAGATCTGATAGATTCCCTTTAAATGAATGTTCTCATCATGCTTGAAAATGCAGGCCTCATCTCAATATCATAAAGGAAAAACTTTTTGTGTCCCTTAGACACATTTCTAAAATTTCCAGCAGAGTATCTCTCTTACCCAGTTGGCAGGCAATTGAATTTAATAAGTTCTGAATGTACGTTTGCTAGGTTACATCCTCTAAACATATACATATGCATCTATTGTGGCTTAACCCAAATACTCAATAAGCAGTCGATAATATGTAAACAATTTATGAGAAAATTTGGAGACACAGATTAGCATTGAAACATACATTTGGGTCTTTGGGAGAAAAATGAGTGCTTTGCAAAATGCCAGTTTTATAGATAGAGTTAGGCCTAGAGGATTCCTGCAGGTGATTCATATGTTTTCTGTGCTCTTTGCGTAGCGAGCTTTGAAATGCATCACCTCCTGCACCCATAATGCTCCTGCACAGTATCATAGTCATTTGCTATCCAGTTAGTGATAGCTTCGCTTTCATCGTCCATTCTAGTAATTTGTTGTGGGCCAATGATCCATCTAAATCAACATCTTTATTTAGAGAACTCAGTACCTCACACATTTATGAAAATTGGTCTATGTCTCTGTGATTATTTGTAAATCAGTTTTGCTAATCCTATTCCACAAAAGCTGAGGGAAGATAAATATTTTTTAGAATTACATATGGAGAGAAATAATTCAGTATCATTTATCATTTTCAAAAATCTGTATTGTTTGAGCTGGGAAATAATATCGCTTGGGAATACTTTTTTTTTTAAAGCAACAACATTTAATTTATTTCTTGTTTTTGGAGTAAAATAGGGAATACTTTCTACTTACGACATGCAGTCTTTCACATGATAAATATTCAAAGTTCCACACTTCTAGATAGGTCTGTGAGTAAGGAGTGCCCTCCTATGGGGCAATTTGCTTTATTTTTTTATTTTTCTTTTTTTATACATTTATTTCAAAGGTGATGAGCAGGGAGGTTACAGTCACACAAGTAAGGTAATGAGTATATTTCTTTTTTTATTAAATAACTTATTAACATTGATTTTTACATCATATTTCAAATGACATGTTTAACAAATAAGTATTCAGGAAGGAAATCTCTACATACAATTCCAGGCACTTAGATTTTAGAACATAATTCAAATTAGGCTGAGGGTTTGTATATCGTAGAAGTATATTTCTTTTTGAACCCTGTTACCCCTCCCTCCCTTTCTCCCACTTACTCCTCCTCGCTTCCCTTCCCATGTTGTAAAGTCCATTTTCAATATGATGTCAAGGGAGTGTCATTGTTGCATTAGTTCATAGTTTGTACTGCTGTTTTTGTGATTCATACGGGGCGTTCTGAATATTAACATTTGACCACAAAGTTAGCCACCATTATTTTATTGACATCACTGCACTCACGCTGCTAGCAGTTAGGAGAGGATGTGTGTTAGTATAAGTTCATGGACATCAAATCATATAAGCCATTTCAAGTGATCTCTTTTATTTATTTTGCCAATCCTGGGGCTTGAACTCAGGGCCTGGGCACTGTCCTTGGGCTTTCTTCAAGGCTAGCTCGGTACCACTTCAGGCTTTTACTATGTATGTAGTACCAAGGAATCAAACGCGGGGCTTTGTGCATCCTGGGCAAGCACTCTACTGCTAGGCCACGCTCCTGGCCCTCAAGTGATCTCTTACGTATTCCATGTGATGAAGCTGAGTTTGAATACCTCAGGGGCATTCGATTGACTTATCACCACACCATGTTAGAAACATCCAACTCAGTGATCAAGTCAGCGGTGCTCATACTGGCAGTGTCTGGGCAGGTATGCTTCACTTCTCTTGGTGAACCTTAAGTTGCATTCAGGTTTGGATAATAACCACGTGCATTCTATGACCATTTTTAAATTAAAATGTTGCCTAATCTAAAAACCTATTTAGATTGAAGTAGATTGTAAGGATTAATACGATACTTTTTCAGTCTGTGAGTGGCCCGGGCATGCTATAGACATTACATAATCAATCATAGCTGTGTCAGGTCAAGCCACATATGTGAGAAATAGAACATATACGTGGAAAGTCTCACTGAAGAGTGAGCAGAACAAGCACTTCAGCTTCTGGAATCAAAGGTGTGTCCAAATAGTGGCATCAGAACTGAGGTTTGATGAGCTGGTAAATGTCTTGAGTGGACAAAAAGGAAGTAGCAGTCCCCTGAGGACACAGCTGGAGAACAAGTGATGGACATTGGACACCACTGCAGAAGCCTAAAATGGTCCAGGGTGACCACAACTCAGAGTGTTCAGGAGAAAATGGGGCCGATTCAAGATGATTGCAAAGATTATAAGGACAACCCAGTAGAAATTCTTGAGTTTTATTTTATTTTGTATATGTGTGTGTGTGTGTGTGTGTGTGTGTGTGTGTGTGTGTATGGATCTTTTATTTAACTACCTGTTTATTTATCTGTGTGTGTCTGGATCTTTTATTTAACTACCTGTTTATTTATCTGTCTATCTGGGGTTGGAACTCAAGGCCTAGCATTTATTCCTTTTGCTTTGCTGGCACTTTTCCACTTGAGCTACACCTCTACCATAAAAGTTTTTTAAGATGATTTCTTAGATTCTATTATGCACACACACATTTTGAATGAAAGTCTAATGTGTCATCATGCATTATAAGATATATTTACTTAACGATACATGTAACATGTAGCCTATACATTGTTCTTGAATAATATATGATACCACATCAACTGTATAGTGGAAAAACTATGCTGAAGTTACCGAGTGTGCAGGGAAGGGCAGAAGGCAGAGGTTGAGTTGCCAAGAAGACATCGTTGTAGAGAAACAGGAAATACGATTCTCAAAATGGCATTTGCTTGCATCAGCATTGACAGAGTGAGAAGGGTCACACACTAAAAATTTGACAGGACTTGGCAAGGAATTGAAAGAGGTCTGTGTCGTAGAGAAATAATACATGACAAACGTATTGATACAGCTTTGCTTATGAAAAAATTAATCATTGCAAAAACCAAGATGAAGGAAGATGCTTTTTCTTTAAACAAAATATATCTGTGCATGTTGAGCCATTGTGAGGACATTCAGGTGTGAGCAGGAAACTTAATAAAGAGTTTGGGTTTGGGGGTCAACACTCCTGACCACTAGGGTCCAAGCTGACCGCAGGAGAAGGCTCATCCCCTGTGAACTGGAGCCATTCCCGTGAAGGGCTGGCAGGCAGGCGAGGTCAACATTTCTCTCAACAGCTGTGAGCAGGGCCCGAGTCGAGGTGGCCATGGCTTCCACCCAGCTGCTGTCATGAGACAAGGCCGTCCAGCAGTCACTTGCCCTGTGACTGCCCAGGACTCAGACAGGGCCAGTGGGCATGGAGTCTCCTTGGGATCAAGCTGTGCTCAGCCAAGGGGCTGTGGGCTGGCCCTGGGGTGTCGGTTAGGAAAACTCGGACCTGAAAAACCACAGCAGCACCGCAGAAGGGGCTCGTGCCCTGCCTTCTCTTATCTCCAGACATGGAGGAGAGTCCCCAAATACTGCATCAGAAACTCTCCTCTGTGGTTTGACATCAGCTAGCTTCCCCATGCCAGCGAGACTGGAGGCGGGCCCTCCCCGGTCCTGGGTCCTCAGAACACCTGTCATGTGTGCTGCCAACGTGGTGTGGCTTATCATCTCAGAAACAAGGTTTCCGAGCCCCGCTCTTGAAATTAATCAGTAAAAGCAAGTTAACCATGTTCCAGGAATCTGCCTGCCATCTATTTGCAGGCCTGGGCTTGAGGCCTGAGAGGACAGTCTCACCAGAAAGCACTTTGATGTCAATCTACTATGGTTAATGTCAAGATCAGAGCAAGGAGTCACATCTGGAGAGAGTGCAGGAAATAGCCTTGATTTCATTACAGCCTGTTTTGCATTGATCTCCAAATCTATCCAGGTTGGTTTTTTTTGTTGTTTTTTATTCCCTAGAATTTGGTCACAGCTAGGAACAGGAATACGAGGGGACAGGGCACCCTGTGCTTTATAGTTCCCAAGGTAGTGAGATGTTCTCAGAGGCCACAGAGAGAGGAAAGGAGCCAAACTGGGACTGGAGATTGGGTCCATGGTGATGGATGGCGATGCTGGCTGGGAGAAGTCAGTGAGGCCTGCCGCTCTATTGTCCTGGTGATTCGCTGCTCAGAGACTCTGTGTAGAATAGCTCTGCTGTGAGTGCTCGGTGCTCTCAGAGCCCCCAGGCTCACCTCAGAGACCAGGGTTCAGATCCTCTCTGTCCATACACCCACGTGACCTTGGCCAGGGATCTCTTGTTTATTCTACTGCATCCGAGGATATTGAAGTACCTACCGCAGGTGCAAGTGTCTAGGCCCCAGACTACTCAGTAGAAGTGTTAAATGCCTTGTTGTGGTTATAAGTTTATTTCTCATTAGTTTAACAAGTCAAAGGAAAAATCACAATTAAGACCACCCCAAATTTGGCTTTTCTCAGGGAACATTTTAGCTAGGAGGGTTTAGCCCCTGTGCGAGGGAGAGCCAGGTGAAATCGTGTGTGAGAACTGAGAAGAGAACTGAAATTTCAAACTAAATATCCAGAGGATGAAGCACTTCCATCACTCATTCATTACACCTTCTTACTCTGAATATGATGAAGGCATTTTTTAAAGGTTCTTAACTCAGAATAGGCCATAAAACAGAAATTAGCCCTCACCGTGTAGCTACCAGTTGGCTCCCATTCCAATTTCCTGAAAGCCAAATAGAATCCCAAGAGAAAAATTGACCAACTTGTATTACATTTAGAAATGTTCTATCATTAAATTGTTGTAATTTCCTCTTGAATTTATACCAATATAACTTACAAATTAGATTCTATCTCCTCTGGTTTTCTGGGCTATTTATTTGCATTTCAAATAAGACATCATCCATCTTCCAAGCTTAGAGGGTGAGCTCCATTTCCTCAGTGGGAAGGAGACAAAAAGATGGGAAGGAAAACAGTGCTCAAGAAGTAATGTACCACTACCTGATAAATGTATCTGCAACCTCTCTACGTCACCCCAACAATAAAATCAAATTAAAAAAAAGAAACCGCACTGGGTGTGATTCTTGAATCCCTGGGATTGTCCAGGCACATCACTCGCGGGGCCTCTCCATTTCTACCCAAGGCAGGACCATTTTACTGTGAACAAAAATGTACTCACCTGCAGGTGACTTTCATCAAGCTTTTCCCATCCCACAAATCATTGTCTTACATCGTAAAGCAAACCACTGGACAAAAAAAAAAATTCACAGGGCTGTTCTACTCAGCATGTGGACGGAACTTCCTTTTCCTTATCTGTCTGTCTGTGGATGACCGAAATATTATCAAATGTATAATGTCTGTTAAGAATTGTGTTAGATATTGAAAACTGATGGATAAGAAACATGGTAATGTTTGTAAAGAAATCTGGGCTGTCCATGTATTTCAAATGATCACATTGTATTCCAAACCACAAATAATTTTTATATTTTAATGTATCCATTAAAAAAAGGAAATTTATGTTTTGTTCATCATTTATATTCTATGAAATACATATCCATTGCAGTTAAGTGCTCAGATAATATTAGGCTACTCATACAAAAATGAAAGTAAGAAAGAATATATAAATATAAAACATTCTAATTATTTTTAAGTTTTATAAGGACATCAATTATATTTAAAGTCTACGTTAAGTATATCTAGAAGATATATTTTATTTTTTTGGGTGTGCCAGCCTTGGCGCTTGAACTCAGGGCCTGAGCACTGACCTTGGGCTGGTTCTTCAAAGCTAGCACTCTACCACTTGAGCCACAGTACCACTTCTGGCTTTTTCTGTTTGTGGTACCAAGGAACTGAACCCAGGTCTTAGTGCATTCTAGGCAACTACTCTACCACTAGGCCAAACTTGGCCCCAAGAAGATACATTTTATAACTAAATGATTTTAGCATGGTTTGTGAGTCAGAATTAGAAGTAGACTTTATAAAGGAAATATATATATATATATATATGTATGTATATATCCTAAAGGCATTTTTAGGAAAGAATAGTTTTACCATTTCTATTTGTGATAAAAATATATATAACATATTGATTTATAATATGAAAAATAAGTTTTCTAAGTGAAAAAATATAAACAGAACTTGACAAATTTAAACATGGAAAAATATGACCTGAAAGGCTTGTTTCCATCCACTGAAGACCATCTACCTATCTTTATTGGCAAGACATCTAGGAGCTAATTTCTTTTACAATGAAGATAATTACTTTTCCTCTAAAAATGTTTCCATATTGAGATATTTATATAAATATAAATTTATAAATTTCCTTTTAAACCTTTCCTAAATGTATATTTCTATCTAAAATCATAGGCAGAAACAGATGGATCCTCAAACCCCTGATACGTAGTTACTAGAATTTAGACTAACCTTGAGAAAGTAACAGATAATTTCAATTTGTATACTGAATCCAACCCAGGGCAGAGGTGGGTGGGCTAGAAGGAAAGCGGGAAACATGGTAACCAAGAAGTAGGTGGGCGTAAATATTCATGGCCAATTTGGGAGAGTATCTGAGCAGACTTGGTTCATCCATGTGAAACAGTTTGAAATTGGTCTCTATCAGTGTTAATTAGGATATGAAATTAAAATCTGTTCACATCTAGCCGAATATTATGTCAGAAATATAGGGCACATATTTAGTTGGCCTCTGACAGGACTCTAATTTTCTGCCGTCAGTTTCTAGGAAAAGCTTGCACGGAAAGGATACACTGATCTATCTTTTCTGTTGACAGCTGCCAGGCCACAGCGAAAACCATCTGCCTTATTTTGTATTGCCTTTTACTGGATTTCTTTGAGATTCCATTTTGTAAAAGAACTGTCTGTGACGGTTACCTGTGACTAGATTAGAACCGTGTTCATGTAACTGCTTATCTCTTTATTCAAAACCTTTCTCGCCAGGATTTAAAGAGAAGCGACTCATGGCTCACCAGTTAGTCAGCTGATCTGAGACACCTGAGATACAACTTGGTGTGCTTGGGCAGTGAGGGGAGAAAAGATCTGAATATGAAAAATGTCTGATATGAGGAAGGTTTAAATACAGCAGTTATTTTCAATCACTGAAAATGTCTTGAATTTGCAATAACAAATGAGGTATGCTAGTTTCCAAATCTCTCTTCACCAGTGTTTTTACATTATGCCAAGTGACATACCTCTTCTCATTGATATGCGAAAAATCTGTGGCCTAGCTAAAGGAAATGAAAGGAGGGTTTATTTAAAAGAATTCAGTTTAACTATAAGGTTGAATATAACCTAGGGCAAGATATGGTAATGTAAATAGATTTTCCTGAAATGGGATTGGGAAACTTGAGTTAGTGTAAGCTAATTTGTTCATGGAGGCTCTTTTCGTAAGCTAGATTTTTTGTTGTGGTTGTTAAATAAAAGTCTTTTCCCCAAGTATCTATACTTTTCTAGCTTAGCCATGAACGTAATATTCAACCTCCAAGTAATACATGTACCAAATGCTCAGATGAAGATTTGGATGCTATCTTATTTGTAATTTAGAAATTATTTTAGCTTTAGTAAAACTAGTTTTATTTATCTGCAGTTCAAATCCACAATAGAGCTTCTGGAAAAGTAATATGAAAAATAATAAACCCAACAACATAACTCAAATGGATTTTCTGCAAAATATCCCATCTCTATTTCACTCAACCATTAATATTTGCTACCCTAACAATTAGGCAGATACAACTTAAATTTATTTTGAGTGCATTCTATTGCCCATTTTTGTGTCTTTCCTCTTTTTTTGTTTTGTATTTAACTCAATCAACAAATACAAGTTATATGTGGGGGAATTTCAAGAGGTAAGGCTCAGTTCCTTAAAAAAACAAGGATTTCTCCTTGTGATCTCCTCTATTTCCCCCTCATCTCCTTTATCCTTTTGCCCTTCCTTTACTTGGTCTCCATTCCTTTTGGCGTTAGCAATCACTCATCACGGGGTAGAGATCCTCTGCCTTGTCTCCCCGCCTGTCCTTCTGCGGTGGCCTCTCTATGTGGAGGGCATCGGAGTCCAGGTGGACCCTTGTTCTGCTTCTAGACTTCCATTCCCTCTCCTAATCACCATGATGTCCAAATAGCCTTCTCTTGTTGACTGTTGTTCAGCAGTGTTACTTCTACCTTTAAATGTATCTATTCATCTTAAACAGAACTCCTCTTATCTCACAAGGCTTCTATATGAACAAGTTCCTTGTACAACTCAGTCACCATTTAGCTGAGCCCAAACCTTCCCGCTATGGCTTCCTTCATCCCCATCTTCATGTGTGTAGAGAAGAAGACCAGCACAGGAAGTTCAGGAAAGCTAGGTCTATTGGACGTCCTCTGGCAGAGCACATTCTTCTGGTACACATTACCCATTCAGTCTTGGCACAGTTGCCAGTAGCCCCTGGGAAGCTAACTCCCCAGCACACAGCCCAGAAGCTAAGGAGACACTGCCCTATTCTGTCCAGGGCTTTGAAGAGCCTACACCATCTCTGTGCACAAGGTGTTGGAATCATGGCAAGTAATGCCATGCTTGTGGGGTTCCCCAGGACACATGTGGGCAGAGGTACCAAACACCAGGCAGGTCATGTTCCGGCTGGAAGCAACAGATTTGGCGTCAACAGCAGTGACTTTGATTTTCAGTTCATGGTGACTTTCCTCTAAAATGTGAGCTGCAAAGAGAAGTTCCTGACCTATAGAGATACTCACTCGGAAAGCTATAATTTCCCCTTTTTATTATTTACTTCTTATTGGCAAAATGTCGAATTTTATTCCACACTATTTGGAGACAAATTGTTTCCTTCACTGCCAACACTTCTTGGTCTGAGGACTGCATTCAAAGTCATACCAGACACAAATGCAAAGTCTCCAGAAGGAGTTTTGATTTTTCTCATTGGCAAACCACTTTGAATTGCTTAAATGGGAGCTGTAAATACATTATAAACTCCCTTGTTTCTAATAATTTAATTATCCTATCTCTTCACTTTCATATTTCTTGAGTATATTAAAAACTCAAAAAAAAAGATGAGTAGCACAAAACTGATGAAGGAAAGAAGGACAGTAGGGTGACTGAAAAAGAGACTTGTGATAAAACTTATACTTCCAAAATTACGAAACAAAAATTTGCAGTAGTCATCTCATGAATTACTGTAAGTCTCTTAGCAAAGCTGTTTTACTAATTTTAAATAGCCTCTCCATTTTGAGTGGGGAATATACTAGCCTTTAGAGAAAAAGAGTTAAGCACATGCAACAGGCAACAGATATTAAATGTTTATTTTACTAATTGTGCCTTCTTTAAAAATACTACTGTATGCAAAGAACAAGAAAATATACACCAAAAATCCCCTAAAATTGGCTGCATTCAGTGACTGATGAGTTCTACTTATTTTTAGTGAGGGCACAGATGCCAGAACCTCCCGTTTTCATAAGTATAAAAGCAGGAAGTATAAATCATGGTGAATTGTGCATCCTTTATTATACATCAACTTGTCTCTGTGGCCAAGAATATTGTTTTCCAAGGCATCATCATACACTGTGTACAGTCTGCTGCAACCCAAGCAGAGGAAATTGGGCATCTTATTTAAATTCGTGCACATTACTTTCCAACTTTTTAAATATAGGGAAAAGTAGCCATCTTGGCCCATTTACATTAAAATGTATTTCATTAGTTCTATTGAAAATTCTTCCATGGGAAGAATAGAAAAATGTTAAAGGAACTATGGCCCAGGTATTCTGTGCAAATATAAAATTAACTCTTTGGATATTTGAAGGATTTTTTTTTTCCTTTTCCTAGCTTTATCTTTAGATTTAGGTGGTGAGAACATATTAAGTAATCATTGTCTAGGAATATAAAGATCAAAAAAAAATCTAAGCTGATTTTCACCAGCACCGATGAAGTGCACAGGAGTTATTGTGATGTCTGCACGTCTAGATACAATGTACCTCGCTCGTCTTCCCTCGCTTCCCATCCCATCTCAGCCGCTCCATCGTTACCATACACACAGCAACTCTTACCTATTAGAAAGCAGTAAACGTATGTTGGTGCTAAAAACCATTGAACTATCGATGTTGGTGCTTAAAGATAGTGACTGGTGGCTCAGACCTGAAATTGTGGCTGCTCAAGAGGCAGAGCATCACTGTTTGAAGCCAGCTCAGATATAAGAAGTCTGTAAGACTCCAAACCCAATTTACTTGTGAGAAGCTGGGCTGGAGGTGTGGCTCACATGGCAGGCCATGGAATTCAAGCCCCGATACAGGAAGAACAAACCAACATCAAAAAATGCAAAACATACCCACCATGGCTTCAGATGACAAGGTGACCTTCACTGCCACCCACAGCCACCCCTCCCGTGCCCTCAGTGGTAGCTAGTGAGTCTGCTGAGAACTGCAGGAGCCAGCGTGAGGTGATGTTTGGGGCTTTGCTCCTGGGAGCTGACGGGACACTAGACTTCTGCAGTAAACCTGGGAGTATGTTCTCTGTTAACTGACACGGCTTGTGTGCCCTGAATCACAAAATGAAATGACAGAGTGAGGTAATTTGTGTATTTTCCCCTGAGACAACACGGTGATAATTACAGGGTGTGCAGCCTTTGGAGAGGATGTATTGTGATCATAAGAAAATGATGCCTTCTGCCTTCCAAGATGGCAGTGAGGAGATAACTTATCCAGAGAAGCCTAAGGGGCCTGAGGTATTTCAGAGGTGAAAGCAGAAGGAAGCAGAGCACGGATGCCGGGTGGTTCTGTGAGTTTCTCATTCTGTGACTTCTGATGAGCTCCATCATTCGATTAGACAATACTTCATACAGAGGGTTCTCATTCGAAGGCCAGTGGGTTTTCTTCTTCTCTTTCTCTAATGTGTGTTGGTTATTATTTATTTTTGAGGGGAGGGCGAGAGTAAAGAATTAGCAAATTAGAATAACTTGAAGGTTGCTTCTTTGCATTTTACTTCATTCACACAGACAGCCACTCTTGGTAATTATTTTTGTATTCTGGAAAAAATTGTAAATGATCTAACATTTACCTTATCCAGTTTTTGTTTGCTTTGCTTAATATGTATTTTTACAGTTATTCACATATTCAAATAAGCACCTTACAAAGTGAATGTGCATGCTCGCTTCTTTCACTTTTAGCTTTGGTTTCTACTACTACATTTCTCTAAAAAAGTGGATGGAAATCAGGCAATCAACAGACATTTCTTGGTTCTCCTATGTTAACAGAACTTATTCAGAAAAAATGGTTTTTTTCTCCCACCAGCCATTTAAACTGATTTATTGAAGCAGTTTAAGCATATCTTAGGTATTAATGTATTGTAGAAGCATTCAAAATATAACAAAGGACATATATAAAATAATTATCTGGTGCTTCCTCTGTGACAGAAGTTTGTCTTACAGCATCTTTATTTCTTTTATCATTCTGTCCTAAAGTGATTCCTGTGTCTTTTGCAAGAAAATAAAGATAGTAGTCATTTTTTAATCTAACACAAGGAGCCAAGGTATTAAGAAATCTGTATCCAATATTATTAGGGATTTGAGTCTTGTTGCTGAGTGAGGGAGAGTTTGGTAGAAAATGTCAATATATTGGTATATTTTACATTAAGCACTGTAACAACAGAAAATGCAGAAATAAAGTGTATGCCAATTGGAATAAAGAACTTTTTCTTGTTTGATTTTTGGCTTATAATAAATGGCAATGTCAGAGTCTGTGTGTCCCTTCCTAGCGCAGAATAAAGTGAAATTATTTGAGTAAAGAGAGGTCAGAAGCTCTCAGAAAAATAACTACCATTGAGGTTGGGGTTCTGGGGCCAAGTGTGAAATGTGACATAGGAAGCTAGCCTTCGGGGTTGGAAGGACAATCAGGGAAGCTCTTTTCAGGTCCCAGGTCCTGTGGCAGGTTTAGGTTACAATGCAAGGCAGTTGGGAAACAGAGAATTTGGTTGAGGTGATAATTAAAGAAGACACTGAACTCCTTTCCTTGGCTGTATTGAAAACAGTTAAGACCTTATGTGCAATGATTTGCTTAAAATAAGAGTGAAGCCAGGTGCTGGTGGCTTATACCTGTTACCCTGGCTACTCAGAAGGCTGAAATATGAGGAT
Source organism: Megascapheus bottae (assembly GCF_031878675.1). Taxonomy (NCBI): domain Eukaryota; kingdom Metazoa; phylum Chordata; class Mammalia; order Rodentia; family Geomyidae; genus Megascapheus; species Megascapheus bottae. The sequence goes on from NC_143519.1 coordinate 3,632,874, forward strand.
CCAGGTTGCAAGCCAGCATAGGAAAGAAAGTCTGTGAGACCCTTGTCTCCAACTCGCACACACACACACACACACACACACACACACACACACACACACACACACTGCCAGGAGTGGAGCTGTGGCTCAAATGGTAGGGTATCAGCCTTGTGCAAAAATGCTCAAGAACCACACTTAGGCCTTGCATCCAAACCCCAGGTCCACCACAAATGGTAGTAATAACAACAGGAAGAGTGAATACTATGCTAATTCACTGTCACACTCAACTTCCTTTCAGTCAACTGAAAACAACTTCCAAAGACTGAGATTTAAAATATTCTGTTAATATTTCATTGCCAATTTAGAGACTAAAGAAAGTAGCTAAGTTGACGTGGGTTTATTTGTGTCTGGGTACCGGAATTTGTAATAGGCTATGTAGGTGGGACAGACTTTCTAACCTGAAATCACAGGAGAAATTGATTCCGAATCACTAGGTCTGACTCAAACTTATGACATTTTAATGGCAGAAACTTTGAGGCTGAGCTATAAAAAATACTAATACTAAAATTTTGACATTAACCTACTTCTTAATAGAGTCAGAATCAGGTGATACTTGTTGTGCTTGGCATCAAATAGTGAAATTTGAAAAGCTTATAAAAATAGATTAAGGAGAATGTTCAGAATGGCATTTCACGTGGTATTTGGCTGAGTCATTTTATTTGATAAATAATACATGAAATGAAGTGACTAATGTCATTTCTGGCATTGATGGCATGCAAAGACAGTCACGGGTAGGTATTTCTGCTCATGGTCCTGTACCTAGAGAATGACCGGGCTGGTCCTTATGTTAAATGTACTTGACCTACTTCAAGTCATAAGGACATAGAGCAAATTCTCGCTTATTTTCCCATGTCCCTTTCACTATCTGTTATTGATATTAAACTGTGTATAAAACAGAGAGATTTGTGTGCGTGGGGGGTGTGTGAATATGTCTCACTGGATTCTATTTTTACAAACAGGACAGGCAAAGAACCTTCAGATCTGGAGAATAAACTATTTTATATATGGTAAAATATGGATGGTAATGTAATTATTGTTACCTATATTACTCCTGCTTTTTTTTTTTTTTTGTCATGGGGCTTGAACTCTGGGCCTGGGCGCTGTCCCTGAGCTCTTTAGTTCAAGGTTACTGCCCTGCCCCTGAGCCACAGCCCCACGTCCTGTTTTCTTGTAGTCTCACATTCTTTAGTGCCCAGGCTGGCTTTGAACTGTGATCCTCAGATCTTAGCCTCCTGAGTAGCTAGGATTACAGGCGTGAGCCACCATGCCCGACTTACTCATGCATTCTTTGAACATACAGTTTGTATTGTATAAGGATATGTTTGGAGACAAGGAATGAATATTTGAATTTTGCTGACTTTCACCCCCTAAATCTCTTGAATTCTCCTGAGAAGTGGCATGGAATTGAAGAGAATTCTACAAACTAAGATGGGAGATATGTGTATGTGTATTTAAAGGATCTCTGTGAATGTTGCAGTTAGAAATGTTTTACAGTGGCACCTCATTAGACATTGCACAGTTTAGCAAGGCATTGAACACGACTGGCGTTGTGGCCTGGTGAGACAGAAGCTATGCTGCTGTGCCTCAGAAGACGTGAACTCCATTGCCAAGGGTTTGGGGGAGCTCCGTCCTGGAGCTCCACTCACCCTGATCCTTCTGTTCAACTTCCTGTGGCTCAAGCCAGGTCTCCTCCCCTGCCAGGGAGAGCCTTGTGAGAGCTACGTGCACACACAAAAACATGCTTCATGTCAAAATGCTGTGATAATGGCACACGTCGTAAAAACAAGGGTGATTTCACACACTGCATTGCCAGCTTTCTAGAAAGAATTACATTTCTCAAAATCCCATAAATATGCCCTTTATCAGAAAAATAATTCAAAATGAATGTTCACTCCTGATTAAACTTTAAAATCTCGACAATTAGAAGAATCTGTTTTCTGTTTCACTTTAATAATTATTGATAAGTTAATTATACTCACTGTAGAGCACCTTTTTAAATGTTGAGTATTCCTTATTTCTTTTTTTTAGTGACTTGACAGTAGAAGGAATTAAAAATGAGTAAAATAGTCACAGTCCACTTCAAACTATTTTTTGTTCAATTTTGCATTACGAATTACCTACTTATAAATATAATAAATACGTTTAAGGAAAATTTGAAAACAGATTCAAGGTGAGACAATACTCACAAATACCTAGGAATAGTCATTAGAGAAGGCAGACAGAGAAATAGGTATGTAGATAGATGGAAGAAAGAAAGAGAGAGAGAGATGAGGAGGGGGAAGAAGAGAGAGAAAGAGGAAGGGAAAAAGGAGGGAAAGAAGGAAACAGGGAAGACAATATCACAAAAACTTAGTCTCATAACTGAAACCAATCTGCTCAATCACTTAATATGATTTTCTGTAATTCCATATTTGTGTGTGTGCATGCATGTGTGTGTCCTCTTCTCTGGGACAATTTAGCTAAATTCTCAGGCACTGCATGACAACTCAAGGGCTCTGTGAAGTAGACCTGGCTACTGGCTGTTTCCTCTCCACCCTCAAGAGTCCATGTGCGGCCAACACTTGGCTTTCTCTCTTTGGTCTAATTAAGCGTCCATTAACTTAAATAAGTTAAATAGGTTAGGTTTTCATTTTTGTAAACATTCAGTCCAGGGTCTCCAACAATTATCACAATGGCCTTCTCTATTACATAAACTTCCTTTTCCACCCCTGTTCTCCTTCAGTAGCTGACACCACCTTCCTTCCACACAATAAATAAATGAATAAATAAAAGCAAGCCAGCTGGGTGCTGTGGTTCACACCTGTAATCCTAGCTACTCAGGAGGCTGAGATCTGAGGATCAAGGTTCAAAGCCAGCCCAGGCACAGAAGGACCTGAGACTCTTATCTCCAATTAACCTCTAGAAAATGGGAAGTAGGGCTTGGCTCAAGGGTAGGGTGGAAGTCTTGAGCTGAAGAGCTCAGGGACAGCGCCCAGGCTGAGTTAAAGCCCCATGACCCACAAAATAAATAAATAAAAGCATGCCCACAGACTACTGGGGGTGCCATTCTGCGGGCCTCCCTTCCTGGTCACCCTTCCAAAGGCTGCTGGAGAGAGGTCAAGTTGGGAAGCATGCCCAGGTGGGCTCTAAGTACAGTGCTCTCACAAGTGGCAGTGATAGAAGGGTGCTGTCATGCGTGAGAAGTGACTGTGCCATGGGGAAAGGTGAACGTGGAACTACAGACGTAGAGGAGCCCTTGAGGCAAGAGGAGGAAGAAGATGGCAGAAAGCCTGCAGGAAGGAAAGCAGTGACTGTGACTCCTTGGGGAAAGCATGCAGACCCCCAGTGTCTACCAGTAGAGCAAGAGCGTCATAGAGACCCATGTGACCACAGCATGAATGGGCCTTGCATGTAGATTAAAGTGTGAAGATATTGCCAGACACTGGTGTCTCATGTCCGTAAACCTACCTACGCGGGAGGCTGAGATCTGTTAATGAGCAACAAGCTTAGAAGTAGCTCTGTACAGTGACGATGACAAGTTAGCAGAAGCATATTTAATCTGGAGATTGGGGGCAAGTATGATTTAGAGTTTTATAAATCACAGTAATGGATGAACCCACCAGGATTTGAAGGATATGAATTGTAGCATCTAGGAAAGCTTCATTCATAGGTTTGTGTTTTTAGTACTTGAAGTCTATGTATTATAGAGTTTATGAAAGAATCATTATGAAGCTTTCTATGGGTGACATCCACTAGTCTACAAGAAATTTCAGTCCAGTAGCATTTATTTTCCTAAGGAAATACCTTTTCTCTAATTATCTTTAAGTACAAAGGAGTTGCCATTCAACAAAGTAGTTTATGAATATAATCCATGTTGGTCTCTGTCGCCCCTTTCATTGTTCTCCCCTGTCTGTCCCAACCCTACTCATTTCCTTCATTTTCTTAATTGTGTAGGCTATGCAATGCATTTTATGACTGCATTCATCCCAGCCCTTCTCTCTACATTTGTCCACTCCCTCCCTTGGATTCTACCTCTGCTTTGAGTCCTCATTTTCTGGTGTTTATCTTGTTGGACTGTGAGCTAGCCTTTCTGTGGAATTACACTGTTGGAGTTCTCCTCTGACTCTGCCATAATTTGCACGATACATTGATGTATGCTTGGATAACATCCTGAAGTGTTTACATGTATATGATGCTATACATATATATATATATATGCACACACATACACATATATTTAAACTAATTCTGGGTTCCACATATGAAAAAAAGCATACATCCTTTGTCTCTCTGGGCCTGACTGATTCACTTAACCGTATTTTTTCCAGGTCCTTCCATTTCTTTGCAAGTGATGCAATGTTATTCTAACAGATGGATAAAATTCCGTTGTGTATGTACACCACATTTTCTTGTTCCATTTGTCCATTGAGGAATATTTGGGATGATTCCATATCTGTGTTGTGGTGAATAGTGCTGCAATGAACATGGTAGTGTTGGTCATTTACCTACAAATTTACTGGAAGTGGCTGGAGAGATGTAGCAAGACTTTAGTAGCTCTGAATTCTCTTCCTAGGACATGGAAACATTGACAAGAGCTAATTAGTTGTTCTAGCACGAGCCTTGTACCAACAGACCTGCTATCGTTACTTGTAAAACTGAAGCCGTGGAAACTGTGAATCATCAAGATACTTTTGAGCCTCTAATAAAGTTTATATCTTTGAGTAAGCCTAATTAACACAGATATTGTCTTTATATAATTGTGATGATAATGTTTTCTGACATATGTAGATTTTGTTGGGGAAATTTAAAGCTAGAGTTTCAGATTATTGAAAATAATTGGTGCGTTTGCATATGTATGGATTTCTTACCAAAGGGAAGAATATTGTCTGTGGTGAGTGTTCTGAGGACTGATTTAAAGAGTAAATTCTCAGGAGTAGTGGTGATAGTTTAATATCATAATAAGTGAGCAATATTAGATGAACATAATGTACCTGATATTTTCAGTGTTGGTTTCCAGGGAGAATCAGTAGGAAGCATACCAAAAGAGACAGAATCATAGCACAAAGTGATTGTGTGCATGGTCAAGGCTTTCTCTGCCACTAGGTTGATGGGTTCATCTCCCTGGCCTTCAGTGTTCTCATGTCTGCAGTGCTAGATGTCTAATTGTCTAATTAGATCCACTCACTTAGCACTCCGTGCCTCCCTCTCAGCCTCAGCTACTCCAAGCCTTGGGTTGGGCAGGGATGGTGAGAGGAAGGTGCCTGACTTTCTGTTTACATTTCTTAGATTGTCATGGTTTGTTCTTCAGCAAAGTCTTTCTGCTTTCTTCCAAGGACGTACACGTTCAAGGCTTCTCTCTTCTTCCTGTATCTCTCCCTTCCTTTGTCTTTTGGGTTGTTGTAACAGCTGAGACCACAACTCAGGTCCCTGGCTTTTAAACAACTCCTTGTGGTATTCTCTGTGTCCTGGCCAGACCACCATTGTGATTGGCCTTCCTCTAATTATCACTATCCCAATTTAGTTCCTCTCTGTATCCTGTCACATCCTGATCAGTTCTGTGATCTTGCAGTTCTAGAAAGTTGTATAGGGTTGTTGTTGTTTGTAAGAATATCAAAGTGCATACAGGAAAACCATTATAATAATTTCCTCTTTGGCATCTCAGTGGAACAATATTTCTTTATAATTAGAATTTAAATATTGATCCAAACAAGCCACATGTGTTTCATTTCTGATAGATTTAGATAATCCGAGCAGGTTTTATTCTATTGAAGGGGGAAAAAAGAGTAACTTATGCCCGGCAATGTCTTTCTGAGCTGACAACCAGAAACAGCAATTTTGGTATTTACAGATGCTTTTGTATAACAGCATAGGACAGTCTCTGTTTCCATGGTTACTTGCAGCATACAATTTCTCTGTTCCCACCTCCAGAATGGATGCTGAAGTCAAAATTTCAGTTTGAGCTTCATCTCTGGAAGGAGATGAAAAATAATCATTCAGCAGCTCCTCTGTAAACCTTTGTGGAGATCTGTTCAAAACCAAATATAGGAGAGATTCTAATGTAGACTGGTTTGCCTGATACTCTTCATTAAGTAGATGGAGATACAGAATGCTGTTTACAGGGAGACCTACGTTATTACTCTGAGCAGCGGGGGTGGGGGGATTGGAAGAACAGTTGGGCAGATTCCTCGACAGTCACCGGCTAACTTGGGGTCAGTTCCATTCTCCAGATATGTGGAAGCACATGGACCTCCTAATCAAATCTGGAAGATTTTCTTACAAAATTGGTACAAAGAAATAACATTTAATTTTTGTTTACTGGGATCACGACTTGCTAAGGAGGAAGTGAAATAAAAGTGAACAAGAAAAAAATATCAAGAAGCTCCCTAGCTGGGTTCCAGTGTCTCACGTCTGTAATCCTAGCTACTCAGGAGGCTGAGATCTGAGGATCTCAGTTCCAAGCTAGCCCAGGAAGGAAAGTCCAGGAGGCTCTTATCTTCAAGTAACCACCAGAAAACCAGAAGGCACAGTGGTTCAAGGTGGTAGAGTGCTAGTCATGAGCAAAAGAGCTCAGGGGTAGCGCCCAGACTATTGCTTAAGTCCCATGGCCTAAACAGATAAAGCCACTTAACAGGATCCTGTTAGCTTTTGGTAGAAAAAATAATCATAGCTAAAGGCATAGGATAGTAGTCTTGAGCTGAAGAGCTCAGGGACAGTGTCCAGGCCCAGAGTTCAAGCCCCACGACCAATAACAAAAACAAAAACAAAACTCAAAAGAAAAACCCTACAAGTTTAAACATGACTAGTCAATCGGTCAATTGTTTTGATATTTTACTTGCTCAAAAAATTCTACTGAGCTAGGAAGTAGGGATATAATAATGAACATAACATAAGTGTACACATACTCATAGCCATATGCGTATTTCATATTGTTATTGTAGTGACAGTCAATGCAGGAAAATGTAGCCAAGTAAATAATTGAATTAAATCAGATCAAGGGCTCAAAATCTTAGAGAGGTCAGTAGAGTTGGCATCAGACTTGAAATTAGTTCTCAGAGGAATTGCTTCAGAGAAAGAAAGCTGGAACATGACAGCGTCTCCTGACATGTTCCGCTCACCTGGGACCTGGGTGAGCAATGATAATGGTCCACAAACACAGAACCTACATATGATATTATCAGGGAGGGGAGACTAGATGTCAGAAGACTCACATTGCTTCTGGAGTTAAGGTGATCTGGTGGGAAGGGACCAGTGACTTCATGTTTTGTACAGCTCCAAAATATAGGTCAGGAAAAGCCCATCAATAAATTCCTCACGCTATCTTTTCAAAGGAAGGCTGATTACTCAGTCTCTTGGGCCTGTGTCACACAGCCCAAGGTCTGCATATGTGGCTCTTAGTTCTCCTTAGAATGGGGGCAAAGGAGAAGATTCATTCAATTAGAAATTCTATTCTGCACAGACCTCTCTCTCACAAAACATAGAAATGAAATATTTTGCAGAGTAATATTACAGGAGACAACACTGTTATTTTTCTCTTTGAACAAGAAGAAATTTGCGATGCTATTTCTAGTTTTTTGAAAAGGATATGAATCCACTATAAATTTGATAAAGATCTGGCATTGCTTTGGTGTTCCGGTTCATGGAACTGCTAAAATACATAGCAAACAGCAAGTCACTAATTTAAAAATTAGCGTCTAAAGCAGAACTGGCAATATACCAAATACTAAAAATATGAAGCTTTAAGAAAAAAAAAAAACCACTGTTCTCTGTCCTAGAATTGCTGGTGTTTTGACGTGGATACAAAGCAAAAGGGTTCAAAGTCAGATTTGGTTTTCCAAGTTAATTTGTTCCTGTGTGATCTCGGGAAGCGGCCCAGTAACCCACAGTCACACAGCCACAGCCTTCTCTGCTTGGCACCCACAGGCATTTAACCTCTTTCAGAGCTTTTGCTCATTTGATAATGTCATAACCTCTGAGAAATAATGACCATAACTACCCCAAGATGATACACAAAACAGCAGGAAAGACTCACGGAAAACTTTTTTCCCTAGGACATATAAAGGTTATGCTGGCTACTTGTCATGATTACAAGCAAACATTTAGAGCAAGAGGAGAAATCTGAGTAAAAGGTGGAATACTTAGAAGTATTGTGCTAGAAATACAGAGGGGAAAAGAGAAGAGAGAAAGGATGCATTTAACAGACTAGAACTGGAAACATCAGGGTGAGCTGGGGTGGCTGTCAGGAGGTTTTGGACTGAAGAGGAACAGGTTGTATAGAGGAGAGTCAAGGACAACGTGTTCTCTAACGACATCAGAAGAACAAAAACAGCATGGACAATCTGTAGAGTCTGGATATGTGCTGAAGCCCTAAGAGCATATTTGTTTGGAGAAAATGTTCCCAGGTCTCCAACGCATGAGTTTGTTTACCAATTCTTAGGAATTTATAGCAGAGGCTGTGTGTGTGTGTGTGTGTGTGTGTGTGTGTGTGTGTGTGTGTGTGTGTGTCCAGGGGCTTGGAGTCAGGGTCTGCACTCTGTCCTTGAGCTTTTTTGCTCAAGGCTAGCACTCTACCACATGATTCACAGCTCCACGTCTAAGTTGGTGGTTACTTGGATAAGAATCTCACAGGCTTTCTTGCCCTGGATGGCATTGAACCTTGATCTTCAGACCTCAGCCTCCTGAGTAGCGAGGGTCACAGGAGTGAGCCACCCATGCCTGGCTTGTGGATGTCCACTTTCGAGGATCCAGCCTGAAGAGGAAAAGAAATGGTGAATCGTCAGTCTCTGCCTTGAGAAGTGGAAATTCCCTCCTGAACTCTCCTGAGGGGATGGGAAGAACGAGGGGAGGCGTTGGAAAGGCCCCTGAGAAAGTCAAGCAGGTCTTGCTAGTTTTCAGAGCTTTCAAGTCGATGTTGGAGATTTTCCAGGTAGAATGTAGTGTAAAGGCAGAGAGTCAAGGGAGAACCTCAGGGTGGCTGGGCTCCAGTGTGGAATGGCAAGAACACTGGAGGGATGGGAGAAGACGAAGCCTACTGCCACCAGAGATTTCTTAGATTAATAGGATGAGAGGATGGAATTTGCAGCAGAAAATGAAAGGTCCGTGAGATTTACGTACAGAAAACTGTGAACTATGAACATACAAACTCTTTATTCAGCCAAAAATATTCCAAACAGGAATGAAAGAACCCATGGACGCAGTAAGGTCTCTGAAGAATGTAACATCAGGGACAGTTATATAATGCTGTTTGAAGTACAGATAAGACGTCCTGGAAAACATGAGCGTTTGTGGATTCAGTGCATTTGATGGAGATGATAGTTGGACAGAGGGCTGAAGCAGGTAGAAGCCATTGTTGTCATCAAAGAATGAGTGTGTAAGAGCAGCTGTGGCAAATCTGCACTGGCCGGAGAGGAAATGCAGGAGGGCTTGGCAAAGTAAAACAGCAATGATTCGTCAGCCGTGGCGTCTTTGTGGTAAGAGCCATGGCCTCCATCCTGTGTACTGAGAACGTACGCTCTGCTGGAAACAAGTAGATCTCACCCAGTAGAAAAACCCCAATCCTATCTCAACCCTGTCCCGGCATCTGCCCTCATCTCACTTCAGCCATGGACTCCAGGTAGGTCATCCAGGGTCCTTCTGCTGTCTCTTCCTGTCCAGCCCTCAGCTACCACTCTGTTGGTGGTAATCAGTTGAAGTTCAAGTTCAGCATAAATTCCACTTCCCAGGCCTCTAACTACCCTTATCTGGACACATTATCTGGCTTAAAATGGGGCACCAGATTTAAGTGTGGTGTCTCATCTGCGTGTCCTGGGGTGGATGACAGGTCTCCCTCTGTTTAGAGCCCCTTGTAAAACAGAAATCTGTGCATTTGCCCAATTCTTTCCTTTGTTTTGGGCCTTGGGGGTCAACTCATTAAATTAAAAATGTGCAGTTCACATCTATCATCTTAAATTTTATTTTTAGTTCATCACTGGAGAATTGGTATAAGATAAATAGCAAAGGTCATAGCACAAAGTCAAAGGAAGAATATTTCTGGGAATGTGTTATGAAAACATTTGTAACATTTCAGATACATATACATTAACTTACTAATATAGGACATCTGTGAAGTTTACTTTCTCAAATGCTTTTAATATCTGCTTTTTTGTTTCCTTTCCTTTGACTTATATTGAGTCAATTTGTTCTTAAAAGGCACTGAGGGTGTATCTTGTCATTCGTTCTTCTACTACATTGATCTGTGGAGTCAGGAGACAAACTTCCAGTTCTGTTTCTTGTATGGGTAGGGTGTTTTATGCTTCTCTTAACTTCCTTTCCTATAAAAGGAAGCTAATCCCGTCTTCCTTAACAGATTCTGCATCATTCAAGATAACATTTGTGAAGTGTCAGAAAAATGTCCAAATCCAGAAAGTTCTGGGTGTTTCACTGGGCCGTTGTGCGCTGGGAAAACCAAGGCCAACTTTCCGGTGAGAACATTATGCCAGGGTTACTAATCAGCTGATCTGCTGTTATAGAATGGATACCCGAAGGGCAAATCCAGGAACTATTTTCCCCACTGAGCATCTTCACTACTGAGTGCCGAGACATAGTATCAGTGCAATAAATACCTGCTGTATTGATGATTGCACAAAAAGAATATTGTGACCAAAGCTCTTTGTTGGTACTGGATCAGAAGTCAACCCCATTTCCCTCACACAAATTTTACTCTCCTCAAGGTTATAATTGGACCAAATTAGTTCAGTCCAGTCCAGAAAAGACAAAGAAATATAAAATGGCTTATTCTAGTATCTATGACTATAGTTTATTAGGGTTTTGTCCTCATAATTTTGAAAGAAACACCAATTGTGTACAATGACTTGAGAATATGGCAGTGGTCTCGTGTGAAATTTATTATTCTAGTTGATGTAAAGTTCTCCTGAATCTGTTAAGGATCCTGAGATGGTGGTGATATTTACAGGTCTTTCAGAAAAAATATCTATCTGTCTGTCTGTCTGTCAGTCTATCTATCTATCTATCTATCTATCTATCTATCTATCTATCTATCTATCTCAACAGGCACAAATTTGGACCCTTGAAACACACGCATGCACATATACATATGCGCACCTACTTAAATTGAACTCAAATTACTGTTCCCATAAATTATACTTTTAAATATGTTATCAAGATAAATGGCTGAAGTAAGTGACCCCTCTTGTATCCACTTAATAGTAAATATTCTAGCAGGAATCTCATCTATAAGTAGTCACTTCAGAGTTGATGACTAGAAGTGTAACAGTCTTACTTATTTAGCTAATTAATAAGTACCTCAAAGTGCTTGAAACTGATCCTGTAAGGAGGAAGACTCTCTTGGGCAGGAGTGAAAACAAAAATAATCTTTACAACTTGGTTGATTTAAACCCGCCACAAAATATTGATGCTCACTTATTTTTAAATGACAAAGTAATCAAAAAATTAAAACCCGCAGTTAATAAACAGAAAGTAGTTTTGCATAACTATTGGATATATTTGTATTTGGTTATTTGAAATTGGATAGGGAAGGGGGGAAAACCAAGATGGGGGGGTGGAGGTAATGGGGACTAAGACTGTGAAAGGGTATCAGTGTATGTGAATTAATGCACCTTCTACCTGGCAAATATCATGTAACCCTTTTATTAATTACAATAAAAAAATCAACATGAACTGAACTCCTATTATAATTCTTTTTTTAAACTTTATGTATGTTTTGTTTTATTATTCATCTAAAGAACTTCCTCTATTCAATGAACCAAATATGGATAGGTTATAATAATTAAATTTGGCCATTTTTTTCTGATCTTCCTCCATTAAGAAATACTACTCAAGTTTAATATACATATTAAGTTTTTCCTATACAAAATCTCTCCGTGAATGCTCCCAGTGAAGAATCAACTTTTCCTTTTTTATAATATAAAAGCTAGAGAGAGGTCTAGATGACCTACCACCTTAAACAAAGGTTTCTAATATGTTTACTTGTGTTACTGACCGAAGGAAGGCTAAAGCAGTACCCATTATAAGAGATACAGGGTGAAGAGTTCGCAGTTCTTACTTTGAGGAGCTCAGCTTCATATGTAGGTAGAAACAAAAGCAGTAGCTCTTAATTAAGGTAAACATTACATTGGCCAGATTTTGCAAAAACTTTGTTGACTTGTGAAATGTTCTTTTGGTCACTGACTTTGACATGTTTTAGCTTGGTCATATTCCAGTTTGATGGATTGTTTTCAAACATAGAACTAGAAAATGTAAAGCCATATTGGTATATGTGAAAAATCACACTTCAAGATTACAAATCAGACTAAGAAGAAGCTAGATGCATAATAATGCAGAATTGAAACAATGTCTTTTTTTAATGCTAAGATATGGCCAGAAGTGTACCTACTGAGGAAATGAACTTGTGATTGTTTGACATGGGATTAACCAGATAAGAATTTGTAAAAATAATAAAGAATTTATTGATCTTTTCCTTATGTTAACCTTCTTTTTCTCAACAAACTTTCTTTTTTTAAATGCAACCTTTCTTCCAAAGCATATTCCCACACAGAACCTGAAGCTCCTCAGATCTTCAGTCCAGTCTGCCAATACATGTCTGTGGCTCAAGTGGACAGGATACATTTTTTTCCTGAAATATTTCACCCCCCCATTCCTGAGCTCATTGACCATACTTCTTGGAAAGTCTGTCATAAAGATGGTTCACAGGTAATCAGAGGAATTTAGTCCAGGTACTTGTGTTGATGTATTTCCTAAAGTGAAAATAAGGAGTTCTCTCTTATTTTGTTTTTAACATCCATGCAATACCTCAAACATCACACTGCGATCCTTTATGTGAATTCTCCCCACAAAATGGGGGTGTCCACATTATGTGTGCTTTTGCCAGCCTACTTCCCCAGCAAGGGTGGACACGCCCGGATGGGATAAGGGCAACACCTTAACATCAACCTCAATATTTTTTTCACTAGAATTTTTTCTTCTTTTTTAAATTGTAATTAATTGAACAGTTACAGTTATATTCTCCGGATAGAAGGTGCATGACTTCACACACATTGATACCCCTTCTCATGTTTTTGTCCCTATTTCCCTCCCCCCAGTCCCTCCCCTCATCTTGTTTTCCCCTCTTCCCTTTCCTATTTCAAATAAACAAATAATATACAATATACTAGATTACAAGGTAAGATATTATAACAATATGAGAATAACCAAGGGACAATAAAAGAGATGAGAAATAACATAATGCATTAAGAATAACATTGACACATTATATAGCTCTTGTTTTCCTATCCTGGAGGTCCTTTCATTTAGCCTCATCCTATATGGCCTTGTGTATCTAGATTTTGAGCTATTGTAATCCTCTTCAGCATCAATATTTTGTATGTTCTCTACCACTACATAAGATTATGTTATAAACCACACATGTAAATGCTGACATAGCTGAAGAAGCTGTTTTGTGTGGCATGTATGTGAATATAGTGGCTTCCAATCCAGTTTATAGTGTTTCAGTATAAAAGGTGTTAATTCGGATCAAAGTGGTAGTTAGACTTTCTGAAATCTGGCCTACATTTATTTTCAGCTGTAAAATATTTCAAAATACAAAATTTCATGGGCCTGGCGTTTGGCCTAGTGGTAGAGTGCTTGCTTAGCATGCATGAACACCTGGGTTCGATTCCTTGGTACCACATACATAGAAAAAAGCTGGAAGTGGTGCTGAGGCTCAAGTGGTAGAGCTCTAGCCTTGAGAAAGTCCAAGGACAGTGCTCAGGCCCTGAGCTCAAGCCCAGGACTGGCAAAAAATTAAAATAAATAAATAAATATACAGAATTTCAAGTTCCTGTCATCTATCGAAATCAAATATCTTTTTCTAAAATACAATCTTTAAAAAATTTGGGATTTGGAAGTAGTCAGAAAATATTAAAAGTTGTTCTACTATTTTTATATTTCAGAGAGGTAAGTGTCAACCAAATGCAAATATAAAGTGCAGTATAGTATGTGTCCATATATTTACACACATATGTATGTATGTATGTATGTATGTATGTATGTATGTACATATTTGAATTATACTTCCCAAAGACATTATTCTATGCCTCCCTGAGAAAATGCCTGTTGAACTCCCTCCTGCCCAGAAGGAGAAGGGAGGAAAGAAATTGTCTTTGTAGGATAATGAAGGCCAAAGAATTCTTTAGGACAAAAGGAAGAAGCCACAAAGGAATTACCAGAAGAAAAGCTGAGAAAACACTATGTAATAAGAAGTCAGCAAGTTCTTACAAAAAGCAAGAGAAAAATGAAATTTCAGGCATCAGTGATTGAATGGACTAGTCAGAGGCTATGAGAACAGTGAGTGATCCTTTACAAAGATCCCCTGCAGATTTATCCCTGTCTGTTCGCATAGCTGTCATAAGGGCAGGAGGGCCTCTGACGAGCCCTGTGCACCCTGCACAGTGGAAGACTGTAAGTGGATAATGGCTTTACCATAATTAGAAGAATTATCGAATAAAGGGTTTTGTGTCCCTGGCTTGTGAAACTGTAACACCTGTAGTCGACTCCAAGACTGAAATCCCATTTATACTTACAATATCTTTCCTTCCTGTGTATAGTCCTTATAGAATATTCAGGTTGGGAGTCTATACATCTGTGAACACTTTACTGTGAATAAATAGTGTCATATTTTGTTCAGAATGAAGAGTTTAAAGCATTCGAAAACTTCATCCATTAGAAAGTTGGCCTTCTACCCCTCCCTCTTACCATGGAAGGTCAAATGTGAAGTCAAGAGTAAAAGAGCTTCTTCCACATGTCAGATAACTGCAGATCATAGAAATAATCAAAGGTAATCCTGGCGAATGTTGAAAGTGGTTGCAATTATGGAAGATGAAAGTGAGTTTTTGAAGTTTGCAGCGTGTGGTCAGACTATTCGAGTAACGCACAGTAATCAAGTGCAGTTTAGGCACGGCCAGTCTCTACGCCTAGCTGGGACTTTTCTAGGCTGTATTGAATTGAACGGGAGAGGTTTTCCACTTTCAGTGTATGCTGAAACTCTCAAGAGGTGATAGGTGCCATTTTCTGGTGGCGGGTTAGGTACTGTTCTGCCCTCTCTGTGTGGTCTGACCGGATGCCCAGATTTGCTCTGGAAGGGAGCAAGTGAAATCACACAGCCTCAGAGTGACAAGGGGCAGGCCTTTGCCCCCATCTGAACCCCGCCCCGCTTTTACCCGCTCCTGGCATCCTTAGGAATAGGCCCGTGAACCACTGGGAATGACTCAGGATTATTTGGCCCTCAGGCCATGCCTCTGTCTACCACCTCCTGCGCTTTGTGTGGATCCCCTGCTAGACACAATCAGGAAAAGGAAAAAAAAAAAGGTTTGTAGAGATTTAGTCATGGATTGTGCTATGTAGGTAAACCAAAGCTAGTATTCTCTAAACCAGCATGAGGGAGGAGATAAGTGACTCCAAAGACAAACCAGAAAGACCATACCATTCTCAGAATTTATTATTATTAGGATCTTTTTTTTCTTTCTTTTTTTTTTTTGCCAATCCTGGGCTTGAGCTCAGGGCCTGAGCACTGTCCTTGGACTTTCTCAAGGCTAGAGCTCTACCACTTGAGCCTCAGCACCACTCGTGGCTTTTTTCTATGTATGTGGTACTGAGGAATCGAACCATGGTCTTCATGCATGCTCGGCAAGCATTCTACCACTAGGCCAAACTCCTGGTCCAGGATCTTTTTAATGAAGTATTGCAGTGCCAGGCCACTCTCACGCTAGTACACGGAAATACCAACTGCAGTTGAGAGCCTTCTCCTCAGTGCTCAGATACTTCTCCTCGGAAAGGTAGCTGTCTTCTAATTTACAAACAGACAGGTGACCTGTGGTGGCATGTGAACTGAAGAAACTAAGTCCTGATGAGACTCTCTAGAGCATGTGAGGACACTGGGATAGTTCTTTCTAACCACACTGCACTGGGTTCTAAAGTAGGGCTGGTGTGTGCCTCTGCTCTGCGTTCAATCCCAGGAACATAAACAAACAAATACACGTGACTGAGGCCATGAGTACCCAATGTCTTTCTTTCAACTATTTTGAATTAAATAGATGAAATACATGCAAAGTAACTTGGGAGCTAGGACTTTTACTACACTGAATTTGTTTTCATGAAAATTGTATTTTACAACTGTTCTTCGCTATATTGTTTTAATGTAAAGGAATGTGAAGGTTCCATGGTGATTTACCTGTTTTATACAGATAGACACAAATCCTCTCAGACATTGAGCATGATTTCCAAATACCACACTGGACACAGAACCCACCTGTGTAAATCTAACTGATGATAGCGTGTCTGTAAGATGCCACACATATACACACACCCACATATACACCTCCGAATCTGTCTCCTATTGCCATTAGGGTGAATAGTTCCACATGGTAGTGTGTTTTGTAATCAGTGGAAGCAGATTCATTTTCGTGGCTTCATGCTGATTTCATATCATATGAAATGTTTTCAGGGAGGACATCACTGCTTACGATTCAGACTTGAGCAGAGATCCTCTTCCAACAAAGCTGCTATGGCTTCATGTGCTGCCCAAACGGACGAGTGATTCCCATTTACCTTCCCACATCTGTCCTAGAGGGAAAGGCTATGGCCATGCTGCCCCCTCCCGCCCCCCATCCCAGAAGCTGGGCTCACAAGGTGTCATTGCAGCTGTCTACACAGCTACCATTCTGGAATGATCTGTGCTGGCCTTTGTTGGAGAGTATGGATGTCTGCTTTTTTCTTTCTTCTTCTTTCTTTTCTTTTTTACAAAGACCAAAGGAAAAAAAATAGCTTAAACATGGCTGTTTTTAAAATAGAGAGCAATGTTACCTAGATAAAAAGGAATTTAAAAGAGCTACTTGATTAGAATCTAAAGAGTTTGATTTGTCATGGATGTAATTTGCTCCTCAAATATTTATAAAGGTTTGATAGGTACTCTATAATTACTACATTGTTTGTAAAATCCCCCAAATCCATGTAACATTTATTACATCAAATCTTGTTTTTAAAGAAGCTATGGTGCCATCCCCAAATCACTCAGTGAGGCCTGTTTTATAATGACTTCAATTGTTCCTTCTTACAATGAATATAAAGATGGTAGGCAGGAATCCTACCAACTAAATAATTTCATGAGAGATCAGAAGTCAATTTTAATTTAAAATCCATCCTTAACTATTGTGAACACATACACACAGAAATTGAACAGGCAGCCTGCCACTGCACAGCCAAATGGGTAAATGATGTAGAAGGTGTTTTGCAAGCTACAATAATTCCAAATTCTGGATGAAAAAGACCTTCATGGGCAAATATTTTTATAACCCAGTCATCCTACTGCCACCACACCAGTATGGGATTGATTCTATTCTGCATACGTATTTTAAAGAGAAACAGTGAAACCCCGCTGTACTGGATTCATTCAGAACAGTTTGTGATGATGTGCAGGGCTTTGGAGACGGGTATTTATGGCTAGATGAGCATTTGTGGTACAAGTTGCAATTAGCACAACAAAGCTGAAAAATGAAGAAAGTTGTGAGATTTTAGTATCTCTGCATCTGAGCCGTGTGTGGTGGGGATCTCTGGGAAATTCTAATCCTAGCAACATATTTTATTTCCATTCAGCTATAACTATCATTCAGGGAAGTGACAAATTTATCTGCTAGACATCTCTTTCAGTGGGTGAGGATCAGTGTTTATCCTAGAGAGGATCTAGCGTGGATGCCATGCTTTGCATTGTGGGTAAGGCAGCCTCTGGAAGACACTTAGGCCCAGGAGAGAGGACTACGGGCAGGTAGTTCTTGAATGGCTCTGAGCTGAAGTCAAATGATTAATTTCAACATAAAAAATGATCTTCCTGGAGAAGTTTTAATGTCAAGCAAACTCCAGGTTTCTGGTGGAGGTCATCTGGTGAATATGTTTGTGACAGAAGAAGCTTCTCCATATTGGTCGTTGTATGGTACAAGTATGACAAGATAAGTTAGCTATTTAACATAGCTCTGAATCTTCCAGGTGCTGGTGTTAATGAGTCAAATATGTCCTTTGTAGTTTCTTTCCTATTTAATGCTAACTGGGAGGCCTAAGTCTATTTATTGGGATATTTTATTTACCAAATACTGGTGTATTAACATCGACATCTGTGTGTGTGTGTGTGTGTGTGTGTGTGTGAATGCAGGTATTATCTACATAATTTTGAAACATATACTGATCCTTGGCTTAATGGTGATAAAGAATCTATCTTGTCCATTTCCTGTCCTAATGTAGCCAGTTTCTGCAATATTACTGCTGCAGTTGAAAAGAGAAAGGACAGAGAATAAATGTGTTCTGCTGGAAATTTCCTTGATGTTCTGGTCCCTTCATGTTCACTGTATGACTGTTTCAGAGCAAACTGATCAGATCATGGGTTTTTGAATCAAACTGAGAACATCGAATTATTTCAACTATTACACCAATGTAAATGTACAGCTTGTGGTAAAAGGAAGAAAACGGGACTGACAGGTTGCATGCAGAGGTAACAGCAGCAGGCTGAAATGGGACAGTGTTGAATAACTGGTTCACTTGTATGTCCACCTCTCTATAAGGTTGTGTCTTATTGAAGCATTCATTCAAGGACCTAGAGAGTAGACATTTTACAGAGTGTGCATTATGCATCTGAGAATACCACTGTATCTACAAGTACAAAAGCCAATTCACCACTTTTAAACTTACTGACAATATCTGCATTGCTTTTTAAAAAGTTAGTGTTTGTTCTAAGCAAATGTAAACAAGCCTTTGATGATATTTTGAAGGATATTTAATATGCAAATGACCCTACCCCTCTCAACTAGGATGACGATTTAATTATTATTATTTTTTAAAATTTCAGTAGAAGGCATTTCAGGAAGAACATTTCAGTATAGATTCCAGATGTTCTCAAAGTACATAATTTGGAAACCAGTGATTTTGTCTGGAGAAAATAATAACAGGACTACTAAGTAACTATTTTCGGGCTGTAAGTGGACACCACGGAGGGTGTCAGCTTGTCTCACTAAATGGAAGGGGGTGGCTATTTCTGTCCACTGCGGGCTCCTTGGGGAGAGGGATGGAGACCCAGGAGGGGAAAGAAGGAAAAGGAGAAGGCTGAAGAACCTGACAGCTCTCGATGCTTGTTGTTAGTGTCCAAACTGATTGGCTAGTTCTAATCATTCCTGGCATTAGTTACATTTATTTAGGAAGATTTTGTAAAACGTATGAAATGGTTTCAAATCATGTACTACCTTCCAGAAGAACCATGAGCTCATTTCTTTCTTCAAAAGAAAAGTCTTCGAAAATATTTTTTTGCCCCTAATTTTGAGGCAACCCAGTGTTTGCTATTATTCTTACAGCAGCCTGAAGTAAAATCCAGCATTTGGAAATTATATAAACATGGTACCTGTGCCACAGGTAATCAGAGAAACTTTAATAAGTTTTATACTTCAGGGTAAATAAAAATTTTAAGACTTCATTTTCCTTTTCAAAATGAAATAAAATACTTGAAGCAAGGATGCCTAAATTAACAAGTCAACATCTTAGCCATTCTTGTTTTTCTCTGTTAATGAAATTCTCTTTTTTCTTTATGAGAGAGTTTTTATTATCTTTAAGTAGTTGCAACAAAAGAATTGTCACTCCACAAAGCACGTTATGAATACAGTGTGCCTTGATTGATGATTTTGCTCCCTTCAACATTCTCACCCACCCCTCAGCCTACTTCTTCCCTCACTTTAAAAAAAATTTACATTATGTACCAGATTGTTTGGGCCTTTTGACAAAGCTGCTTATGTCTGCAATGCATCTTGATCTGTGTTATCCCGTCACATTCACCCCCACCTCGACCCACTCTCCCTTATTCTTCTCAATTCTGTGGCATATCCTGTATTCTTGCCTGCATTCTTTCCCCTGCCATTCACATCCTCCTCCCCCTGCTCCCCCCTCTCCCTTTTGCAACTACCCATTTCCTACTACTTACTTTGTTGGTCATTGACTTAGTCCTTCCAAAGAATTATCCTGTTTGAGTTCTCCATAGAATCTGTTATACTTCATTTGATTCATTTGTAACTGCCTGCACACTACCCAGTGAGTTTAGTTATAGACTTCTAGGCCCATTCTAGCTGCCACAGGTGAGGGAGCCCAGGTCACCTGTGTTTCTCTAGGCCTGGCTTACCATTCCTAAGCCCTCGGCTTAGTGAAAGGACACTTTTCCTCAGCACAGAGGCGGGGCCGTTCCTCTTGCAAAACCAAGTGTGCCACCATGAACCTCACCTTTTCCTTTCCCTGGCTCCTGCCCCACTCTCCTTCATGGTCACCTTGACCTGTTGCATGCCCTGCAGGTGTTTTTAGGTTTTTTTCTCATGTTTCTCCAAGTCAGCTCCACAGAAGTGCATAGCATTTTCTCGTCTTCTCTTGGGCCCGGGGCCAGCCTTCTTCCATGTCCCGCCCATTGGCTGAGACCCTCAGCCTCTGTGGAGAATGCTGCTGCACGTCTCACATGCAGACTGAAGAAGCTTTCCTAACATGGAAAATGCACCTTTGTTAGGTGCTCTTCTAGAATACCTGTGACTCTAGCTATCAATACTGAGCTATTTTTGTTCTGATAAAATCCGAGCTCTTTGAAACCCAAACCAATGACTACCTACATAAGGATGTGGAGTCTTGCTGTTTTAAGCTTGACTCCACAGCTGACACTTGAGGGGGGAGTTAAACCGGGAAGCTGGGCCAGTGACCCCTGGATCTGACATTTCCTTCATCACCTACTGCAGGTACATGTGGACCAAGACATACAAGCAACCTGACAACAATGATATTAGCTAAACAAAGTCAAAGCCACAATGATCACAGAAGTAGAAAAGCATATATAGAGCAGACATGGTCAACCCTTTATTCTATCGGGTATATGATTGTGTCATGGTCAGGTGAGTCCAGAGCTTAGGCATAGAAAGCTATTATTTGCCCAGGATGGCACCTTTAATGAGGAATGGAACAAACTTTGGAATCAGGTACAGGAAGGTGACTGCTGTTAGAGGAATGAGTGTGGGCATTTCAAAGAGGCTAATTAGCATCAAATAACTGAGTCTACAGGAGGTGGGCCACGCAGGGTCTGAGATGTGGTGAGAACTCAAGAAATAGCAGGCATTGGTGACATCACCCATGTCATGTCTAAGCTGTGTACTTCTAGTGTTAGCTCTTTTCTGGTCTCTTTCTCCTCCTTAATTAGAGCAAGTCAAAGGCAACTACGAGTGACAGAGAATTAAGGAACTGTAATTGGTGCAGGCTGGAGAAGAATGGCTTGTTTCTTATCTGAGATGGTGGTGGCTGTGTGTGGTATTTGAGTGACCCTTAACGTTAATGGCACATTCATAACACTTCCCATTTTATTCCATACTAATTTTGAGAGTGAGGAATGTACTATGACAATGAGCACTTTTCAGAGTCATTGGTGGCTTACTAAAGATTAGGGTAGTTAGGTCCCTAAAAAGAAATTGAAATTTCATTCCAGATCATTTGTTCTGTTAAACTATACCTTACTGTCTCACCAGGAGGCGGAAGGGGCCCCTTACCAGTGGAGTGGGGGGGGGGGGAAGCTAGCATCAACTATGCCAGCCAGGGCCATTCAGAAGACCCAGTGCTATTTATCTGTACTTCTGTTCTTGCTCATCTTGTCCATCTTTCTTTCCTCTTTCCAAAGCATCCATGTATAAACCTGGGGGACTTCAAACAAGAAATCCACTGTTTTGCAGTTCTGAGGCTTCTCTCCCACATCTGGGAACCACTAAAGTTGTCTCTTCTGAGGTCTGTGGAGGAGACTGGTGTGTGTGTTCTCCTAGATTAGAAGACCCTCACAACAATCCTCTTCCCTGCAGGGCTTGGCATTGACTGTCTGGTCTTCAGTGGTGGTTTTCTGGTCTGGAAACTTGTCACACTGGAGTAGAAGTTTACCTTTCTCCAGAATGACCTCAGCTTCGCTGATTGTCTTGCCTATTGGTCCCATTCTGTGAACCTAGGCATGAGACAACGTATTTGGCAGGTATAGGACATACATAAGCTCATATCAAATATTAAAAAACTCAGTCTTCTTGTAGAGTAGATTTTGCAACATGGTACAGTGTCTACATAGCACCTTTTTTGTTTGTTTGTGCTTCAGTAAATCAAGAAATGTGCAGATAACTAGTGTCTGCTGAAAACATAACCTCATGGAGATTTTCTTGTAGAAAATGGTGATTGGAATGAAGCTCATATGAAGAACACGTAGGATGGAGTTCCTACAGTGATTCTTTTTACATCTTTAAAAGTTTCAGAAACCATTTGCCAGATTTAAGGATTCAAATAGTATATTAGTGGGTTTTTTCATATATTTTTTGTTGTAATTAATAGAAGGGTTACATGATTTTTGCCAGCTAGAAGGTGCATTAATTCCCATACATTAATACATTTTCACATGTCTTGGTCCCCATTTCCCTCCCCCCACCCCCACCCCTCACCTTGTTTTCCCCCCTTCCCTATCCAATTTCAAATAACCAAATACAAATATATCCGATATATCAGGTAACAAAGTGAGACACTGTAACAATATAAGGTACTATGTTAAATTAGTGTTTTTACAGAGAATTTTGTCCCGATTGTATCCATTTTATAACTTGGCAGTCAGAAATGGTCGCTGACAGGAAGGGAGAATACTCGGGTGTTTTCGTGGAATTACAGATTATTGCCATGTGGCTACCTCACATGCTCGAATGCTCACTACAACACTGAGTTGAGTACACAGAAGTTATCTTAACCAAATAGCATTCCCCAGTCTCTAGCTTTCTTCATTCCCAACAGAGCACAGAGAGGGAAAGGGGCCGGTAGGACTGAAGGAAAACATGCTAGTAGGAATGAGAGATTAGGGGAGGGGAAGAGATCAGCTGAGGGGGTCGGGCACCGAATACTGTTTGGGGATAGATAATTGAGGCACTGAGCAGGGTAAGGCATGGGCAAGCTGAGGACTGAGACCAGCACTTACCCAGGCAGCCACTAGGAAATGGAGGGCTGGACTCACAAGAACCAGTCCCATGTGCTGGCAGTCCGAGGCTCAGTGGACCCCTTCTCTCTGAGCATTCTACCAAGACAGAGGGCTATCCCAAACACCGGGGCCTTCCTCTCTGCTTCCTCTCAGTGCACTGGCGTGGAAACGAGAGGAAAGAAGTCTACTGTAAATCCCCGGAACTCCAGTGCAGCACTGCTCTGACAAACCCGTACACCTTGGTAGCAACTGGCATTGTGCTGGGCAGTGTGGTAGCAGAGATTGGGCCTAAGGCCTTGGTGGGTGTGCTACGCCGCAAGTGTCCATCCAGCCCGGATTAGTTAGATATAGATTTTGGCGGGGGGGGAATTTAGATGGAGATTCTGAATAAAAGAAGAAATTATTTTTAGCATACTTTCTGTTGGGAAAGCCAAGAGGATGGAAATGTAATATGTGTTATTTCATTGACTCAGCAATTAAGTGCAGAAAGATGATAAATAGGTTTTGATATGAAAACAAAGACAGAATTGTTTGGTAGCTTTGATGATTTAGGTTTATGAATAGGATAGAGTTAGTACATAACAGATAAATATTCTGGGAATTTCCAGGCTTGTCAGTGTAGCACCCACAGTTACTTATTTCTAGCAGGTTGGGGAGAAAACAAACAAGCAGGCCCACTTGAAGTGAAAATCCAGAGTTCTTTTGGCCTCTGTCATCTGTTTCCTCACCAGGCCTTCTGCCTGCAGTGACTGAGTCCAGAGAGCCAAGGCGAGGCTTGCGTATTGCTCTTCTCATTTTCCAAAGTAGAGATGGGGAGGAGCTGCTGTGAGCAGGACGGACAGATGTCACTGGCAAACAGATGCAATCAGAGCCACAGTCTGATCGTTTGCTGAATGATCCATAGTGGGAAATAAGTTAAAACCATCCAGAATATTCAAAGTGCAATGATTATTAAACATCACTGAGGATGGCTCAGCCATTTTCAAACTGTTTAAAGCATTTTGGCATTTACTTTGATAAGCTTCGAATTTGTCAAGTGACTCATTTGGCAGATGTTTTATTTTATTGATCAATCAGTAAAACTCCTAAGAGTTTGTCTTAAGAGCTTAGAATAAACAGGTCTATACCTCAGTGATAAAAGCAAGAATTGATTAAATTACGAAGGATAAATATGTATTATATAAGACTATGTGCACTTAAGTTTTGTTTTTCCAAAGGAACTGAAATTAGACCTAATGATTCTTCTCTCATAACTCCTTGTTTCTTATTACACTACATCAAAGTATTTCTGCACTAGAGCTTGCATTGCTAATGCTTTCTACGTCCTTATTTTTCACCTAGACTTTCCGCAGGATGTGTTCAGAGAAAATAAATCAATAAACAATAAAGCTCAGTATTTCTGTCAGGATTGAGAACCACCCCATGGTACCATTGTCTTTACCTGTCCCCGCCTCCACCCTTCTCTCCAGCCAGGCTTCTCCCCTCGTACACACCCAGCCCTTTCTCCCATGACTGTGACCTTCAGGGGAACTGTGACCTTCCTGTTAGCTGCCTAGGTTTGTCTTTGCTTCAGCATCTGGATCTTGAAGACGTCATGCCTTCCTGTGTCTGCTGCCAGCCCATAAGTCCTTCACTGTCCTGACCTTTTAGTCTCTTTTAAAAGTAAGTGTGGTTTCTTGCATCCCATCACAAGCTTCTGTGTGTCATACCATTAGGAGATAACACCCTCGTCCCAGTATCCCATCTGTGAGAATATCCAACAAGCTGGGCGAACAAATTATAATCAAAGACGGTTGGAAGTTAGGATGCATGCCACTTTATGCCTTTTAAGATGTAATTACTGCGTGAGATGAAATATACTCATTGAAATTCAGGATCCATGAGACCCATTGTGAAGTTTGCTTTGATTGGTGTACCTAACGCAACCATCCCAAGATGGGAGGGGTCTGCTTTTCTCTGCGACTACAATTCATTTCTCAGAGCAGAATGGTTTTGGTCCCTGTTTATCCTCTTTGGAGAGCTGACTGCTTCCTCTTGGCCCACGCCCTCCCTCTCCCACCTTTTAGATCTGCTCCTGACCTGTGACGAATTTTTGAACATTGATATTCACAGTTTGTGGGCCTCCAGGAATAAATTAAATGGTGGCAAATCCCTGGAGTGTTCAGTACAGTTAAGCCGGCATGTTTAATAAGGAAGAAAGTTTTGAAACGACAGTTGTAAGGATATAAAAGCTGTGTGAGGCCTACCTATGCCAACAGTATTAAATTGTGGAGCCTTTCCCTTGATTTCTATTTTATATGCAATTGTGCTATTTATGTATTGTGTTTATTATCACTGAATTTATTGGATATTTAATCATGGCTGATTCAAATATAGGTCTCTACTCAATGAGCTTCACAAAGACAATACCCAGACCAGCAATTTTGGCACCATCAAGAGAGCCATGTTAGAGACAGAAAATTCACACAGGTGTTGTAGTGTACCTCTCACACCCAGTTGCTTGGGAAATGGAAGGAATATCATAAATAGAAGCCAATAATATCAAATAAGACCTCATTTCAGAATCAAAATAGAACCAAAAAGCTGGAAGCATGGCCCTAGTGGTAGAGCTAGCCTTCCAGCATGATGTCCTGAGTTCAGCCTTTGGTGACACGAAAAAGACACAGTCATGATACTGAAGTGCCACCCAAACGGAGTCAAAACCTGCACTCTCACACAAGGACCCCATTAATTCTATGTATGCACAGTGAAGCTTGAATATCATTGTGAGTCTCCACAAAATGCACTCTTGACAGAGATGAATGAGTGTTTAATTCGGAAACAGTGCCATCATTTTGGGAAGATGGAAGTTGATAGGTGTAGTTATTTAATATTTACCTTAAAAAATGAATGACTTCTCAGAAATCGAAGAAACAGAATAGCATAAAGAATTGCCAGGTAGAATGTATTAGTAAGTTATACAGAAGGAGTTCATGAGATACCATGTTCACCAAGTCTAGATGCCATTGGAAGTTGGTTCTTTCTCTGTAGTGACATCTTGGCCCTCAGTTAATGGGTATTCTGTATAGAAATCTATAGGCTGGCACAGCATTGTATGTAAGCAAGAACTTGCTGGATCTGATTTCTACGGCTTCCCATGGAGCAAGAAAGCCTCTCCGTTATGCAGCCAGGCTCACATTCTGAGGCAAACGACACTGGCAGGGCCTTGGGCTGTCTCTAAGTCTGCAGTCAAGTGCAGCCCTCGCTCCGTATGTGTGTCCACCTGGATAGGTACATGCATGCACTCAAGCATTGGCAGAACTAATTTAGAGTGGCTCTGTTAGATTTCTCTGTCAGCATATGTTCATTATGGGAGCTGTCACAGTTGCAAAGGTAAATGGAGAAAAATTCCTGCCTTTTGGGCATTTATGCCAGTATGCAAAATAAACGGACTGTAAATCACTTCCGTGTGAAAATTCAGGATCTAAAGCTGCTGATGACTCAAGGATGGGGTCAACCAAAAAGACATGTTTGGATGAACTGGTATTTAAATGAATCTTGAAATACACATGACATGACACATAATTAAAAACAATAACAGCAGTAGCAGCCGCAGCAGCAGCAGATAAAGCCCCCAAACAACAACAACAGTAAAAAAAAAAAAAAGCAAGATTATTTAAGCCAGAAGAAACAGCGTGAACAAAGACCTGAGCACCAGAATCTAACTCACAGAGAAAAACGCAGTTGCACTGAGGGAAACGGGAGAGATGTCAGTGAGGCATGGCAGAGGAAGGAAACTTACACGTCATGTTCTTCACTGTTGAATTGTGAGCTAAAAACTGCATTCCATGGATCAAGAAGGTGTAGTACTTATACACAATGGAATTCTGTGCTGCCATAAGAAAGAATGATATCTCTCGCCCCATTAGTAAGGAAATGGAAAGACTTGGACAAAATCATATTAAGTGAAGTAAGCCAGACCCAAAGGAACATAGTCTTCATAGTTTCATTTGTAATAATTGTACACGTCAAGGACTCTCCTAGCAGAGGATTACAATACCTCAAAAGCTAGGTATACAAGCTCGTATAGGATGAGACTAAACAGAATGAACTCTAGGATATGGAAACAAGAGTTTTATCTTTGTGATGGTTGTTCTTAATGCACTATGCAAAGTTATTTCTTTTATCTTTTTTTCCACTTATGGTTAATCTTATGTGGTTACTGTATCTGACTTTGTTACCTGGTATATTGTATATACATTTATTTGTTTATTTGAACTAGAAAAGGGAAGGGGGAAACTGATGATTGGAAGATGGGGGGAGGAGAAGGGGACAAAACATGAGAAGGGGTATCAATGTGTGAGAAGTAATGCATCTATTATCTGGAAAATGTAACTGTAACCGTGCTATACATTACTCCGTTAATAAAATACAATTAAAAAAACAAAACAGAGCAACTGTCCATTCCACTTAGAAGACTAGCAGTGACCTCAGGGAAGCCCTTTCATCTCAATGAACTCACAGTGAAATTCCAGTCTGAGAAGGAAGATATATTTGTTGTTGATGGGTTTTTAATTTTCATCTGATTAGATATATTGATAGTATAGCTGTGATGTTTGGTTGCATGTATACTTGGTTTGCTTTTCAATCCAGGATATACAGACCTGTTTGAAGAAATTAGCATTTCTTTGACATGAGACTACTTCAGCTCTCTTCTGTCTTTTTTTTTTTTTTGGTGTTGCTGTTGGTGTTTTAATTTGATTTTTTTCATTTCAAGGCCTTGCACTCCAGCTTGGGGTTTTCTTTTGTTCTTTCAGCCTGTCTGTCTACCATTTGAACCACTACTCCACATCTGGCTTTTTCCTCTTTAATTGTAGATCTCAGCCCAGGCCATCTTGGAACTATGATCATAAGGTTTCAACCTCCTGAGTATCTAGGATTATAGGCAGGATTTCCCAATGCCCTGACTCAGTACTCTTTTTTTTCCTGTTTTAATGGAAAGACTACAATGATTAAAAGTTCTGTCTCAACTTTAGTTTTCACATAGTAAAAAATCTGTGAAGTGTTTATAGGCTGAGCATTTTTACATGCACCAAGATATGTTGACTTTATTTTTAAAGCTAGGTTTTAGGCCACTTTAACACTTAGGCCTCTGTAATTCATTTCTTTATCACATGAGCTGAAATTTGAAATTTCATTAGAAAAAGATTGAAGGAAACAGAAAAGACCAATGTTTCATGTCAGGTCATCAGAAGATGTGCACTATTGCAAGTAAAATTCTAAATCCACCTGTGCAAAGCTATCAGCTATCAGAATTGGACCAACCCAGCAAGCATGAAGATCTGAATTCAACTCCCAAAGGTCCTGAGATACTGAGATCAGAATGAAGAAAGGAGCCTGTCTTTATCACAATCCTAATATCTGTATTTCCTCATTTTCCTAATAGCATAAAATTATATCTAATTAGAAATAATAACAATGGTATCTAATTAATATTAGATAGTATGATTCCTATGCATTCCACTTATTGTTCTTCAACTATTATGTCTATAAATCTGTCTTCTTGGAAACACCCACGTGTATGTAGGACACAAATGTGAGACCATACTTCACAATTATGGTGTCTTAGAATGAGAGCGTTATCATGGGCCATTCTATCTAATGACAAAGGACAGAAATGCTTTACCTCTTTCCTGCTTTGCATTCAGATAGTGTTCAAACTCCTCTGCTAGCAGTTTACTTTTGCTAAAAAAAAAAAAAAAGGTTCTGGAAATTTATATTCCTTGGGCTGATTACAAACTAAAATGACATATTCTTTTGGTCTGGCTATGCTTACAAAAATACATGTGTTTCTGCTCCTCTTACCTCTGAAGCTTTCATTTGCATGTGTGTGCCTGTGTCTGGCCGGTGGTGGGTACAGCCGCTTTGGCTGCTAGAGTAAATTGGTGTGTGGTCAGGGAGACCCAGGAAATAAAGTCGGTTGAAATCTCAGATGATCTCTAGGCTGGAGACCCCACTGGAGAGTTACCTAGAGAGCCTGTGGGCGTCAGGTCCACAGACATGAAGAGGAGCTGGGGTGGGTGAGTATCTGTCTGGACACTGGGAAAGATTTGGGGTGAGGGAGCAAATGTCTGTGATGGGGGCAGCTGAATCAGGGGAGACCTCGCAAGCCTCCAGGTACCCAGAATGGACGGACATGCAGCTTTGCTGTTCTGCTAGAAGGGATTCGCCTCCACTCTGGAAGAATGTGGAGTCTTGCCACTGATGAGGAGTTCAGCCAAGATGTTTCTCCACAGTGATCAGATGAAAGAAAGTACTTGGTAAGACAGAAAATCACCCCATGAAATGCATTGCTGATTGTATGCAGGAAGCAAATCTGAAGTGATCAAACTTAGAACGTAATCGTTTACTTCATACATTGTGTGTGTGTGTGTGTGTGTGTGTGTGTGTTCCCGGGTGTGCCCTGAGCATGTAAATATGTACCTTAGGTTTTCTATTTGCTTGGAGGTGGGGTAGATCATAATCTTCTCTAACTGTGATTCCTCAGATAATTCTTTTTTTTTTTTTTTTTAAGATTGAGAACTCTTCTTGGTAAACACAGATGCTTTCTGAATGTCATGTGAGCATTGCACAATAGTTTAGAATCGGGATAATTTGGTTATCAGCCGTGGGTAGGAGTGAGGGGATAACCAGTGAGGGCCGGGATGGGGAAGTGTGCCCTTTCCTCGCAGCTCTGGAGCTGCTGCCCCCGGCCTGGGCCCAGGCATCTGGGGAGGCTGGCAAGCCCACCTCCACATGTCTGTCCTCTGTCTTTGCCATGTAGGGCATGTGCCGGGAGTCCCTGGGGGAGCTTGAAGCTCACAGTGTTCTTCTTAAAGCACAGGAGCAGAGGATCAGCTTGTATCCTTGCACAATGCTCAAGACAGCCTGAAACTGGATGTTCTTTAATTTCACTGCCATTTTTCTGTAAAGGCCAAATTCTGGAAATTCTGGTGCTTTTCTTGCATTCAATCAACAGTGCCATGGAGATGAAAGAGTATCTATCTATCCATCTATCTATCTAATCTATCATTTATCTACCTACTTACTTATCTATCATCTATCTATCTGTCTGTCTGTCTGTCTTTCATCTCTACAATCCTATTGATTGAATGTGGAAGCCATTGTCACCTGGAACATTTTCCTACCTTGGAAGGACAGTCGAATATGTTCACAAAGACCAGAACCTTTCATCTTCATTCTATCTGATGATGGTGAAATGTGAGCGTTCCTGTAGAGAGCTCTGTTTCTTCCTAGTTCTACTAAGACATCATTGGCAAATAAAAACTATAATACTTACAGTCTACAACAGGATGGTTTCAAATAGACAGACATTGCCCCAAATGAAAACAAATGAGTTATTTCTTACCTCACATACTTATCTTTTTTCTTTTACGTCAAGAGAAATCTAATCTACTCTTAGCAATTTCTTATGAAGCTGTATGTTATCATTAAGTGTGGTGCTTGAGCGCTGCAGCCTTCCAGAGCTTACTCATGCCCTCCAGCTGAAAGACTTCTGCTTCTGGCTTGTCTCTTCGCTGTGGGAAGACTGCTTCCTCTGCCGTGCAGATGCCCTTGAATTTGACGCAATCCTACTTGTCTATTTATAACAAGGCTTTTGAAGCCGTATTGGGGAGGCCTTCCCGAGCAAGGTCATGCTTTCTCCCTGGGTTTCTTCTAGTAATTGTACAGCGTCAGGTCTCACATGTTCAGCTTTCAAATCCATTTGAGGTTGATTTTTGAATGCAGAGTGAACAAAGGGCAAGAACTTCGTTGTTCGGCATGGACATGGTTGCCCAACCCCTCCTGTCCCTCCCTTCTCATAACCCCAGGAACAAACACACTCATTTACAGCCAACTGAAAGGCCTTAGAGCATGCCAGCACACCAACCCTTCCTCCCCCGGTGACAGCAAAATGAAGCTTCTCGGTTTGTTGTCACTTAAGCATGACAAGTAGAAAACCGTCATCTCAAAATCCAGATGATTCTTGTCCGTGAAATACTCCATAACATGAACTTTGAAGTGTCCATACAACATGCTAATACGCAGTTGAGGATGGATGAATTATCAGCCAGTGCTAAAATGTGCTTGGTGGAGAAAATTATGCAGTGGAATATTACCCACCATGTTGTGTAAAGAAACCCAAATTTCCTCCAGCAGAACATACACTGCTCCTTCTTGCACATTCAGTCCTCAATATTTATGAGGCACCCTGGGGTGAGCCTGGATCTTTGCTCAGCCCTGCAGGTAAGTAATACAGAATAAATATAAGGGCTATGTGTTAGAAGAGGAGTTCGCTGGTTTAACTTTCTTTATATCAGAAAAATAAACACAGGTACCTATAAATATTTTACTACTAATTTTTATTATTGATCTATTTGAACCCCATAAGAAGCTAGAGCTGATGGGATCAGATTTGAGCTGGACAAGGAGAAGTAAAGGTCATGTTCAGAATTTCTAATCCAGCCATCTCATGAACGTAAGAAGTGTTCCTGAGTGTACAAGGACTTCCACAACCAATAGTAATCCCGTAGACTCTCGAAAGTTTATTGGAGTTGAGTACAATGTGACTTATCAAATCAGGACTGCATCCCTGCTTCCCAAGTCCAAACTCCTGCTCTCCTGTTAGCTGGTCAGGCCTCTTACCCGCATGCATGGTCACAGACGCAGGCACGGGCCTGTTATTATCTCTTAGAAACATAACAAAATCTCTGGA
The DNA here is from genome assembly GCF_031878675.1 of Megascapheus bottae. Taxonomy (NCBI): domain Eukaryota; kingdom Metazoa; phylum Chordata; class Mammalia; order Rodentia; family Geomyidae; genus Megascapheus; species Megascapheus bottae. The sequence goes on from NC_143519.1 coordinate 3,664,655, forward strand.
CTTGCTTCTTTCTGTTTCACTTAGGTTGTGGCTGTAGTAAAAAGCCCGAGTTTGTTCCCTATCTCCCCTCGCCCTCCCCACAGAGTATAGAATTTGACCTTCATCCCTTAGACTGTTCACAGTCTCATATTATCTGTGCTGATTGGTGTTGATAAGGTTTCTAGCTTATCTTGTCACTTGGATTAAAACTGTAGCTAGAGTAGGATTTCAAAACCAGGTGGTTAGGTATAGCTTGTCAGGGACAAGGAGAAAGTAGTTCTGGAGAAATTCAGGTAATAATACAGAAGCAGATATTTTCTAGTAAGCTCTGCTTGGTCTCAAGTTTATTCATGAAGATTTTACTTACAGAAAGTTGAATTTGCATTGAACCATGCCATGAGGGACTAGATAGGAATTTTGAATAGGAGTTAATTTTAAATTGTGCCATCACAAAAGAGATATTTCTGAAGTTGGCCTTGTCAGCAGCTTCTGTCCTATTAAACCAGATCTAGGCAACCAGTGGCTCACACTTGAATCCTAGCTACTCAGGAGGCTGAGATCTGAGAATCACAGTTCAAAGACAGCGTGGGAAGGAAAGTCCACGAGACTCTTCTCTCCAATGAAACACCAAAAAAAAAAAAAACCCAGAAGTGGAGCTGTGGCTCAAGTAATAGAGAGCTGGTGTTAAGTATGACAGTTCAAGGACAGGACCTAGCCCCTGAGTTCAAGCCCTAGGACTGGCAAGCAAGAAGGGAAGGAAGGAAGGAAGAAAGAAAATAGAGAGAGGGAAGGAAGAAAAAAGGAAGGAAGGAAGGAAGGAAGGAAGGAAGGAAGGAAGGAGAGGAGGAAGGGAGGGAGGGAGGAAAGAAGGAAGGAGAGGCTAATATTATTTCAAGGTTGTGTCAAGGTCATCAGAGTAGAGGAAGGAGAATACATAACATGGCCCACATGTACTGTGTTGTGCTATATGGATGACTTCTGCCTTTTGTCCCCTCTCTTGACACTTTGTTCTAGGCTAATAAGGAATATTCATGTTCTAATTAGTTCATTATTTTAATAGGTTAGTAACTTTGAATTTGGGGCGTGGGATATCAGTATTTGGAGAGGTGACATCTTTAGGCATTAATAATAATGACAGTAACTTCACCAGTTATCTGTGGGCTTAGTATCCCTCCCCTACTTCAGTGACTTATGGGTGCTACCGGTTTTGAACATGGGGGGCTATGGGTTATAATTTCTTCCCTCTCATCAATGCAAACTTCCCACCAAGGAGGGTAGACATAGCAGACGGGAACTCTTCTTGAATTACATGTGTATGGTGTGATTCCAGGCTCTCTCATCACTACGTTCTCTGTGTTTGATTTTCACATACACTTCTTTGCCTCCCATTCAACTAGGCTGCCAAATCTCTGCCATTGTGGTATTCTTAATTCTGAGCCTCATTATTTGCTAATTAGATTTTGCCATATGGGCTTCTCCCAGGATCTCACAACCCCTTTTCCAATTGTCATGTAATTTAGACAACTAAGAGATGGATTTCCCTGAAGGACATTCTATTATCATCACTTACCTTTAATGATATTATCAATGCTACCAACTGGTCATACAGACTAATCACAGCTCCTGGAGGGCTTCTAGAAAGTTCCATGTCTGTCTTTACAGGTCTAGCACAGCCTTCTACTGAGCCTCTTCACAGGGTCTGGGTTCCAGCCTAGCAGAAACATTTGATGTGCTCCATCTACAGCCCTTTCTTCTTTAGATGCTGTCTGTGCTAGCTGGCTTCCATTCACTGGGATAACCAGTGTGAAAAGACAAAAGGGCCATGGGAACACTTGGGCCTGTGGAGAGAAAGCATGTCACTTCAGGAATATTAATTTCTCAGAAACTCGGGCTGAAACATGTGCTGTCATTCCAGGTTTCCATTTTCCATGGCTTTATCACTAGCATACCTATCCCAAGATGGGCCTTGCCTTTTATTTTTTATTTTCTGGTTAAAAAAAATAACCCTGCTTAGTGTAACTTTTACCATTGGTTGTTCATGGTTGGCAGGCCTGGTGTCGTGGCTCCCTTTAAGTTTGTCTCCCAAAGATTTATTCCATGAATAAATTCTTGTGTCACAAATACTCTTGAGACTGATTTTCCCTCAAAGATGTATGCTTCTCATCTACTTGATATCCGTAGAATGCAGATCTTCATTAGATAAACTACTGGGGGAAATCACATTGAATTCCATGTACAAGGTGACCGTGGAACTCAATATAAAACAACAAAGCATCACAAACAACAAACACCACCTTCCTAGCATTTACAAGGGCTTCAAAGTGATACCCAGAGAACAGTGGAAGATGGATAGTTGATTGCTGATGGAGAAGAGAAAATCCCCACAATCCCCTTAGTCCCACAGGTATGGGTTATTTGTAAGCAGGTTGTACCTAGGGCTAAAATAGAGGTGGCAAAAGTACATCAAGAACAGTTCTGCTTGTGACTGAGAATACAATGATAGACACACTTTTGCATGTTTACTTTTATTAAAAAAAATTAACTGAGTGCCTTTGGCTTGATTTTGGACCTATTTTCTTTGTTTACAGAAAAGGAAACCAAAGTTTTTTAAAATTTATTTCTTTATTTATTTTTAAGAGCTGGGTGGTCAGGAGTTTGGCCTATTGGTAGAGTGCTTGCCTAGCATGCATGAAGACCCGGGTTCAATTCCTTGGTACCACATACATAGATAAAAGCCGAAAGTGGTGCTGAGGCTCAAGTGGTAGAGCTCTGGCTTTGAGAAAGTACAAGAACAGTGCTCAGGCCCTAAGCTCAAGCCCAGGACTAGCAAAATAAATAGATAGATAGATAGATAGATAGATAGATAGATAGATAGATAGATACATAGATAGAGCTGGAAATGGAGCCATGGCTCAAGATGTAAAGCACTAGTGTTGGGCACAAAAGCTCAGGGACAGTGACTAAGTTTACACACACACACACACACACACACACACACACACATACACTATCAGGCTATTTATTTACTCTAGGCATTTCACATGAGGACCAATGTAGTTTATCAACAGGTACTTTACTGTATTTATTATGATTCTATTTAATGTTCTCTAGATTTGTTTGGGTTCTGTATAGGATATTTTCATTTTGCATTTATTATTTTGGATGGGATATGCATAATTTGGTATTCATCTCTATGTTCACATACATAGATATAGTTTAGTACATGTACATATAGGTATGGGTATATAATTTCTTAAATACAAGTTGTGAAAATATATCTTACACTGTTTTTGAATCCACTACAGAATTTCCCTTTAAGTCCTAATAAATAGCACACTTTACCTTGTGCAGCCGAGAAGGCGTTATTCCAGTCATATCACCATATGTTCACCACAATTTAATGAGGTCAACATCAGCAGGTGAGACAGTTTGTCCGGTGTCTGAGCAAAGCCTCCTGCTGCCAGGCATTTGCGCAGACATGCTCTATGGTTATAAAATTTAGCTTCAGTTTCTCTCTGTAAAAAAATCACAGATGTTTGGAAAATGCACTGCCTTCTTTTCAAGCTGCTGTGTTAGTGATCAATTTTTAAGGTTTCAGACAGAAAGCTCTTCATAATCTATTGTTACTGAACAAAGTATGTTTTATTGCTCTTGCTTTGTAGCGTCTCAAACCATTAATTGTTTGACCAAGATGACTGTTGGGAGGATGAGAAGTATCTGGGAACAGAGAATGGGAGAAGGGTGTCTAGGGGAAGGCCTGCGACGAAGAGCCTCTGAGACTGATTATTGTTCAGGAGGAAAACGGATGGTGCGTGTATGGAAAATATGCAAAAGCCAATCCAGAGAGGAAGTGGGGACCTCACAGAGCTCACTTTGCAAACAGAGGAGTAAATCAGCTAGAATCATCTAGAAAGTATTGTGAATTTCCTTTCGCCGTGGCAAGGTATAGGTAAACTATACACACCTGGAATTTCAATGAGAATTCTTACACATCTCCCAGTTTCTCTCACAAGCACATTAGCTCCATCTCGTTACCTGCCATAGAGAAACAGGGCTGACTGTGCGACCTGTATTTTCCACGCTCTTTAGTGTTGGGTATGAGTGTCATCTGACATCCATTTTTACGGCTTCTTGAATGACTGTAATTGTTGGAAATATGCAGAAATTTGTTTTTTTCCCCAAGTGACTTCATGTTTTCAAACATCTGTGCCTTAATCATACATAGTACATTTCCTATTCTTCCAAATGATGGTGATGACTCCATATTAGAGTGGAAAGGAGGAAGCAATTTCTGCCAGACATACGGAGTCCTATATAGTGGGGAGATACATGGCCTGATCATTCACAATAACTGCAGATAACTGATAGGCTCTCTCAATGCAAGGGAAGTATACAGACATTTCAGAAATTGGCTCTTCCCTAGTTCTTTCACCAAACCAGAAAGTTACGTATGAAAAATTGTTGAATTAATTTAAGTGTAGTTTTGAGTTCTATTTTGATTTCACATGTCAGAAACAAGCAAACCTTTTAGGGTGATGAAAAATAATAATCAAATAAGGCATATTAATGGCTAATACATATAGAAAATCCATTATCTGTGCACTTTTATTTTTAATAATTGTGTTCTTTCAGTTTCTGCATTAATTTTTTTTTTGCCAATCCTAGGCTTGAGCTCAGGGCCTGAGCCCTGTCCTTGGACTTTCTCAAGGCTAGAGCTCTACCACTTGAGCCTTAGCACCACTTCCAGCTTTTTTCTATGTATGTGGTACTAAGGAATCGAACCCGGGTCTTCATGCATGCTAGGCAAACACTCTACCACTAGGCCAAACTCCCGGCCCCTGCATTAATTTATTTTAACCACTAGCCCATTTGACGAGACTGCTAGATACTGACTGAGAGTCAGTGAAGAGAAATCCTGCATGATATGGAGATATAAAATCTATCTCAACAATAATTTGGCTTACCAACTTCATAAAAATATGATCACTTTTAACCTCAGTTTTTCACTTGCTGTTATCTGCTCTAAAGAAACATGAGTAGCGCTTGATAACTGGTTTGGTGACATTATTAAAAGGCATCATGGAAAACTGGGAAAGATAGAAGGGCTAATAAGGAGCCATGTAGCTTCTATATGCTTCTATATATGCTTCTGTTAGGCAGCTATTGCCAATGCTGTTTGCACACTCTGAGATTCTGAGTAAAGACAAAGTCTGGGCAGGTGATGAGATTCTCAGCTGGCTCCCAAACTAGTGCAACAGATAAAACATGAAGTTAAAATTCATGGAAATATATGTAATTAGAAATCTACAGCAGGCCCCTGGTGAGCAGGCACTCAGGATTTTCTGTAGAAAAGCCTTGTCAATGTGGTGCCTTCACTCTCATTTGGAATTGTCCATTTTGGAAAAGCCATTTCCTTTTCTTAGCCTTCCTTTGGTTCCTCCTCCTTCTTTGCCCCTTACTGATCTCCCTGTTTTTTTTTTTTGTTTTGTTTTCTTTTTAACTTATCAAGTACAAGCAGTCACAGAAATGACTAGAATTTACAGGCCGCAGAACTGAACAGAAAAGAAGAAAGCTGTTTTACACCCCGCTAACATTTGAATGCTAATTGAACACTCAAGTTGAAGAGTGGGTGTCCGAAGCACCACTTGGGGCTGTGCTCTCTACTTTGGAGCTGTGTAGAGAACTAACATGTGTACATTTGCAAGCCACTGGTAACGAAGTGTTTCAAAGCACCAAGGAACACGTAGGCTCGCTGCTGCTTATTTGTGCTGATTTAGTCCCGCCTGCTGAAGGACAGCACCTCATTTTCAGGAAAACTTTCTGCCAGCAGCAACAACAGGGATGTCATGAACGTGCAGGAGCAGGCCCACCGCAGCCCCCAGCATGGAAGTGTTCCCCAGACACCCCAAACCTTTGCCTCTTTGCTTCTGCTCTGCCACCATACTCTGTGACGTGCATGCCTCTGTTTGCTAGAGACGAAGCCGGGCTCTGTGTGTGTGTGTGTGTGTGTGTGTGTGTGTGTGTGTGTGTGTGTGTGTGTGTGTGACGCTGGAGTGATTGTCATAGAAGCAAGAGAAATAGAAGCAATAGAAATTCCAACTTCCTCCTTTATTTTTTGTTATTATGTTGTTTTCTAAATCACAGACTGATCATTTTGATCAACCAGGCCTATTTATTGTCTAGACCCTCAGAGTCTTTGTAGTCTGAAACATAAAATGACTTCATTCACTATGCAATGAGGTAGAAGACAGAAGAAGGGGTGGCACGTGGGAGAAGGGAAAGCCTACTGAGAAATGAGTCAGAGCTCTGGAATGCAGCCTTCTGGCTCTCAGGTGAGACTGCATGGTGTGTCTTCCCTAGCGGGGGTGCTGCAGGTGCCTGAAGCTCATCATTCTCCATTTTCCCCATCCCAGGAAGGATTTGTGCATGGGGGATGCTGGAAGGGAGGTGTACCTGCTTTAGTTGTTTCGGAGGTCCACACAATTCTAGAAGGCCATGGCAGGAGGAGAGGGATTTGAATAAGTAATGGCGTGTTTGTTCTTGAATTCCATCACCATGTGTAAATCATACACGGATACGTTTAGGTCATCTGACTTGAGGCTCATGGCCAGATCAGAGGCTCTAGTAAGGCCTGTGCGTGTAGAATTTGGTTCCCCTCACCACTTACCCCTCTGCAACTTACACGAGAAGAGGAATGAAACGTGGCGCCTTAGAATGAGGGCAGGTGAGGAAAGGAGAGGTGAGCTGTACTGACGTATGGTGTCTTCGTGAATAAAGAGAGATCACCAACACCACAGAGCCAGCAGAAATCGGCATACTGCCAAAGCTCACATATTGGGCTGAAAACATTTGGCCATTCTCTGCAAATTAATTATTTTATTCACCCAACCATGTCACATTCATGATTACTTGGAAATTAAGCATTGCCTATTATTTGGTCTGTTCCAAAGGCGCGCTGGCTTGGATTTTACTTTGCTACAGAGGCCTACTTGTCCTGTGTAGAGCTAAATCTCAGCACCAGGATTTGTGATTAGACTCTTCTTTCTCCATGTTGCAGGTTTCCACCAGGGGCCAGGCAGATTCTTAGTTGGGATCCCTGGGCTCTAATGTAGAATTGTATTCTTGACGAGAAGGCAAGGCTATCCAATCTGCTGTGGTTGTCTTCCTCCTAAGAGTGGTGTGCTTGATTCCGTGGACTCACAGGTGGGCTTCTGTTCTTTAGTTCATGTTCGCTGACTTCCATGCACAGGGGAAATTTGTAGCAGTGGTTATAAGACTTCGGGCTAGAGTGGAGTTTTGATAGTAGGTCTCATCATGACTGCATTGAGACTATTTCACACATGATCTTATTTTGTATTCACAGTATTTTTTCTATCAGCACCACTATTCACTCTTTTTAAACAAAACAGACTAGCTTAAACACACATGCAGTAGTTCTAGAAAACTTGAGCGAAGCTAACTTTTAGTTTATGGATTCTTTTCTCAGTCTAGCTTGCTTCATGACTTTCCATACTGACCCAGAAAATTAGCATAATATGTTTCCAAATAATGGTACCTCAGCAACTACGCCTTGCCTGCCTCTGGGCTCATTAACAAGAATGAATGTGGGGAAACCACGTTTCATCTGAATGAGAGAGGAAGGAGGAAAGAAAAAGCAAAGATTCACCCATAAGCTTACTTGATTCCTGCCATACCTGTTTACCAGGGCAACAAAAATCAGGTGAAAAATAAGAGAAAGTTTTAAATCTCACCCACTGAAAAATCTGGGTTGAAATAAACAAAGACTAACTTCTCTTATCCTCTATAAGCCTCGATGGGGTTCTTTTCTGGACAGTATGGCCTAGATATGGGGGTGAATAGTGCTGTGATGAGGTGTGGAGGAAGCGGGGAGAGAGCAGGTCTGTTCTAGAACAATGGAAGCAGTGGCCTGGCAGCCTTGGCTCTAAATCTGGGGCAGCAGGAGTCTCCTGGCAAGCCCGCCCCCATGCTGGAGGGCTTGGCTCTTAGCTTAGACATTATTTCAGTGCCTGTGGCGTTGCAAAGCACTGAACGGAGGAATTACCCACCCCATGCTTGCCCCCCAGGCAGGCGTAAAGGCGGGTGGACGGGAAATGATGGCACACAAAGAATGGGTGCTATACAAGACTGCTGCACATGTATTCCAAGTACACTGCTGCACATGCGTTTATAGCTGTGCTATGTAGTGTACACAGGGTACAGTGAGAAAGGCCCTGTGAAGGGCCAGAAATGAGTGGGAATGAGGAGTTGTCTGTGGGAAATTAACAAGCCATCAAAACTCCTCAGCTCCCAGCATCGCCCCCACCCACCATGAGGGGGGACATTTGTTCTCAGTTCTGTGTTCCCTTGTCTTGTCACTTCTCTTCTTCATGCAAAGTCCAGGAGGCCCAAACACAGAGTTCTGGATGGAGAATTTTCTAGGGAGGAATTCTATCTTTAACTGCCCATTTGCAAGGGGGTCTGTGCTGTCCAGCATTTTCCTGGGCAGAGCCTTCCCTGAGGCTGGCACTCCTGCAGTCAGGCCTTCCACCACGCACGGCTGGCCCACGTGCACTGAACAGTGTCTTCGGGCACAGAGCAGGGGGCCGGACTCAGTGCACATCAGCCCACCTCAAGGTCTCTTGCTTGGCTTCGGTTGTGTTCCGAGCTCCTGCCTTAGACCCCAGTCCTCAGCCATGAATTCTAGGGCGAGGGGAACCCATTCCAGGATGGTGACCTGAACATGCTCGATTATATCAAGAATCCTCCAGACGCTAAAGACACACAACACGTTGACTGAAAGGTGTCCGGGTAAGAGTCAAGTTATCTCTACGTCACGGGATGTTACTGGTACACAGGACGCCAGAGGCCCACACCCAGCGGCTTAGCCACCTGGGAAACTGAGACCTGGAGGACCTCATGGGAAGCGTGGAAAACAAATAGCAAAAAGCTCTGCTGGAGAGATGACTGAAGAGCTAAAATCCCAGCATTGGCAAAGTACTAGTGATGCAGAAAATATGACCCAATGTTTTCTTGAGACAAATAAGCTTCATTTTGGAATGCCAAGAAGGAATAGAGTTAAACTTTTTTCATTATGTCGTATTCATTTAGAAGTTCATAAAAGATGAATAAGACACTATTATTTTATAAATATGATCATGTGCCATATATAAACATATAAGTTATGACATAATGTGTATAATATGGTATATATTCTAATCTAAATGTTATATACTTATTCATACGACAATGTGGATTATTGTGTGATGTATTTAGAACTACAGCCACGTAGTGTACATTTTATAGAATATAGCAGCTCTAGAATTTATTGCTTGCTATATTTAACACGCATTTAACTATAGTCTTGGGAATTGACCACAAACTACTAGATAAGTGCTAACTGGTTTACATCAGAAAGGACTGTCTGTCTCTCAGGGGTAGGTAGGTCTCGGCAGTCTTCACAGTTAATCACTGCACAAATCCAACACAGAGCTTGCCAGGTTTGCTGAACGCAGGCCCAGAAAACATACTGGGCATTTTCCCCCACCCATCTCTGTAGACAGGCTCCTCCCAGCCCTTCATTTGTTTATTTATTTTGACCTAGTGTACTAGCTTTAGAAACACTGGCCTTGGCCTTGGGTGTGAAGGGCGCCTGTACACTGGTGCATCTAAATTGTGAGTTGCAGGACAAAACCTACAGAGAGATGAAGCAGCAGCCTGGGTCTGGGACCCTGGAGGGCAGAGGCCCCATCTCCATCTTTGGGGGATCCATTGTTTCCTGGCCAAGCTGCCAGGGTTTGAATGTGAATTCTAGGCAGATGACTTGCAAGATAGTTGATTCAGTTTTAAAATTTTATAACAAATACATACAAAGTGATTTCTAGGCCCTCCTCAGGCGATGTGCTTCCTGCTGTCAGGCAGAGCCGGGTTAGGTGGCTGTGAGAGCCTGAGCTGACCTGCCCTTCCCTGAAGTGGCACTGGACAGCCTCCATCTGACGGAGGAAAGGACGCTGGTGACATTCCATTCACGTGAAAGAAAGTAGACACGGAAAGCATGGTCTCAGGTCTGTATGGCATAAGGGCTTCCTCTCAATCTGCAGAGCGCTCCAGGCAGACACTGAAGAGAGCATGCCAGTATCTCTCCAAAACTCCAGCTTCAGGAAGGGCTGTATCCAGGAGCAGCCTCACTTCTACACCCTGCTGCACTGCTCCTGAGCACTGAAAATGAAGCGGCAGAGCTCACATGGTGGAAGCCAGGTCCGTGCTCAGAACATGAGCCATCACGCCAGGCCCTGGATTCCCTCAGAGAAAAATGTGAACAAGAACCAAGAAATGGGGTACCATGTTTGGTTTTGTTTGTAAGGCCATGTTTCCTAAGGCAGATTTAATAAGTGTTGCAATTCGGTTTGGCTTTGTCGTTGGTGGTACTGGGTATTGAAATCCAGGCCCCCTGCATTGTAGATACACACACTACAGTTTCAACTGTGCTTCCAGTTCTTTTGATTTTAGGTGTTTCTCTCTCTCTTTTTATTTTTCTTTCAGATAGGGTCTTCTGCTTTTCCCAGGCTGAACTTAAACTCTGCCTCCCTGTTAGCTAGTAGGTAGGATTATAGGCATGTGCCACCGTACCTGGCTCTAATGAGCCTTTTAGTTCTCACCCCCCACCCCCACCACCTCATCTCTGTCTCTTTCTTTGTGTCTGCCTCTGTCTCTCTCATTTCCTCTCAGCCTTATTTCTTGACTTGCTGAATAGGCTCAAAGGTGCCTAGGCGGGTTCAGTGAAACCTCAGCTGGGATCTCTGTCTCAGCCAGCCAGAGTCTGAAGACAGCAGCATGGCAGCAGCTTTACGAGGGAGTTCAGAGCCATTGGCAGGCGGCTTGATCACAAGGAGGCCATGGAGGAGGGAAGGCAGCCCAACCCAACCCCTGCTCCCTCCTCCCCAGGGCCAGGAGAGAAAGCCCACAAATCGGGATGGATGAGCCTGCCTGCAATTTCTGGGAAGCATCCTTGTGGAGAAGGGGGGTGTAGACAGAGAGATGGGCAGACAAACGGACAGACGGACAGACAGACAGACAGATGGATGGACAGAGAGCAGGATTCTCACCACGTAGTGGAGAGACCTGTATTATGCATGGTTTTCAGGCACACACAGAACTTGAAATATTTTTACCTGCTCCATGGGCGATATTGCCTAGCATGGAACACGGGAAGTGTGTGGACAGAATCCCGCCGCTCCGTGCTGCTTCCTCGTGGGAGTGAGTCACCCCCTATGGTACCCAGACTTCTGGCAGGCCTGTCACCCCCATGCCTCAGCAGCTGGGCCAGACAGCAGAGGCCTGCATTTGCCTCTAGGACTGGGTGTGTGGTGCTAGGAGCTGGCTCGTGTCCTGAGACAGTGCCGGAAGAGTTAGCTTGAACATCTTGGCTGTGTATAGTACCCGCTAAGAACCTGTATTATTTCCTGTGCATTAGTGGTGGTTTTTTTTTTTTTTTTTGGTCTGTCATGGGGCTTGAACTCTGGACCCGAGCACTGTCCCTGGGCTCTTCAGCTCAAGGCTATCATCCAACCCCTGGAGCTACAGCACCACTTCAAGTTTTCTGGTGGCTAATTGGAGATAAGAGTCTCACGGACTTTAGTGCCCAGGCTGGCTTTGACCTCAGATCTCAGCTGCCTGAGTAGCTAGGATTATAGGTGTGAGCCACCGTGCCCGGCTCTCTGTATTAGTTTTATGTCTGCCTTGAAGTAAATGATACAGTTCCTCAATTCTAGTGTGGGATTGACATTATATCCAGGATATCCGCAAAGAGCCTTTATGCAAATGCAAGAGAACTTATAAATATGGTATCTCCTGTCATCTCAGGCTTCGGCTCAGATTTGATTTTATACAAATTCAATGTACTTGGATTATTAGATTATTGCATAATCGGATCATTTCCCCAATATGGAAAAAGACAAGATGTGCTGTACACAGATAAGGTTCAGCCTCCAGGTACCAAAGTGTGGGAGCAGTGGCTACGTCCAGAGTGACTTGCTCTGAACGGATCTGCCCACGGGTCCGATGGCAGTGCGTGCAGCTGGAGAATGCATGCGACACTGACACGCTCCTCCGCTCCAGCCAAGTTCTTCCCCTCAGTTCGCTGAGTATTTCATGTGCTTCTGCACTTACTTAGTTGTTTTCCACGCGAAACTTGGAGATACACTTCCCAGGAGATAGTGGACTCTGCACTGTGTGCCGATGAGGACAGCTGCTATGCTATAAAATTGAGCAGAGCAGGTTGTTGTCTTCAAGTAGAGGAGAGAGAGAGAGAGAGAGAGAGAGAGAGAGAGAGAGAGAGAGAGAGAGAGAGAGAGAGAGAGAGAGAGAGGAGAGAGAGAGGAGAGAGAGATCATGAGTGGGTGAACGAGCAAGCAAGCACATCGGTGGAGGCCTCCAGAGTGCTACTGGGTAAATAAAAACATTTGATTAGTTTGAAGAGGATGGGGGAGGCTCCGGGGAGCAGATGGAAGACAAGAGGGAGACATCCCCAGTAGAGGAAAGCACCATCCACAGGACAGAGCAGAGAGCAATCACCATAAAGCAGGACAGCCACCAACCCGCTGTCTTCAGGAAAGGCAGTCACGTATCCCTGTTGGCGAAGGAAACTCCAACCACGAATGGGATTGGGGCAAATGATAAGTCTTTCCTTCCCTGAATGAAGGAGTCCAGGCTTGGAGAAGCCGCTCACCTGCAGCTTCTGAATTGTGACTGCACACAGGTCTCTGAACACAGGACACAGTTTCTCAATCAGCATGTCCTGGTCACACGTTCTTATCCTTCCACTCCTCCTCATATGGGAAGACTTGCCAGTTCGGTGGTTTCCAGTGTCCTGTGTCTCAGGCTCACCTCCAGGGTTGGCTGAACCAAGCAGCACTTCCAGAGTTCCTGTCTCAGTCAGTCAGGCTTACAGCTGGGATTATGCTTCTTGAACTTTATCCCCCTGGGTGGGCACAACTCTAGGGATATTTTGCAGATTCAGAATGGGTTGGATGGTGCTGGAGCTCAGGGTACTACATCCCATCAATAAGTCTATTTGCAAGTAGAGAGTTTTTGTTGCATACAACTAAAATCGATGAGTGGAGAATTCAGGAAAATCACAGGTACACTTGAAGAGCTGGCTCACAGATGGGAAGGGATGGTCTAGGATTCGTGAATGACATGACAAATCTGGAGGGTGAGAACCGTATCTACCCACGAAGATTCTTTACCCATCTTCTCCATGGGCATGCAATTCAATGGGTGATTGCGTTTCTTGGCAACTGTGGGTGGCGGTGATTGTGGCCTTTCCAAGAGAAATGTTGCACTGTGCATATTCTCTTTTCGGCACTTTGCCTCAGAGGGAACAATCACAAAAGACAGAATGAAGTGTTTCTCATCACAACTCTATTCTTCCACTGCTCTTCAATCTCTGGCTAGAGGAGTCAGTGCCTGAAGCTCCTTCACACCAAACTTCTGCCTCCCAGGTGCCTCTGTGCGGGAGGAATGTAGACCCATAAAGAAACAGTCTGCACCTAAAATGTTGTTGTGTATCTCGTCCTTAGCTCAGCTGATCACTCTATAGCTGCTTTGGGAAAGAAGAGCTGCAGCAGCATGGTATCCTATGAAGGGCTTCTAAATGGGTTGCTAACTAGCAGAAAGTTAAGAGGAAGCAGGTTGCCCAGACAACGAGCTGGAGAGTCGTTTCAGTACAGTTTTTCTTCCATATCAGACCTGAGGATGTCAAGCTGTCCTCTCTCCTGTGTGACACTGAGCACTAAGTCTTCAGTGAAACATGCGGCTTCTTTCTTCAGGCACGTTTTGCACCTGTGTAAGGAACCACAGGGCACTGTGCCCGGGCAGGTGAAGTTTCTCTTCCCTGAATGTCAAGATGCTAATGATCTCTGTCCTTGGAGATGATTTCACTGAAGGAGGACAGATGAGTCCCTTGCCGTGGTCTAGACGGGGGCCTTGTCAGGGTGAAGGAAGATATAATTGTGGCCTGACTTGAGGAATGAGTTTAAATTCAGTTATTTATGTCTTCCACCTTAGGCTTAGCAAATTGAGACAAAAAAAAATCAAAGAAAGCATCTAGAATGCCATATCCTTTACATTGTTCTATCTATTTCTTTTCTTTGCAGTGACATGTACACATTTCAGGAGGAAAATGGATGATCTCTTTTAGAAATACCTCTTACTATACTTTTGAGCTTGTTGTTTTTGTTTTTTAAAGGAACTTCAGGGCTACTAAGGGCCAATCTGGTATAATTGTTAATGCTCATTCCTAGCCAAACCCATTGATGATCTTAAAGACAGTATAGCCTCCATGACAAAATGAACCCTCAGACTTGTGTTTTGTGGCCTATCTCTGCAGAAAGATCATTTTTCTCAATGGCAACCCATCAAGCTCTCCTGCAGGGAGGAGCTCGTGGCACACGTAGCCCACCACACAAATCCACAAACTTTCTACATAGCCACTCCCTGTTCAAACAAGTGATTCCTGTCCATGTGCAAGGTCCGATTGCTGGACGTATTCCTCCTGTAAGCACTGTTGCTTTGGGTTAGTGGACGGCGCAGTTGCAGATGGTCACCACTGTTTACAGTTGGCACATCATTCTTTCTTCAACACCTGGTTAATACTCAAGATATTTCTTCCTTGAGACCCTTCTGGGTGCGGGAGCTACAGCCATGGCACAGTTAGAACTTTTAATTGTATTTTCTTGGAATTAAAAAGAGCCAAAGTAATATCAGTGTATACCCATCTATACCTCTATCTATGGAGGGAAATAGCTCGACTGAACACAAATGCACCAAGAGAGGAAGAAGTCCTTCCATGATGGAGGAGTCACTGGGTTAGAGGAGGAAAGGAGGACACTGGGGATTCTATGGCACCCAGTATGGGCCCCTAGTGTTAAGATGCAGAACAGCTGGGGAGGAGCACGTGGGTGGGGGAGGTGAAGACTGAGCTCTGCCTACACACTGACTTACCCTAGGCAGAAAGTTTCCTAGGAAAAGAACTGTTGGCATTAAAATATACATGGATAGATGGTGTTACTAGCCATGAAAGCGTGAGGGGTTTTCTGTCAGGGTGATGTGTTCACAGGGCGAAAGTCAATTTGAATCCAGAGAGATGAGCTGGATGGTGGCTGTAGCTCACAGGAGGGCTGCTGACTTCAGAAAGCCCTTTCCTCTGTGGGGTTTTGTTTCCTTATCCTGCCCATCTCTTTTCCATATTTATTTCTATCTCATTTCTCTCACTGAGCACACGTACTTCCCTGTTGCCCTCTGTGTAACACACTGCCAGCTCACTGCGCCCAGGAGTTGAGCGTCAGTCATGGCCTCTCGGGGTCATCTCGGAACCTGACCTGAGGAAGGAAAGGGGGTTGCACTCTGGATTCGTTCTCTTCGTCTCTAGAAGTCAGATGCAGAAAGTCTGTGCTACGTGTGCACTGGTGCATTTCAGCTCTGATTTTTATTACCCAGGTGTGTCCTAAGGAAAGGTTCCACCTTCTGTCTAATCGTGATGACAGCACATGAATGGTAGCAGAGCTGGTGGGACTTCAGGGAGATCCCAGGAGGAACTGGGGACGAGCGGGCCACTCCCAGAAGGCTCTCTTCTAGGTGCCTAGCGAGCAGCTCATGAGCCACAGATCTTAGGCACGCACCACAATTCCATGTGGCTGTCTACACGGGACAGTAGTCACGGATAATAACGAAAGGGCCTTCCCCTTGGGTGGGTAGTAGATCAGGGACATGAACTGGACAATGCCCCATTCTCATTTGTGTTCATTTCCCTAGAAGGAGCATTGCGATAAGAAAGGTTGTGCTTTAGGAAAGGAGAGGGGACGTGGATGAGTAGACCACCAGCAGAAAGTACATTAAAGAGAATCTAGCAGAGGAAACCCGAGACCCCTTGTGGCTGTGGTGGTGGTGCTTGGGCCTCTGCTGGGCAGATCTGCATCAGGCCCCACTGCGAGGCAGAGGTTCTGGGGCTCTGCTGCCTGGCCTGGAGGGAGCCATGCTCAGCTGGCTGGCTCAGGGACGAGAGCCGGTGCAGCCCACCTCCAGGCAGATGGAAAGGAAGCTCCGTGGACCTCCAGACTACGTGTCTGTTTTGTTTATGGGTTAGCAAAGTCAGCTTCCGTCTTTGATAGCATACAAGAGAAAGTCTTTTGAATTTAAGAAATCAAACCACTGCAGCTGTTTGTTAAAAGCCTTTGTAGACTATCAGCGGCTGGAAGACAGCTCTGTACCTTTTCATACAAGCCTCTCACACTGGGTGACATTTCTGTGCTGCTTCTTTTTTTTTTTCATCCTTCTAGCACATGCCACAGTAAAATGATAAGCAGAGCCGTCCACCATCTGGCAAGACTATCTCCTTCTCTCAGAAATGAAGGCTGGGCTCCGAAGAGGCTTTGTAGTTTATGTCTCTGCATTGCCTGTGTGGTCTCTTTTAATTTTTAATCACATTTTGAAAAATAAAGACATTGAAAATTAATTCCTATGGCACTTAAGGCATCCATGTGTCATCTTGATGTCAGCTTAGTTCAGAATCTCAGAAGAGAGTTGGTTTTTATGGTGCACATCGAATATGCTTTTGAGGCCATCACTTACCCTGGCCTCTGTTTTATTGCTGTTATTACTGTCTTTTGTTTTGAGTTCATTTCTTCTGGTTTTATCATCCTTCATGGGAATGGCAACATGTATTAACATCACTTTCATGGGAGAGAACAAAAAGGAAGAACTGGAGGCACTGGCATTTCCTACGTTCAGATGAAAACATTGGCGTTTCATGGAGTCACAATCTCTTTGAGTTTCTTATTGCCAAATGGTGGGCAAAACTCAGAGTACTGTCTTTATTTAGGTATTCCCATCTAATTTGATTCGAACAAAGGATTAAAAAGCTTGTATAGAAAAATTATAATTTGAGGTTTTATTGTAATTTCAAGCACTTAACGCAAATTCTACATGTTGTCCTCATTGTGGAAAAAGTCTATTGTGAACACATGCGTGCTTTGTGTTGACTAAAAAGGAGCAACTAAAGAGCAGTCATGGAAAGATGCCGTTACTTTCCTCTTTCTCTTTCTACGATGCGTACTATGCAAAATTATCATTTCTTAAACTCCTCCTGGGGATGTTAGGGGCTTTCTTAGGTTAATGTTCTTTCTTTGGGGGGGGGGATGCCACATGAACGCTTAAGTGACACAGATGTCCCCATAAGGAACTCATGGCTTTCTTGACTGCGAGCACCTCCACTCATCCCATGGTAAAGAAAGAGGAGCAGGAGCTCATACGTGTATCAAAGGATCAACCATTATTCAGTCTTGTGAATCCTTCTGGAACCTGCCAGAAGGGCTCTCTCTATCCATCAAGGATACACAATGACAGACAAGAAGCAGTGTTCTTCCTCGATTTGTTTAAAAAGTGTGAAGAAGCAGAAGAAACAAGTGGCATGCATGAAACATTTTCAGTATTTCAGAAGAGGGAAGGACAAAGGCAGGAAAAAAATCAAAATTATTTATTTGAGATGTTATTTTTGTAAATAATTCAATATCATGGATTTTACCATGCTCACGGAAGACACAGGAAAGCATAAAAAGTAGGAAATAAATATTTTGTGCTTCTGGTTCATATGAAAACACCCAAGGAAAGAGGCCATACTGACTTCTACAGCCTGTCATTGATGCCACATAAAGATAGTTTATTATTTTACCCAGTCAAAAGGGGGATAGCTGAAATCCCACTTGTGTCTTTCCTTTAGATGTCAGTGCTAGCACATGAGACTATTGAATCCCAGTGCATTTATTATGGGAATGAGCATTCAATTAGTAACACTTATCTAAATTTATAAAATTGCCTTTTATAGCATTATGTCTGAATCAACTAGATTGAGTTGACAAACACAAATTCACGACCTGTTAATTTTCTCAAGGGTAGTACTCAATTGTTTCATCATGAATGGATTTTAGAAAAAAAAACACATAGCATTTGTTTGTATCTTCAGCAACAAAGATTGAAAGAGAAATGGTAAAAAGAGGAAATAGTTGGTGACAGTCTCAAAAAAAATCTCCCATTGATGTAGTTCACAGAAGGGGTTGTACTGGCAGGTGGCCATTAGACATGCTTCGCTACTGTCAAAGTTAGAGGTGAAGATTTATCTCATGGCCTGGCGTACACGTCAAGCCCTCAGAGCCCCATGTGAACAGGAGGTTCTCGGTGGGGAGGAGAAGCGCAGACCTGGAGCTCTGTGTGGGGGGGAAGTGGTGTGGGACACTGCAGTCTTTCTGTTCTTTGGGGAGCATCACCATTTACAGAGAGCAATTATATTCAAATGGCAGCCTATTTCCTGAGCATGTAGATGAAAGTGAATCTGCACCATAGAATATCTGAATTTTGTGTGTTTATATTCTTCCCTTAAAAGCATTTCTTAGCATCGTGGTGTTGTTACTTGGTTTTAATATGTGATATGTTTTGTTTTCCCCCAAATCTCTGCTTACTACAAATTCAGGTTCATGGAAACAGAAAAATGTGTGGGTTATTGACAAACATGATTTATTTTGGCAATGGAAACTTGTGTAAAATGAAAAACAAGAAGTAGAAGGCCATGTGTTGAAGGTGAAATGGTTGGTTTGAAATGGTTTCAAGAATTGTATATTTCTTTATTCTTTATTCAGACTGAATCTATAATTCTTTCTCAACATAGCAAGAATCTCTTCTTTCTTTAAACCCACATGACCTGGCCTGTATCTGACTTGAGAAAACTATGGGTTGTGGGCCTGGAGTTTGGCCTAGTGGTAGAGTGCTTGCCTAGCATGCACGAGGACCCGGGTTCAATTCCTCGGTACCACATACATAGAAAAAAGCCAGAAGTGGTGCTGAGGCTCAAGTGGTAGAGCTCTAGCCTTGAGAAAGTCCAAGGACAGTGCTCAGGCCCTGAGTTCATGGCCCAGGACTGGCAAAAAACAAACAAAAAAACAACTATAGGTTGTTTTTCAAGAATATTTCTCATATGTTAATCCTCCCATAATATTGCATTCTAAGGCTCATAAAAGTGAAGTCCATGACTTTTCTTTCCTTTCTGTAGTGAGTGTTCTACCCTGTGTACAGGTTGGGGTAGATTCTGTTCAGTGAAATAAGTAACGCAATATTATCCATAAAGTGCAAAAATGGCTATTGAGAGAGTGGCTTCAAGGAGAAATTGTTGTCTACAACAAGAATTCTTTTTCCCTTGTAACACTTTACTGATCTCACATGGAATAGAGACAAAAGTGAGTCATGTAATGTTGCTTAAAGGTGGAACAGAGTTTTCAAGACTTTCAAATATCCCTTTCATTATCTTCATATTAAAATTTCATATGAGCCTTTTTCAGGTAACAAATTACTCTATTCATCTTTGCTTGCTGCTCTCCAGAAATCATACACTCCTATCCAAACAAACAACATGGAAGCATTTCCAGTACTTTCATGTGAGAAAAACTCAGGTTTCCAATACTGGGAATCTTCCTGTCTTCTTTGTCTAAACATCCCAGGCATTCCCAAGACTGGGTGGCAGCAAGAGTTCTCACCTATCAGCAAAAGATATGAGATAACCGTGTGGCTCATGTATGCATGTTGGGTAGAGAAAAACAGCCCCTAGACCTTCCACTAACCTAGCTGGGAAACTATACAGCTATGCAGAACACAACCTTAGCCCCGTATATCCAGCCTGATGGAGATGCTCTCACATCTGTCTGTGCAGATGCTGCAGTATGCTTCCCAGAATGGTGCGAGACCCTCTCACTTGGCACAAAGCTTCCTCTTCCCCGGATGGAGCCCACACTTGGTCCCAGGACCTAAGTCAGAGGCCCACACTCTAGTTGTATAGCAAACAGTTTTTCACTTCAGTCATGCGAACTGCGAGGCAGGAAAATTCAGACGAGAGCAAGTGTATTCCACAACAAAAGCAACCCCCAGTGAAGCCCAATTACACATAAAATGTTACTAAGATTCTGGATCAAATGACACGTCGGATATCCAAATGGTATTGGAAGCAACTTTGAGTGATTTGCTCAGTATTGATTTTATTCCCACATGTGCAACTTAAATTTGCACTGAGAATAGTTCTAGGTGGTATGGAGCCAGCAGATTAGACCTAAAGAAATAACTATGCGAATGAACTTTTTTTAAAGGGTCAAACTCAGTTACTTAGAAGAAATGTGTGTGAGAAATCTAAATATAACTGAAGCCGCATTAAGCTTCGTGGAGCTCCAGTTTTTCCCGGCTGTTTGAGCATGTTTAAGACCTAGCAATGGTTCTACAAAATAGCAATGCAGGTTGTGAGAACTTCTCACTCTGCCAGAGATCCATCTGCATCTCTTACTAGTAAATGGCTTACCCCTCTGCTGGGGAGCCAGAAGAATGCATTTTCAGACATTTTATTCTTGCCCAAATGTGAATCCTACTGTTCCAAAATATTGCAAGCATCTAGTTTCCTTCCTTCTGTGCATTTAGCAAGGTAAGAATAATATATTCTTAAGCTAAATAAATAACTTGTCGTTTATCTAGATGTCTGTGTTGATTGTTTGTGTCACTGGAGTTAAAACTCAAGCTTCCTGTGAAGGTTGTCATAGTATATTAACATATTTCAGCCTTGGCACTGCTGAGGAACACTTGCTTTGTCTCCATCTCTCTTTCTTTTCTTTTTGTCTCTGTCACTGGTATGTCTGCATATTTGTCAGTTGGAACAATAAATAGCAACTGTTTCCTCACCACTATAAATCTATTACCAAATATGAGCTCTCAGAAGGAAAAAAATCATAATAAGAGAAAATCCTCCCATGTTTTGCACAACCACATTCACTAATATATTTATTCGTGTTTTAGTGTGCTGAAAGGCATAATTATTTTCAGTTTTGTTCTCAACAGGGGTTGGTAGCTAATTAAACCTCTTTGTGTATGATAACCCTAGTTTGGGAGTAAATGGAACAGATAATTATTTTATTACTTGGTTTCTTCCCTGTCAACCTTTTGTTTATGACTGATGATGCTCTTATGAGAATCAGTGACCAGTTCTGTGGGTGTGTGTGTGTGTGTGTGTGTGTGTGTGTGTGTGTGTGACCTAACAAGGTGACATCTTGTCCACGTTGGATGAGAACTGTGAATCCACACATCAGGATTCTGCTGCAGACTTGGCATGCGGATTTTCGGCATTAGTCAACAGTCCCCTGACATTGCAAGAACAAGTGCTTCCTGCATGCACGCAGCTCACAAGCCCTTCTCTGCCACCTGCAGTCAATCTTTGCATGGACTCTACACACCCCGCAGCAGTGACTGCAGGGTTTGTTAACCAGGGCACATGAGCTCCACACTCAGGAAGGACGTGGCACCATGGAGCTTCTGTCCACTGTAGGCTTTCTTGGTGGGTAAAGCAAGATTCAGGTCCTACTGCCACAATTTCAGTGACCTGGGCTCTTCCCCCAAGAAGGAGTCTCTAGTGTCTTTCTTTATCTTGCCTGATCTAAAGGTGAAAGGAGAGAACATACTTCAAGCCTGGCATACCCTAGAGACAAGGAAGCTTTCAACCTGGAGGGACTGACTCCCACATGTGTGGATAAACTGGTGAGCATTGCATTTGCACATCAGATCCAGGGCTGTGGGCTCCACACAGGGGAGAAGGAACCTCTGATCTTTACTATAGTAGAAGAAAAATCAGTAAGAAACAAAATTCTGGAATGGATTTTTATTAGGGCTCTTTAGTTTTAGAAGTTTTAGTTTTTTAATATTTTTGAGATTTTATCTCATAGCATCAAAGATGATGAGCTAGTAAGAGCCAACGTTAGAATTTAAAAGTAAACAAACGTGCTTGATATTTTCACCACAAAGTTACAAAGTGCTTTATTCAACCAAGAACTTACTGAGCCAGGCAAGATGCTGAAAGTTGCATCTTATTTATAGAAACTAAATATCAGAAAACACCCCAGTTATAATAACCCAAATGTACATGTCTTCATACAAAGAGCGTTCAGCTGGAAACAAGGGCTATATGAGAGTCTCATTTGTTGCTAAAGTGTGTTGTCTTTTGCCTCTGAAACTCTGTTATGTCACCTGTTAAAAGTCTCCATTTAACACAAAAGCTCATTCGGGCTTTGAATAGATAAACAAATTAACTGAGACAGACATCTTAGTAAGAAACAATAAGCAGTAGTATTTGGATACCGAACCATAAATAGGCCACAGAGGTAATTATGTATCTTCTGAGGAGTCTCTGAAGATTCTCTCTGGAAGGAGACCACAGCCTACTGTGCTTGTTTGTTTGAATGCTTGTGGGATTCTTCCAAGCTTAAAGTGATGGGATGAAAAGCGTTCCGCCCCTTTTTGCATGCTTGGTCCACCCCTGCCAACTCTCCAGCATAGACTCATTCATTCTTTTAGGACTTCACAACCTCTGGGAGAGGCTTTTCATAACTTAATTTCCTTCAGCCTTAAACAAAGTGAGAAGTGGTTCTGCAACCTAGGTTAGAAAGCTGAGATAAGGAGACGAAGACGCCTCCTCTCAGTCAAGTTCCTGAGCAAGTTAGGAAACTTGAATCAGAACCGACTTAAACCCGCATTCTGGTCAGATGTGGTGGTCCACATCTGTGAACCTGGCACTCTCGAGGCTGACGCAGGGGGATCATGAATGTGAATTGCTTAAAAGAAAATAGCTCATATGTTCAGGAATTCATTCTTCTGGTGTCTGGCCATTTCCACCACAACTGATTTTGGACTTTGCCATGAAATCTATCTATCTATCTATCTATCTAATCTATCTATCTATCTATCTATCTATCTATCTAATGTTTTGTGTGTATGTGTATTAGAGAGAGAGAGAGAGAAAGAGAGAGAGAGAGAGAGAGAGAGAGAGAGAGAGAGAGAGAGAGAGAGAGAGAGAGAGAGAGAGAGAGAGAGGGAGGGAGGGAGAGAGAGAGGGAGGGAAGGAGAGAGGGAGGGAAGGAGAGAGACTGGGACTGTGGTACTGTAAGCCTATTCCCTCTGTGTTTCCCCAATTAATCCAATTGTCAAATTAAAAAATGAAATGGAGAACCAGAAACAAAATGGACCTAGAAAGTAAGAAAAATCTGGGAACTAGTAGAGGAAGTAGTTGGGACTAGTGGAAGAAGTAGAATGTGAAATATATAACCTGACTGTGTCTTTGAGGAGATCAAGGTACAGAAATCTAGTACCAGGCTTGGAGGGTTGAGGTAGAAAATCACGTTCTTCCTGCATTCCAGCTGCAATAGCTCTGGATCCTTCACAGCCCATTTGTAACCCATGGCTCTGTCTATCTGATGGTGAAAAACAAAGAAGACAGGCCATGATACAGTGGGGATGGCAGGCCTAGGATGCTCTTTGATTATACGTGTAAGATGAAGATAGACAGACAGACAGACAGACAGATAGATACATTTTTTTTCTCAAGACCCCTGTTATACCATTTGAGCCATACTTCCTTTTCCTGTTTTTATTTTATGTTGTTGTGGGTTAATTGGAGATTAGAGTCTCAAAGATTTTTCTCCCTGAGCTGGCTTTGAACCCTAATCTTCAAATTCCTAATGAGAATTTACAAGAACTCTGTGAGGTCAGTGAAAACTGGTAACTTAGAAAGAAAAAGTCCGCTTATATCTGGGTAGCCGAGGTCTAATGGCAGGGAGTGGTGATGTGATATTCAGCAAGTTTTTGGGAATGAGCCTAATTCCCCTGCTGCCATGATAAGAGCCAGACACAGAGAGATGTGACTTCTACGTGGTGTGTCTTCGCTAATGTCCGCTGGGATTCCACTCAGCGATAGAATGTTTCCCGTTTTGTTTATTCTAGAAAGGTTCTTTCCCATTAACTCAGAATTTTTACTAGAGTTCTTTTTAATTGTGAAGGCCAAAAGTAAAAGGGTAGATTTTTAGATATATCCCCATATGAAGTTGATATTGTTGATGTGTTGGCATTGTCGTAAATATATGCCAATTTCAGATGATTGTTTCACGTATACCAGCTGCATGGATCTTGTTCAAGGTTTGAGATGAAGTCTTTTTTATTAATACTAGATGGTTTGGTTTTTGACATGCATTTTTATTCAATTATGATTGACATCCCAAAAGTACCTATTAGAAATCACAGAGTCTGGATTTCTTTAGTAGCAAGTCTAACATTTTAGTCCATAAATTGCCGGAATTTAAGTAATTTCTATATTGCTTCAAGCAGGGCCAGGTTGGCATAACACAAACATCAGTTTGGCTTTGATTCCTCAAGAAAAATGAACTTTTATAATATAACTGTGTTTGGTTACACTGTGTATTTATATAAAGACCTAATCCCCAATAGATTGCTTTACTAAGTTTGTTATTTCACCCAATGTCAGTACTGGAAACACATAAAGACAGACACACTGACGCATGCACATACCCTCATATTGGGTATTGAACTCATGGAGCTGGGCTTGCTTGATTAGCATTCTACCACTATGCCTAGTTATTAAGTAGAGATTCCATGTGAACATTGGTTGAAGAGGATACTAACTGAAACTCATTCTCAGTAGAGTCTAATTTACAGGGGGATGAATGCACTGAAATTTTCATTGACCTTCAAAATTTTCACATGCAGAACTGTAAGATATATGAATTAATCTCAGTAGATATCCAGTCATCTTGTTCATGTTCAATAGTTATAGTTGCTGTGCGTGAATTGAATTAGTTTTGAATTTAAGATTTCATTTTGTCTCATTTGCTTATTCGTAAACTTGAGAAACTTCATGATTATGAAGATAAAAAGATAAATATGATAAGTATGATTCTTGTCTTCAGATGCCCAAAAAATATTCAGGGTTATTGTGATTTAGACATTTTTTTAACAAAACATTCATATTTACTAAGCCTCCTGGCTTATTTTTGTTTTGTTTTGTTTTTTCCAGTCATAGGGCTTGAACTCGGGGCCTGGGTGCTGTCCCTGAGCTTTTCAGCTCAAGGCTACTGCCCTATCCTTTGCCCACCTATTTTCAAGTGCTTGTTCTATTCACATAGCCTTGTATTATTTTTTCATATCATGCTTCATTGCAGAATATCGTTTGGCCCTTTTCCTGTTTGGTTCTGAATCTTTTGACTTTTTTGTTAGTTTCACATTGGAACCTTGGTGAGATCTACTATGGCAGCATAAAATTTATAGACAATATCTGAGGACAAATGGAACTGTGCAGTGCCAATGAATTTCAGAGACTTGCCTTTCTCAACACAGTTATTAATTTGCTGCTGTAATTCTTTTTTCCCCTTTGAAAAAATTGTGTTAGAAACAGAGCTATGTTCTGCTGAGTGAATGACCTCTTCCTTTTGCTTTGATGCTCATTTCAAATTCCAAGGGTGTGGAGGTCAGGCCTTTCCAGTGTGACTCAGTCCTGAATAGATAATCAGAGGAAAAGCATCTCTTCACACACACACTGTTTGTTATTCATTTTCTGGGACTATCAAAAGAAAGGACCACCCGCTGAGAGCCTGGAATCACAGAAATGCCTGACTTCTCAGTTTTGGAGGCTGCAAGGCCAAGGTCAAGGTGGTGCCAGGGTTGGTTCCTTCTGAGCTGCCAGAACATCCTGTTCTTCTCTTAGCCTCTGGTCATTTGCCAGGCAATCCTTGGTTCTTCTCAGCGTATAGAAGTCAGGCCCTGATGCTTTCTTGGTCTTCTCTTGGTTTTCTCACTGCGGGTGGGTCTAAGTCCAGACTCGCATTCAACTTTACATTCGCAGAATAATTTCGTGTTCTGAGGGAGTTTCCATGTAGGCATTTGAGGGCAACACAATCCCTCCTGCAACAGACAAGTGGTTCCTGCCTCAGACTTGGTTAGGACTAAGATGGATGTAACAGCGAGCAGGAGACCCTTTTCTTATCCAGCATTCTATGAGCAAAGGATGGAAACTTCTCCAAAAGCGTTCAGCACATCCATTATTAAATTCCCACCTCTCATACTGTGCTGTAGCCAGGCCTGGGACTGTGCCACCTGCTGAAGAAGGCCACTGTCACGCAGGCTGTGTGCTCACCACAGAGCCAACCTAGTTCACAGACTGTGTTCTTCTTTCTATTGCCATCCTGATGTTTTTATGTGAATTTAATTGTATTAACCCTAAAAAATGTGCTGAATAGGAGCCACTGTAGGTAGATGTTGGTCCACAGAATCCTAGATGGGAATCTGAGTTCCATTTTCAGCCCAGTATTTTGACTCTGAAAGAACACCATCAACTCCCTTCTTTCAAATCTTTCATCTGCAAAAACTGGAGACAGTAAAATGGAAGGATAATGAGTATTAAATGAACTGTCATTTAAGAGTAATAGACCATTAGTATGTAATTAGCACCTTCCTTAAACTATGCTTTGAGTTGATTTTCACTTTTATTTATATAAGTACTAGAGCTAAATAATAATATATCAAAAGAGAATGAAATATATCTACAGGAAATATATACTTTTATGAAACATTACTTTTGATAATAGTTTCAATTTGCAAAAGGAAATGAAGGCAAAATTGAATAGAATTTAGTTAATAAAACAAATAGGACCTGGGATGGATTTTGAAATTGCTGTAAGTTTCACATTCTGTACACCAATAGTCGGAATACATTTTCTAGGAGAAAAGGAAATTTTTCTTTACTATTATTCTTTTCTCAGATTCAGATGGAAAATTTGCACAGCCTCCAACTAAATTCATTTTTTAAAAAAATATCTACCACAATTCTCTGATGTCTGACTTTTAAATGAAAACTTTTTATTGTATTTTATTGTCGAGGTGAGGTATGGAGGGTTACATTGGTGTTACATTGGCCAGATAGTGGGTACATTGTTTCATGAACATTGATACCCCTTCAAATTAAAACTTTTAATAGTATTATTTCATGTTTTTAGTTCAGCCTGAAGAAACAATCTCCTTATAATGTGATGGCTAGAAGGGATCTGGGGTGAGGGTGGATTTATTTTCATCGCCAACCTGTTTCCATGATGTTTGGTTTTCATTTCTCGGAAAAGAACAGCAGAAATGTTAACTCCAGTGTGATTCCTTCTTTACTGGCATCTTAGAAGCAAGAAACATCAAAGACCAACTTTAGTGAGTTTCTCTCCTGGAATTCCAGCTGCAGGTGTCTGGAGAAAGGAGGGGCGGGAGGGGTAGAGGATGCTGGAGAAGTTGGGGAGGGAGATGAGGACAAGGGCAAGAGGAGAGGAAGTGCTCTCCCCAGGGAACCGCCTGTCCTTCCAGGTCCCTGGCATCCTGCCTGGGCAGCTGCTCCAGGGAGCTTGGAGACCTGCGCTCTGTGGCCATCTTTCCTCCCCAGTCCAGTGACAGAGCAGCGCGCCCAGCTCTTGGGGCAGCATGGCCCTTCGTGCTCACTGTCACTTTGTCCTCATCCATTAAGTATGCCTTCCTGCTGCTGTCATCGCCCTCACCCTCACCAGGGACCTTCCTGTCCACCCTCATGTCTGCTTCGCACAGCTGACATTTTCCCTAGGAAATATGGAGATGTCACCGTGGACCCCCTGGCCTGATCTGCCCGCCATCCCCTCTGAGCCTCTGGGATTGCAGTGTCTCAGCAACTTCTCTCACCCAGCGGGGTCTGCCTGGGGTGGGGGAGCTGTGGAGTGAGTATGTTGCCTTGGTGAGGTTACCCCTCACACCCCAGAAAATCTTCCTTATGTAGAAAAATAAGCAAACAACAAAAAAAGGCTGGTTCCATTGTATCACAGCCGCCACCATTACCTTGTCATCCTGTGTCATGTTTTTCCTTCCCTGTGAAGCAGTGAAGAGAAGTAAATTGAGCTCTGGGGGTCATGAGCCATTTCCAGTGGGGCTGCGTGCTTTTTGGTAGCTGATATTTCTGTGATCATTTAAAACACCTCTCCTTGACGAGGAATTGCCGGGGCCAACCGGCATGATGCAAGTCAAGGTACAGTTTGATTCCACTCTGGCTCCCAACAAGGAATAGTGTGTCCTCTCGATTTAGAGTTGTCAGGAGTAAAACTCCTACCTTCTATCCGATTAAAACAATGCCTGTAGTCTTGGTACTGTCAGGTGGGAGGGGAGTTTGGAATGGAGGGCTGGAGTGTTGGCAACAGCTCTGCAGGCCCATGGAAGTAAGCAAGGTGTCTGAGCCATAGATCTATAGCCCCAAAGTCATATACAAGCTGCGCTGCTATCCCGGGACAGTGCCCGGGTTACAGACTCAAAGCCATTGGCAATTGTCTTCTCATTGGAGATGATTTCAGTGCGTGGTAGGGTCATATTATTGTTCTATTTTACTTCATTCTGATGATGCCCCCCCCAGCAACCTGCAGAACAATGTTCGCGTGTCGATGTTCCGTTTACTTTACGGGATCTTTTGTGGCGTTGGCATCATCAGTAGATCCTGGCAGACGGGATGGAGGAGACAGCACACGAGCACAACAAGCAGCGGAAGGTCTCGGTTGCTGGGCCAGCGGCCAGGGAAAGGGGAACATAAATGCCAAGTTCAACGTGAAGGTTGGCATCATGCCTGTAGCTGTGGATACAGCTAATGGATTTCCCAACATAACTGATCCTAGGTCTGTCTCTTGACTGCCTCTGAGCAGGAAGGACGTAGACACTCAGCCACAAAACCAACTTCTGCTTGTCTAGCCCTTCCTGTTTACATACGGGCTAGCAGTTTGAACATTTTTCACAGGGAACATAATCCCTACTAAAATAAGCCCAAGTATAATTTAAATTTATCATTCAAGAAACGGTGGGGCTCTTTAGATCATACTTGAGCCTATGCAATTGGAGATGAACATATGACATTATCTATTGAAATTTGTTAGTGAAATGAACGACAGGTCACTGTATTCCGTGCAGGATCTGGCCTGTGGCTAGGCTTCCTGCCTCCTGCAAAGGGCAGCTAAGGAACACACCAACCCAGCCGCCTTCTTGCTGGCAGCAGAGAAGAATAAATTAGGCCATGCTACCTGCTTTCAGCCTCCGCGTCTATAAATACCTGGAGCTTCTGGGACAAAGTGGCATGTTAGGGCCAGGGGCAGCAATGGTGGAACTTACCACAGCCCAGGAGGAGGCTGCCCCGAGCCAGCCCCAACAGCCAGGGCACAGGCTCAGCGCTGGGCACAGATCAGCCTGAGGGCAAACACACCGCCTGCCCCGGCACTTCCTTTGTGGTCACAGCCCTGGCCCGCCGTTCCTCACAGCAGTGGTGAGATATTTAAAAATGAAAATTAGAGACTGGCAGGCATAGAACATGGAAACTTGTCCGCCTTTTCTCCCTGAGCCCTTGGGGCTCCCGCCTGCGGCCTCTTGGGGAGCAGATGAGACCCTGGGGCCTTTTCCTGCTGAGGTTCTGTGGTGTCAGAATGCAGTCCTGCAGTCCTGCAGTCCTGGAATGCCTCACTGCTTTGCTGAGTTAGGCCTGGGGGGGGGGGGGGTAAAGAGGGGCTGTTTTCTTTTGTTTTGTTTATTGAGATGAGATCTTGATATAAAGCCCAGGTTGGCCCACTTCATTGTCCCCTGCCTTAGCCCCTCAGATTGTGGGGTCCCTGCCATCCCTGAGGGGAAGAGACAATATTGATTGAAAGAGTCGCTCATCTGGCTTCAAATTTGTATTATGTAGTTTACAAAAAGCATGGCGTAGTGTAAACGTCACCTATACTGGAGACCTGTGCGTGCATCTGCACACTTGTGCATGAGGCAGCCAAGCTGGCTGCAGGCTGTGGCCTCCCCGGCCTCCGGAAGGCTCTCCCCAAGTCCTATGCAGAGCGCAGGCCTCCTCAGGAGCAGCCAGCTGCCTGTCACCAAGGTCCTCCAGGCATCAATGCGGAGAACATCCCTCTCTTTGAAGTGCCAGGGAGACTGCAGGAAGCAGTTGGCCTGGCAACAGTGACTCCCGCAGAAAGCTCCCTGAGGATATCTGTGATGGTGCCGCAGGCCCTGGGCGGCCATCGGGGTCCCTGGAAGCCACATCCCACCCGGGGCTCAGCCTCGGGGAAACCCCTGTGGTGATCCAGAGAGAGGGCTGAAGGAGGCATGTGCTTCTCCTCATGACAGGACCAGGCACAGAGTCAGATCTGAGGGAGAGAGGCTCTTCCTTCTCAGAAATGGGAGCTAGCCGGAAACTGTCTTTTTCCACATCTTTGCATTTCTATGGCATTGTTTATTGTTATTGGTTAGTGGCACAGAAGGAGGGAGACATTCTAGCACACAGCAGACTTCTTGGTCCAACCGAGGAGCTTGCCCAGGCTTCATGGTGTTGCCCTGTTCTGTGTCCTTTCTGGTCTTCTGGTGTCCTCAGAAGGTGTAGAATCAAGGAAAATCGGACACAGTACAGAGCAGGCATAGGGGACAGGCGTAGGGGACAGGCGTAAGCCAGCTCATAAGGGCGGGTGTAGGGAGGAGCCTGGAGCAGGTTCTGAGGGAGGGGCCCTCCCCTCTAGGGGTTGCACTGGAAAACACTTACGGGGTGTGTGTGTATGTGTGTGTGTGTGTGTGTGTGTGTGTGTGTGTGTGTGTGTGTATGTGTATTGGAGCTTGAATTCAGGGCCTCTTGCTTTCCCTTAGTGTTTTCCACTCAAGGCTGGTGGTGCACTGCCTGTTGAGCCACACCTCTCTTCTGACTTTTTGCTGGTTATTAATTGGAGTCTCAAGCTGTCTTTGAAGGAAGATCTCAGATCTCTGTGTCCTGGCGTGCGTCACTAGCCTGCCTCCCAGCTGAAGTCAGTCTCTTAACAGTGTGTCTGTCCCTGAGTGGAGGATTCGTTCCTCCACAGGTCTCTCTTGAGCAATCATTACATGCCAGGCACTACGTATACAAATGGCAAATCAGAATGGTAAGAGTTGGGTATTTCCCAGAAGCATTCATAAAGATGACTGCCTTTTTCAAATAAAGCCTGAAAATGTGTTTTCACTGGCAAAGTCATTATTTTCCTATCATCAATCCAATGAGGTGAAAACCTTGGCACGATGATGAAAACTTAAACGTTAAACTCACGGCCCAGTGATGGGCCAGTCTGGAACATGTCTAACCTAGAGAAAATGTCACAGGATTTCCAGAATGTCTAGGTGCAGGAAGGAAAGCCAGACAAACAGAGGGCAGGTGAAAACTAAGCCCACAGATCTCTGGGATAGTGCCCCAGGGAGTTCTCTAGAACAGGGTCGTAGCATGTGTCAAGTGCCACTTGTTTGCTGACCACTTTGGGAATGTCCCCATGGAGCCATCGCATTACTGCCATGGTCAGAGAGGACAGGACTTTCTGGAATTCTCAGGGCTGGGGCCGGGTTCTCCTGCCTTTGCCTGTCCTGCAGAGGGGAGCGTTCACTCATAGGAAGCAAATCTTTGATTCCAGAATATTCTTGCCAGGGAACATTGAGTCTCCCAGCTAGCCGTTCTTCCTGCTCTGCCTTCCCATCTGTGCCCCAGCCAAGTGGAGCCTTGGCTCCCATTCACAGGAATCCTGGTCTGCAGAGTCCATTAGAAAGGACATGCTGGCTCTTCAGCTGTTGGGCCAGGACGCCGTGGTATGTGGACATGGTGTATGGAAAGGATGGGCCTTGTGCTTCGGATAATGGTTTGGGGCACAGATGATTAAGATTCTCCCCTAAAAAAACTAGGTCCTTTCTAGTATAGACACTTCACAGCAAGCTTGCAGGAAGTGTTTCCAAATTCCAAAGGCTGTCACTCCGCAGTCAAGTCTGTATACTGTTCTGGAAAATTCAGTTCCACGCTGTCTCTGCCATCTGAGTGAAAGTTCACTGGTATTTCCTCGTGCTCGCTTGCATAGGCTTCTGTTACCTCCGCTTTCACGATACAATCCCAGACTGTGCAGACACTCACACAATCACAGCTTTCCAAAGCAGTAGGGGAAAAACATGATTAAAAAGTGTTCTCAGCACTATTTTGATGGTAATTTTATGTGGTTTTTCACCTTGTTTTTTTCATGTGGTGGTCTGTGACTATGTCTCTATATGCTCTTACAAGAAGGGAGTTCGGTGGTATTTAGTTATGTGAATTTGCCATGAAATACATTCTTAGTCCCCTGATTTTACACCTTAAATCTTACTGCGGTGTTAAACATGATAAATATTTGATTTTAAATATTACCAATAGTAATAGTGTTAGTCTACGTGCATCTGGATCTAAATCTTTCTGCAAACAGTTTTAGGAGAGTTAAGGTAGAGTGCTGAGTTTTGTTGAGGCTTTTCATAAATCTTACCATGTTTTCCTTCTTTGGGACTTATTGGAATTTACTCATCCCTGGGGTCTGAATTCTACTGATTCTCTCAAGAGAGGAGGAGTTTGTCCCAAAGTCAAAAGCAATAGCTCATACAAACTACACAGGAATACACTGGAGTCCTCAGGACAGTTTTTCTTTTGGTGTTTTATTTGTTTCTGTCTATCCTATGTGTAACTTAACTGAAATTTGTCATTCAATGGAGAATATTTAGTACTTTTAGCCTTGAAATGATTTCAGATTTATAACTGAAAATTCATTCATTATTTTATATCTCATTAAAAATATGTGCATCCATGATTGCACTTGAATGTAAGATATGCATACATATATATATATATATATATTAAGATATGTGTACGGATACACAAGAACATAAAATCTATCTCAAGTACAAGTTGTTTTCCTTTTGATTTTTCTTTTAAATTAGCTAGAATTCCGTTGCTGAAGCAAACGCACTCCTACCACTTCTCTTGCTTTAGGATTCTGTGTTAACATCTTGCCTACGTGAATCAGGCTGTCTGCTTAATTGAGGTGGGGGTAGCAGCCCCTCTAAGCTAGCCAACATTGATAGATAATTTCACATTTTCCAAATAGCCCACTGTCTCCTAATCCTTCAGAAAGCACGCCTTGGGTGTCTCCTTACCCTCCCCTCGAGCTTCAGAATCCACTGCGAAGGGGTGTCTTCGTGGAGTTGGCAGATTGCTAAGGACTAAGGACTAACGACCGTGTTTGCTGACTGCAGCAGTGCGTCTACAGCCTGTGTCTTGGGTGGATTCCAAGCTCTGAGGGGTCCTTTGATTGCAGTGTGTATTTGATGCATTTGACTTTACTCTTTCAAAGAAGGTAAAAATAAATATTAAACCATTGGAGCAGGTCAGAGTATTTCTCCAGGGCTCTTGTTTTAAGTAAGAGCAACTTCATGAAGGCTGAGGTTCTGTTGGGGGAAAGAAGAAAAATTGGTTAATGGTCAGTAGACCTGAAACTTCACAAGCCTTGGAATGTTAAGTGTAATTGGCAGTTTCCCATGCAATCACTCAGACATATGCTAGCTCTGTGTGTCTCACTCTGAGCAGGAAAGCTCTGCTTTTTACTCAGAGCAGACAACCAGCAATCAGTGCCAAGAAGAGAGCAGAGGGAGGCATCCCTTCTCTGTCCCCATCTGAAAGTGACGCTTCTGATGTCACTTGGAATTGGATTGTTTATAGAGACTTGAAGATTACTTACTTCCTGGTTAAGAGTAACTCAGAGCTGTGCAAACATGAGTGGTAGCCTGAGCCGCTGTCCACATTTTAAAGAGAGCATTGCAGCCGGGTTGAATGAAGTGAGGTCTGCGTCTGGCACAGCCACACGGACGGATGTGCTTAGGAGAGTCAACTGACCGTTCATTAAACCTCTGTGCGCAGCAGCAAGTACAATCATGAGATAGGTTCAGTACAATGAGCTGAGCCTTGAAAATGAGAGGAAAGGCTGCATCTTGTGTTGTCCCTACAACTGGGTCCACACGAGCATGGTGGACAGACATGGTACAATTCAAACCCTAAGTTAATATCCCGGGCCCGTGCTTAGCTGCAGGGAGGGCTGTCCTGGCAATGCTCTGTTGGACTCTGCGAGGTAGCTGGAAGCTGAGCCTGGAGTGGCCCTGGGGTCCCTGTTTGCTGTCTGGTAGTGCTGGGAGATAACACATGGCATTGTGAATCCTGTTCATTTCCGCTCTTAGAAGGAAATGTGCCTCTTGGAAGGGTGTCTGTGCCCCAGGAGGGTGTGCAGACGACCAGACCACACAGACGTTCAGAACACCTAGAAACTGTCTTCCCCAGTGTCTTCTGCAGCCATGTGCTGGCAGAGGGAGGCAGGGAAAGCAGACAAGATCCGGCTGCGATGAGGCTGGGAGAGGCCAGGCTGGAATGAGGAGAATCAGGGCGCAGATGGTAAAGACTGAACTTGGGGTTCCTAAGAATGCAGTTCACTGCTGTCTTGCCTTTACCAGCTTCCAGAGAGGAATCCACATGATAAATGGCCCTCCCCGGCGGCTCGCAGTGTGGGCTCTCAGGGAACAGCCTTCTCAGTAGTTCTGGTTACGCAGGGAACAGCTGATAGCTGACTTTCTCACTGGCTGAGGTTGCATGTGTGCCTACATCCTACCTTAGCCACCCAGCTGTCTGCAGCAGATGCATCGACCGCTGGTTTAGGGAAGAAATGCTTAGCTGTAAGTGCATTGCCTTCTCCTGACAGATTATATCGCTGAAGCAGCACTGGTTGCATTAGGTTAATTTTTGGAAGGTAAACAAAGGTACACACACACACACACACACCCTCCTTGATAAAGCAGCTCTGACATTGTTTCTGTATGATAAATGTGTACCTTGCGTTCTTTTAACTCTGGAAATCCTTGCTCGCTTCACTGGAATGCAGCACTCAGCGCTTTCTCTGGGACTTCCATGGGATAAGCGGGGCCGTTTCAGATTTTCTAGAGAAACAAAGAAGAGAGGAAGAAGTTGCAATGCAGTCTTATGAAGCTATCTTCAAAAAATCATGTTTTGTAGCTAATATATTCGATTAGATATTTTAGCTAAAAATGCTTTCCCTACAGCAAAGCCATGAGAAAGACTCTAGTCCCATGGATTCCAGGAGCCTCCCCGGTGACTCCCCTGTGAGCAGGTCCTGTGGGGGGTCAGGGGTGCAGGCCTGGCCTGGGAACTGGGGAGATGGAGGACAAACTGGAATGTACCAACAATATGCTGGGACCGTTAACAGGGCTACAGGCTGAAGATGAGCCCGTTGCCATGGCAGCGGTACACAGCTTGTCAGTTTTCTGCTGGCAGGGAGAATTTGAAATGGAAGCTGAGGTTTGAGGGGAGCTTTTATAGAAATGATGCGAATTCTCCGCAGTCCCCGCTCGGTGCCTCCATGCTCCTCTTCACTTGCAGCTCTTTCTCTGTGCCGTACTGTGCGGTTGTGGCCTCTGGTCTCCCCATGGTAAGGGAGCACATTCTAGCAGGACAGGCTGGCCCACCTGCCCTCAGCCTGGGACCCAGCCGTGTGCCTGGAGTGGGTAGAGGAGGGAAGCCACGTCCACATCCCTGCCCAGCTTTCCTCTGGGAAAGTCTCGCTCTAAAACGTGTGCTGTGCACAGTCTCGTGTGTATTCAATGTCAGGATTTTATACATGACGCAAGGTGTGCAGGCACCGCTCACTTTTTGTGTTGCCATGGTCTATGGACAGCCCATGGCTGGCCTGTGTGGCTCTCCCTGAGGACCTTGGGCTGCCTGGGGAGTGAAGCCTCTAACTGCTATTTGAAAACAATAGACGCATGCTGAGCACGCCTTGAGAAATAAATTAGATAAGTGAGGCCGGAAGTTCGGGTGGAAGGGCAGGCAAGAAAGCCCAGTGCTATACCCATGGGTCTTTGGAGAGGCTGGGAGGGCTGGCAGCTGTGCCAAGATGTCATAGAAAGCAGGATGGAGTGTTTGGTTTGGTGAAGATGGTTGTTGAAATGTTTGTGTTTCTGAGAACAAAATTTACTGTTAACTCAGATGTTGGAAACATGAATTACCTCACTCGGAAGTGGTGCTGTGGCTCAAATAATAGAGCTCTATCCTTGAATGCAAAGAAGTACAAGCTCAGTGCCCAAGACCCGAATTCAAGTCCCACAACTGACAAAAAAAATTACCCTGGCACCAGTGGCTCCAGCCTGTAATCCTAGCTACTCAGGAGGCTGAGATCTGAGGATCACAGTTCAAAGCTAGTCTGGACAAGAAAATCTGTGAGACTATCATCTCAAGTTAATCACCAAAAAAGCCAAAAGTAGAGCTGTGGTCAAATGGTAGAGGACCAACCTTGGGCAAAAAAGCTCAGGGACAGTTCCAAGATCCCCAGACTCTGGGACTGGTACACAGACATGCAGACACACAGACATCCCCCTTCCTGCCCCCATGAATGAGAGGAGAGGTGAAGGTGAGTTAGTGACCGGATTCTACTTGTCACACTGCTGAGGTCTGCACTTAGTCACTGTGACCTTCATTGTGACCTTGGAGGTTATTTCTCCTTGGAGGACTTGAGACAGCCTTTGCTTTCCAGTGTTTAATTGTTGAACTTGTGAAGAGGCAAAGATACTGATGCACCTAACCACCATCCCTGGAAGTGGGCATACGGCAGTAGAAATATTTGGAATAATGAGAAAAAAAATCAAAGGTCGTGTGTTGTGAGAGAAGAGTGTCCTGCAGGTTGGTTTAAGGCCACTCTGGTGGGGAGGCAGCTGTGACTTCTTCATGCCTATGTCCTCTTCGGCCAGCCATTGTCTTTTGTGTGGATGGAAAAGAGCACCACAATCTCGGCCCACACTTCTGTGCGAGCTCCCGGCCCCTGCCCTGCGCTGTGCCTCTTTGGAGGGTGAAAGATGAAGATCTCAACAGTGGTTCCCACGTGTCACTGGGCTGCAAGTACTGTGACCACGGTCATAAATCTGCCCCTGCTCAGCAAACTGTTTAGGAGTGTCTTATGGTGCCCTGTGGACGTGTTAGAGAGAAGTGGCAGACACTGAGTGGTGACTCAAAGCTGAGCAGCAGACGCAGGCCAGCACTCACTGATGCACGGGGAGTCCCTGAAAGGTGGGAGGAAAGGAAGGTGCCCTGCCCAGATACCCACTCTTCCAGACCGCTGGCTGGATGCACTTCCATCCTGACAAGCATGCTCTATCCACACGTCCACGGCAGGCTCCCCTCAGGCAGAAGCAAGGCCATTACAGTTTTGTTTTGTTTTGTTTTGTTTTTTACTATATAAAACATTATGCTGCGGATACATTCATCAGTTAACAGGAAAGAAGTCCTGTTTTCATCTGCCATGAACACAGTAGTTTGAAACATGACCCAGTCGGCATGGGATTCTCCAGTGGAGATGGCTGCCATTGTCAGAGGACTGACTTGCTCTGGCAGTTGTAGTTGTTTGTTGTTAGCTGGTGTGTGTGTGTGTGTGTGTGTTTTCCCATTTTCTATTCTTTTTTAGGTGTCAAAATCTCATTAAGAACTTATCATTCGGTTGGTCTATTATATTGTATATTAGAGAAATTATATACATACATATAAGAAATGATATAAGAAATGATACATTGCCAAAGAGAAGATCCACCATGCTTGGGTAGAGCCTTCAAAGGCATTTATTTTATTTTATTTTATTTTATTTATTTATCTATCTATCTATCTATCTATCTATCTATTTATTTATTTATTTATTGTCAGTCTTGGGCTTGAGCTCAGGGCCTGAGCACTGTTCTTGGACTTTCTCAAGGCTAGAGCTCTACCACTTGAGCCTCAGCACCACTTCCAGCTTTTTTTCTATGTATGTGATACCAAGGAATTGAACCCGGGTCTCTGTGCATGCTAGGCAAGCACTGTACCAGTAGGCCAAACTCCCAGCCCCATCAAGGCACTTTTTTATCCTGTAAATCTAAACTAAAAACTTGAATACAGTTTGCCTATGGGACAAATATGTTGTTTACTTGCTAATTTCTTAAAGCACATTTTGCATGCAAGTTTTCAAGTCACCATAACCACAGTTGATCTGTGTTTTGTTTAATAGTAATTTATATGAAGTTCAGTGACTCCAAGCACCTTTCTAGATGAGTCTACCTTTCAGAATGGGGTGTTTAAAACACTGTTATCTGCACCAGGGAACAATGGAGCTGAGCCTAGGTGCTTGAGTACAACTCCTGCCTTACCCTTGGTTCTGACTTGTACTTTAACCAAATTAATTCTCCTTTTTCCTCCCTTGCTTTTTGGTGCCAAAAACTGCTATCTTGGGCCATGGTTATTGCACTGAGCACAAGATCATTGCGAGGAAAACTGTGCTTGGGAGTTGTGGTTCATCTCTGAAACGTGGGGCCGTGCTGGAAACCTTGGTGAGGAGCTTGCACAAGCTCTGCTTGTAAACCCCTTGTAAACAGCAGATGTTTGATTGCTGCTGCAGGAGCTTGGGCTTCTTTGGGGAGTCTGGTACTTGTAGCAGCCCCCAGGGCTCGTTTATGAGGTACCACATTGCTCCCTTCAGCTGCAGCTCTGTGCCTGCCACCAGATATTCCTCTTTGTATTTTGTTTTCTTCAAGATGCAGTGTAGACAACTAGGCATGAAGCAATTTTGAAATATTGGTCCATATTTCCCATTTTGTAGGTTTCATATACTTAGTGCAATTCCGATTAGTCTTTTACATGGTGGTAATTAGAAGTTACTTTTGATTCGGTGTTATTGCTTGACAAAGTGTTTTCATATGTAAAAATGGTATGTAGGAAAGGCCATTGCTAGCATTTTCTAATTATCTTGCATCCCTCTTGTAATTGATTATTTCCTCCTTGATTCTGTGTTTTAGGAGGTGGGTCATGTGTATCTTAAAATAATTTATCTCTAAATTCTTGTTGGTTGTAAGAGTGATTAAGGAAAGGCATACAGTAAAACAAGTTTAATAGCAGCACCATGTCTTTATGATTTCTTAGAATTATTAACACATGGATATGAAAATCAAAGACTTCTAGTATGAGTTAGTGATTTCTATCGATTTTTTAAATTTGTTATCAAAGGTTACCACTCCTCACTCATTCACATGTTTAGTGTGCAATTCATGGCTGCCTGTCTTTCAAGAAGCTCCAAACATCCCCCAGACCCAATCTCATTAAATTTTACACCATTCCTCTTAGGTAGGTGATGAGCCATGGCTAAATTATAAATGAAAAGCTGTTAGATTTATAATAGAGTATTTCATGCCTGGAATCTCACGGGGCAGAGAGGCATAGGCTCTACATGCTCACATCTCAGATGCCCCAGGACAGAGTTTGTGCTGATTTAAATGCCCATAGTTATGTCTGTTCTAGACCAGGGAAAATAAATAATTGCTCATGATTAACTCAGAGGCCCCAAACAGATACAGTCTCATCACAAATGCAAAGAAGCATGCAGGTTGACCTATCTGTCTCAGTATTATGAACTGAAGATCCAGGCAGATCTGGTTGCATACGAACATTCTTAGGAGAGGGGTCTCTAAGCAAGCTGATAACGGAGTGAGGCCCAGGGGATACAGGTGAGAAGAGGATGCAGGAAGATCTTTCTGTGTGCCCATCATCAAACCGACAGCCTCAGCACAACAGCCTGTGTGTTGAAAGAACGTGTGAAGGGATTCCCAAATTTCAGACACAGAGAAGCAGACATCAGAGACTCATGCTCCTTGAGTCACTAAACTCTGCATGCTTTCATTCTCCTCCCCCTCCTCCTTCCCCCTCGTCTGGCTCCTCCCCCTCCCTCTGCTCCTTCCTTCTCCTCCTTCTCCTCCTTCTCCTCCTTCTCCTTCTTCTTCTCCTCCTTCTCCTTCTTCTTCTCCTCCTTCTCCTTCTCCTCCTCCTCCTCCTCCTCCTCCTCCTCCTCCTCCTCCTCCTCCTCCTTCTTCTTCTTCTTCTTCTTCTTCTTCTTCTTGTCCTGGGGTCTGACCTCCGGGCCTGGGTACTGTCCTTGGGCTTCTCAAGGCCAGTGCTCTGCCACTTGAGCCATACCACCACTTCTGGCTTTTTCTATGTATGTGGTACTGAAGACCTGAACCCAGTGCTTTGTGCATGCTAGACAAGCACTCTACCACTAGGTCACATTCCAGGCTGGTATGCTTTCTTTATTCATATTTTGATCAGACAACATGAATTATCCATTTTTATTTTACTTTAAGAATTACACTGCGCTTTCTTATCATCCAGTATTTTTGACAGACTTCTAAAATGTATTGGCAATTATGTGAAGTATAAATAAGTTTTTAGTTAAATGTGTGTGATTTGTTGCGCCAACTTAAAAATACCAATTAAAATGTCCATATAGGCATTTATATTTACAGCTACAAATATATTAGTTAGATAAGGTATATGCATATGTAATCTAGAGGAAAATGTGTAACAAAAAGTGATTGATCCAATTTTTCCCATC
Organism: Megascapheus bottae; assembly: GCF_031878675.1. Lineage (NCBI taxonomy): Eukaryota > Metazoa > Chordata > Mammalia > Rodentia > Geomyidae > Megascapheus > Megascapheus bottae. The sequence goes on from NC_143519.1 coordinate 3,704,824, forward strand.
ACAAAATAAAAGAAAATATGTTCCAGGATATGGTGAAATTTCTGATGAATTCAGTTTCATTCCTATGATTTTTTAGTGGTTAGGTGACATATTTGCAGCAAACAATTACAGTTCTTTACATTTCCTATGAGGACATTGTTTGCCCTCAGTACACTATACAAATTATGATTCTTAGTATATGATATTTCTTATTTTCTGAAAAGAAAAAAATTGGATTTTGAAAGTTAACTTTGAACAGTATTCAACGAAGAACATGATCTTACTCTCGTTTATACCACCATCTATTTCTTTTTGTCTTCCAGTGTGCATTAATATGTTTAGAACTCTCCCATTAAATTATTAACCAGGGTCAATCCCCATTTGCTTCTAAGATGAGACAAGATTCTGGCAGTATCATCATGAGATGTGTTGTGCTCATAAATTGATACATGGATCTAAATCCCCTCATACAACCATTTAAAGATAGTAAAGTATTTTAAAAGGGGATTTTGCTGAGGCATTCTGTACATGGAGTATAATATCCTTCTATTAAAGCAGCCTAGGCACATAAAGAAGAAAGAAATTATATAGTTTAAGTCCTTACAAAATTAGTGAGAAAGCTGGAGCACAAGCTGTTAAGTAAAATAGGTAAATGAAAAGAAATTCTCCTTGGCTTAAGTAACAAAAGCACATCTGGATGGAATTCTCCTTTTCTTTAAGCTTGCAGTAAGTACTGGAGTTCTACTGGAGGCCAGTGTTTCTAAGAATCTGACGGGGAACAGTCACAGTAGAGGAGAGAGGCTAGGGTCTCTTTTCAACTGGGGGACTATTGATATCTTCAGAGCTTGCTGATCATCTTAGCGTTTGTTGGAGGAAATCCTCAAAAATGTTATATTTGACTTATAAACTAAAAGTACTCTTTATGGTAATGGAATGCAGTGTTAGATACAATTAAGTGTGAAATGTGTATTTATCAGTGGAAAACGCGTGCTCCGAGCAGTGCAAGTGGGGAGACCTTAGATGAAGGTGATGCTGGGAAAATAAAAGAGATGTTGAGAAAAGACTGCTTGTCTACTTCATGTGGCTGAGTACCTCCTAGAGTCCATCAGTATTTTTAAAGAATTTATAGAAGTTTACAAACACGTGTAAAATGTAACAGAATGAAACATAATGTAAAAATTAAGGTAGGAGATCAGACAGAAATATTTCCACCAATAGTAATAAAGCATCCCCCTGTACGTCATTTCTGGAAGTGAAAGCTAGATTGAGCACAAGAAGGGGGGCTTTCCAGAGAAGCAGTAGGCTATGTAATACTGTACACTTGAGAGAAGAGAACTACAAATTAAATCTTCAAGCTGTACTGTTGCCCAAACTAATACTAGTCAGTGATGATACTGCCTGTGAGCACATGGTACAAAACAAAAGATCTCTCCTGACAGATCTGTTATGACAGGAACAATAGACGTTTTCTCTCATCCAGTGTCTGCAGAATTATTTCCAACTACTTCAGAGTACATAAAATGGTCAAGGAAATTAGTTGCTTGTTAGGATTTTCTTTTAGATCAACACATACAAAAAAATGAAGACGTGCTATAAGAAAAAGAAAAATGGTGGAGAGGAGAGAAGTCTTCTGCAATGGGAAAATTAAAATAGCATAAATTTCCTCCTGTATGAATCTGATGGTGTTCAAAGTTAGTCAAACCTATCTAAGAAGGCACTGCTTTTTCTACTGTTTTCTGTCTGCTGGAAAGATCGATGTCTCTATTGTATGTTTCAGTCTTGTCATCATTCTAGTTTGATTTGAAGATGCACACAATTGGTTGGTGAAGCAAAAGACAAGTTAGGGTGTGAACAAGGAATCTGTAGAAATCTTCAGTAGTTTTTGTAGAAAGGCATGCTGGCTAAACTTAGCATGGAGGAAGGCATAGACTGGGATTAAAAGAACATACTGTAGTACAAAAATAAAAGAAAAATACAAGAGCCACAGGGAGCCACCCATTTTCTTATTTCCGTATTTGCAGTGAAAGTGTATGAAACCCTTAATTAGTGATGAGCAGAAGATCATCTCCTAACTGTCAGTGCAAAGAAGTTCATAGGAAAGTGTGGAGTGCTAGTGGACACTGGCAGAGGAGGTAAGGGCTTTAAACATTGGAATGGTGAGGGCTTTTCCTCTGTATGGAGGCTGGGAGTTTGGCCTAGTTGTAGAATGCTTGCCTAGCATTTGATGCCTCAGTACCACATACATAGAAAAAGCTGAAAGTGATGCAGTGTCTCAAGTGGTAGAGATCATAGGATCTTTATTTTTTTATTGTAACTAATAAAAGGGTTACATGATATTTGCCAGATAGAAGGTGCATTAATTCACATACATTGATACCCTTTCACATGTCTTGGTAACCATTACCCTCCCCCCCCCACCCGTCTTGGTTTTCCCCCCTTCCCTATCAAATTTCAAATAAGAGATCATAGGATCTTTAAAACCATTGGATAGCAACAAGAGAATGATGAATCATGAACATTCTGTTTTCTAATTGTTTTCAATGACTTGGTTCTGGAGAATTTCATAAAATACGATTGGACTCTTCCAAGTGCAATCCTATTTTTTTTTTGTTATGGGTAATGGGGCTTGAACTCTGGGCCTGGGCACTGTCTCTGAGCTCTTTAGCTCAAGGCTACTGCCTTACCCCTGAGCCACAGCACCACTTCCCTTTTTCTAGTGATTAATTGGAGATAGGAGTCTCATGGCCTATTGTGCCTGGGCTGGCTTTGAACCATGATCTTCAGACCTCAGCCTCCTGAATAGCTAGGATTATAGTGTAAGCCACCACGCCCTGCTAAAAATCCTATTTTTTTAAAAAAAAAATATATATATATAAATTGCTCCTTTATCTTTTCCTTTGCTGTCTGTGTACTTGTTAGTTCACATGGCTAGCTTTCCCTATTTAAGGAAATACTATCAGTGCTTTCAATATTTTTCAAGGCATGTAGAGGTTTGATAAATGTGATTTTTTAAAAATAGTACACATTTTATTAGTACCTCATTTATAGGAAAACAATACACAGAATATCTTATGGAAACTTTACAAAATACATTCATGTAAAATAAATTAAGAATCAATTACAGGTATATGGAAAACTGAATCCTAAAGTATGGTGGTACTTTTCCATTCCAGTGGTCATCTTTGACTTCTGATAATATTGTAATGCCCCAAACTGACATATCAAAGGAGTCAAGCTTTAAAGTCAGTACATGTGTGATATCCGCTGCCATAAAATAAATTTATTGTGCTTAAACAATAATATGAGTATGCATAAGTAGATATGATTTCTGATTGACAGTTATTTCTGATTGGAAATCTATGGCAGCTGGCTGATTCTGGCCTAGAACCCACTGATGTTTTCTAGGACAACTTAGGATTTCTTGACCTGCTGCCAACGCTTGCCAGGCCCTGATGCCCAGGTCAGGGGCCTTAAACAAATCAGAAGAGTGGTTGCTAAGGAAATTTTTAGTTGAAAAGATTACCATAGCCCCAAATACCAAATGAGAAGATTCAACTTTAATGAGATGATGGAAGTTTTCTCTGCAGCACTCCTTCCCTTTTTCATCTAATGAGGATTTATAAATTTAGCCCTTCTTGGAATAGAAGTAAGTGTTAATAACTTGGTTTGATTTCTGAACGTTTGTAACCATAGAATTAATCCACAGAATTATAAAATTATAGGTTGGTTTGAGGCATGAAAAACTACTAAGAAATTTATATAGATTCCTTGTTTGTCTTTTTTTCCATTTTCCATTTTTTTTCTCTTGGCTAGAGCTGTAACATATTTAAGCATCAGTCTTAAAATATGTACAGAATTAGTGTTGTAGAATACATTTATTCCTTGACATCTCTTATTAGCTAGGCATAATTACCTCAACGTGAGTTGGGCTGGGGAACCCATGATTTTCCCTGTGATGATAGATGACAGGATATTATCTCAAACTGTGAAATGGGAGGTAATTCAGTTTGCACAGAACATTTATGTAATGCTAATTGAATTAATCCTTGGGTTGTGTGGCGCATCTATTTCAGGTATTGTGTTTGTGAGGACAGCGTCTCCACTGTCCACTTGTGTACTTGGTTATCTGTGGTCCTTGCCCAGACGAGCCTGATCTGTTTGCCTCTGGGCATCCTGGAGTCCATTCTTCCCATTCTTCCTTACGTTCTTGGACTATGTAACGAGCAGAAGCACTTAGACGTGAGAGCAAGATTAAAAAAAAAAACCCTGTCTTCTCTGTTTTTTTTTAATATCTTTAAGTAGTTGTGCAAGAGTTGCTACTCAACAAAACGTTTTATAAATGCAAAATACCCTAATCAATGTCACCCCTTCAACGTTCTCGTCCACCTTGCTGGCAGTCGTCCCCTCCCTCACTCTTCTTCATTTTGTAGGGCATACATTGAAGTCTTGTCTGCATTTCCCCCTTCTCCGACCTGGGCTGGTTCACCCCTCCTTCGGCAATCTGGTGTTTCTGTGCTTCCGGGAGGTCACCATATGGATGCCAAACTTGGTGTGGACACCAGGTCGGCTTAGCTCACTGCAGCCCAGAACTCCTGGACTCAAGCGATCTTCTGAGGAGCTGGGATTACAGGCCACGCCACCGCGCCCATCTCCCCCTCTCCATTCCTGTACCCTCTTCCTCTTGACCTCAGCCTTCCCCTTTGGAGTAACCACTCCTTGGTGTTGTGTTTTGCTTGCTCTAGACTCCAGAAATGTAAGTGTGGGTTTATTGCATGCTGAGTTTTGGAGAAAGAGCAGTGGGGAGGAGTGGAGGAGAAATCCCCAAACTCGCTCTAGACATAGAGTTGAACTTGCCTTTTGATTTTGAATGAAAACTTTGTTTTTGAAAGTTCCTAAAGCTTAGAAGTTCATAGTACTAAACAAGTTTCGAGAAGTCCTAGTTCTTCTCCTGATAAAATAATTAGAGCTAGCTCTGCATCACCCCTGTAATTTTTCAAAGGAAATCACACTGAGAAGAAAAAAATTCCTTTGACATTTTCAACTTATTTAAAATGAGAGGCAACAGCCAGTTCCAGTTAGTGTAGCATGATTCTGACTCCGTGTTCATCAAAAGACCAAGAAATGAGGGACTATTTTGTATATTTGAAATAAAACTTCCGACGAAGTATTAGGAGAAAAAGGAGAAGTAGGCCTCTAAGAATGATACAATTCTTGGTGGTTGGAAAGGTAAGAGGAATGATTTTTCTATACATGAGTTCACCATCTTTTTTTCTACATATGTGATACAATGATAGAAGACTATTGGGCACTGATAATCTAGTGGAATACAAATGGATAAATAAATCACCAAATTCATATCAAGATGAGCTGGAATATAAATATGAGCTGGATGGGGTGAGGTGCAGGCCAGGAAATGGCTCTTCCTCTTGGAAGGCATAGCATTTTCTTAAAGTGCTTTATATTCAATGATTAGAAGAAACGTAAAGTTTAAGGATAAAAATAAACCCTTGATTTGGCATTTGCAAAGACACGGAGCAGGGGTGAGGGCCGAGTTCAAACGGGTCATTCGATTTCTTCCCTCATTTCCTTCTACGTCAGTTTTTGGAAATCAAACATGGTGAAGGTCAGCAGAAAATGCCGCTGCTCCATTTCAGCCATTCTGTCCTCTTGTTTGCTCTGTGAGCTCGGGCTGGGCCCCTCTCCATGCTCTCCCTCCTGTCTACTTGGTCTTCAGCACTGAGCTCTGCGCCCTGCAGTGGGATCCGGGCCAGCGTCCTGCACAGGGCGCATGGCCTCGCTGTGTCCCAGGGCTCGACTGCAAGCGCGCATGGCACCGGCCTGAGTCCAGTCCTGCAGGCCACCGCACCAGAGCCCTTCCCACTCTCCAGCTGGGCACTGGAATCTCGGGCCACCCAACACCCAGACCTGGGGTCCTGGGCTGCGTGGCTGTGTGATGAGTGCCACACGAATGGTCGAGGATCTATTATTATTATTGTTATTATCAATTATTTGAGCTGCGTATTGTGTCGTCACTTGCTCCAGCGACTGTCACTATGTCCCTCTTCTGATCTCATGGGGAGGAAATTAGGGAGGGGAAAGGAAGTCTGAGCTGGAGGAGATCTCCTGGGCAGGTTCCCCTGAAGAGCTGGTGACACAGAGCTGCATCCCCAGGCGCTGGCATGAGCGCTAGTCAGAAGTTAGAGGACAAAGTCTGCCCCCAGATGAGAAAATGAATGGAGATAATAATTAACATGTGCCAACAGTTCTACATGCTTTGTAATTCCGCAGAGAAAAGAACAGGCCTGATGGAAAAGACAACTGCAGCATTAATTCCACATGAGCAAGGGCAGAAGGGATGAGGCCTCAGTGTAAAAATGGTTCTTCCAGTCACCCTCATTTCCCCTTTACCAGACTGGAAACCCTCAATGAACTGAATCCCAGTGGAATAATTCTCTTACCTTTCCCCCCACCATCCATGAAAAATAAAGAGTATAGGTTCGTTATGGAGCTAGATCCAAATACAGAACTCAGAATACAAACTTTACACACTAAAACATGACGGAGAAAACGTTCAGAATAAATTGCTTTACTCTGGAACCTTAATCTTCTTGCAAATGCTTTAAAGATATCTGTTTTTGTTTATTTTTCACATAGATAACATTTGCACCTTTTGTTTTATTTTAGATCAGAAACTCATTTTGTGTAATGCAGAATCCAGAACTGACTCTTTCTCCTATATACCTTCAAAATCTATATTCCCATACGAGCATCTTTTGTTGTGGGATGTGAAGATAGATAATTATTTCCTAGGACTTGGGCATAAAATAATATTAAGAGAATATATTTGCTTGAGTTGTAGTCGTCACAGTCATTTGCTTCTTTGTAAATTATTAAAATCAGTCAATCACTAAATTAACAGTAACAGTGTCAAGTGAGGACACACTGCTGTGGTAGGTATTGGTTCAGCCACAGGCTGAGATCAGGTATATATCTAGCCCATCTTTAGTTTGATTATATGTTGATGTATTTCATGATAAAATTGCCTAGTCGATAAAATAGAAAACTCCAAGTGAAAGAGATTTGGGGTGTTTGCTTTCTATAGGCGAAACTTTTTAAGATTTCAATATCTACAAATTATATACAATATATATAAATGTATGTAAATATGAAATATACATATCAATAAATTATATGCAAAAGCTATAGTTATCAATATCATAGTTTTCTATATATACCAATATTTATTGCTTTCAAAATATATTTACCAACTTTAACCACTATTTGTCACCAAATATTATATAACCAGTTCACTATCGTGTTTGTAGCAAAAGTAGTCATGAAAACAAGCAAGAGCGTTGTTGCTATATATATGTATGTATGGCTGCATATATATATATGCAACAATTTTGCAATTTAAATTTAACTGATGTAATCTAGAAGATACTGTGCAATTGAAATACTATTTTGGGCCAACCAACATTGATCTTTCAAGAAGATATTCAAATTGCACAGTATATCTAAGTGGATTTCATTTATTTAAAAGAGTCATGTAATTACTTGAATTTTCCAAGTTATTATCTTTCAAAGCTGATAAATGATATTACTACACCCTTGTAGGAGAACTTAAAGAAATAAGTACAACAATCACACAGAATATTAAATGGCATACTCCCTCACTGAGATGCAGTGTGCTTACATATTTAAAAAATAGTGCTATAGTTTCTGCAGATTGTATTTGAATGGTTGTCAACACTTTATTTTTCATGTTCTCATTGACAGAATTTGCCATGACAAAACAATCCTATTTTAATTATACTAAAAGTTATCTTTCTGATTTTTACCAGTTTTTCTTATTTCCCTTTTCTACCATCCATCTTCCCCATCCATCTGGCACTATACCTTTCAAAAGAACTTTAGGGTGGAGACTGCTTTTCGGACTTGATCATTTCTGCTGAGGACTGTTTACAGAGATGTTCATGTTTATAGAGGTGAATTTATTATTTTTTCATAGCCTTGCTTTTCTAATTCTCTGTTCTGTATCCCATATCAGACTCCCACACATGCATAACAATAACATGCAGAATAAATGGATGTCTAACCAAGCCAACAGTGCTGGGAGTATATAAAAAGTCTCTATATGCTAAAATAAAATCACTTCATCCAGATGTCTGGTTTTCAGAAAGGCAGCAGCTGAGAATTAGAGACAAAGACTCCTAAAATTATATGGTGTTATTATTGAACTCAAGGAAGTACTGACTTTCTTCTTAATCTAGGTTCTTGTCTAGCACTCTCTAATCTTGAATTAACGACCAAAAAATAATTTTAAAAAACCTACAAAAAGAGATTGACACATATTTGTTTTAAAATGGTTGAGAAGGCTGGGGTGAAATTCTAGCCAAGGCAGGCAAATTCCACAATGAAACTAAGTCTACACTGTTTTGAACACAATGTGTCTTTCATTAAAGAAAAAAAATGAGATTTATTTTCAGATATCATTTTTAAGGACAGATTTTTAAAAATAAGATTGGACTTTATCTAGAAATTAGCTAGGATCTGAATGCATGTGAGCCTACATCTTTCAGAAATTGTGAGAGGGAAAAGTATTTCATAAAGTAACTTCCACTAGCATTGCAAGTTTTGAGATAAAGGTATTTCCCGACAGGAGTTAAGAGTTTATTGTTGATGAGGAGATAACTTATTGGTGTTTCTGCAATAAACAATAACAAGCTCAAGTGTTAGGTTTTATTTCTGCTTGTCCAACTGCTGGATGACCTTGATTGAAAAGTTTCTCCCTTTCCTTTAATGCTTTGGACAATAACAATGGCATTAAAGTCTCCAATGGGAACACAAAACCATGGTATAGCTTAATAGTTCTTCACCCAGTTCAATATTTGTCTCCTTTGTGAGTTTCTATAGCAACAAAACAGAATGAAATGTAGTGGTTCTATTGAACAATTTCATGCAGGCCCTCAACATACAAACCCCCACACATGTAAAGATTCCAAGTGTACTTCATCGGGCTTTTCCTGCTTTCATTTATAATTATCTTTTGAATAGCATTCATAGAACTACAAAATAAAGCTTGCTATGGGTACTTCAGACAAAAGGAAGGTATCTTTTTATCCCAGTCTATAAGCCTTTGGAAGTAAATGTACATCAGTCCTCTTGTTCCCACAGCCATAAACATGAAAATAAACCCCTGTGGATGTAGAGCAAACCTGTCTGAAATCTCAGTTGTGATTCTGAGGCACCAAAAATCCCAGCACTCTTAGTCGTCGGTATTTTCCACATTGTGCAGTCTATGACATAATTACAAGAATATAAGACCACACTGGAGTTGCTTAAGGGGATAACAGTGGTCATAATAGGGAGAGGAAGAAAGATGGAGGCGATGTAATAATACTCGTGGAAGGAAAAAGTATATCTTTGTAAATTTTATACTCTATGTTCATGTTCAAACATACGATGCTTTATTAGAGAGGAGAGAATCTAATATTTCTTAGTGCATTCATTTATTTAAGGATGTGGACAAAGATGTCCAACATTTTTCCATTTGGATTCGAGCTTCGTCTCTCTGTTTTCTTGTGCTATGATATTAGGTTGCAAATTACTTTTATTTCAAGTGAGATCTTAATAGCTAGTAGATTCCCCAGGCTGATGACCAAACAAACAGAGTGTAATGAGATATTTTTGTTGTTATATATGAGGGCTGTTCTCCGCTGATCCCCAGGCTCCTTCTATAGAGCGAGTGAATATCTAATGGCCGCTCAAGTCGCTTATCTCAGAGATGAAGATAGATCTCCAAATATCTGTCTCTCCAGATAGGATAACTTCTGCACCATGTTAGTCATTTAGAGTTTCAAACAGAATGGTCAGAAATCCAACTGGAACTGTAGAGACTGAAATGGATATAAATTATAGAATGTTGGATGACTTACCAGAAATGTTGCTATGAAGAAAAATTAACCAGGATCTGAATGAACTTGTATCTTTCAGAGAATAGGTCGTTATCTAACTGAAGATAAGCACAAATTCTGCCCACCCCACCAGAATGTGAGCGCCCATGTGGGGAACCTCTGGTATGACCTCATGCATCGTGCAGGCAAAGATGAACACAGGGGAGGTATCTACAGCTGGATTCAATTTCTTCTTCATGGTCATCATCAAACATCAGCTCCAAAGTGGAAAGTTGGGTTTAGAGAGGGACGTCAATGGTTTTGTTACTGATAAGACAGAAGCATCCATAGTCTTTATTGTCATTAATGTTTATATTTTATAATATCTTATTAGCAGTTGAGACCATAATATCACTAGGACATTTTGTATTCTGAAGTCTCAGAGGGCTAGTCTTTTTACCTTGAAATCTGGGGCTTGGGTTTCTTCTTTTGACTGGGTAGGCTGTCTGTTTTAAATTGGCGGACCACTATAGTTGGTTTTCCAGAGCATCTGGGGCATAGAAATCTGCTCTCTCTTTTCCTTGATTTACAAGAGTCAAGAAAGGGCCGGGAGTTTGGCCTAGTGGTAGAGTGCTTGCCTAGCATGCATGAAGACCCAGGTTCGATTCCTCGGCACCACATACATAGCAAAAGCCGGAAGTGGTGCTGAGGCTCAAGTGGTAGAGCTCTAGCCTTGAGAAAGTCCAAGGACAGTGCTCCAGCCCTGAGCCCAAACCCAGGACTGGCAAAAAAAAAAAAAAAGAGTCAAGAAGTTCTGCTGTGGGACAGAAAGTACATGGTCTCACCTATGTCTAGTGTAGATGGCCTGGAAGATGATATAGAAGGCCTCCAAACCAGGTTGTAGGTTTTGAGTGGGTGCTGAGGTAGGCTGAGCTGGTGGACACGGGGTAGAATGAATACAATTCTCTCATGATGGTGTTAGCCTTTGGGAACCCAAAGGTGAAGGATTTTCAGATTGTATTAGGTCTAATTTTAAGAAAACCTAAGATGTAGAAATGTAAATCAATATTATAGTGATGTTTAAATTTGTAAACTCATGACAATTGCTCTAATGGACTCATTACAGTGTTTTTCAAGTCTTTAAGTACATAAATTCTAAAGCACTTTTTCTCACAAAAGTTAGAAAATTAAAACAAGGCAGTGTCAGCATGTACAACTTGGAGTCATGGACCTTGAAGAAAAAGGAAATTGTAGTCCCCAGGCCATCTTGTCTCTGCATTGTGTAAATGAGAAGACTGTCCAGTGAATCCCCTGCTTTTCAGAGATACTGGCAGTCTTTTTTTTTTTTCAGAGCTGGAACCAAAGCTGGTCAATTCTGTATCTTAACCGATTATTTTTTCCAGTCTTTATTATAAGACTATTTATAGAGTTGATAAAACTTACAAAGGAAGATGTTTTACAAATCACATATGTCTTCTAGTTTATATCTCATATTCATTATCAGGAAAAAACGTCCAAGTTCAAAATTAGCTCTGTTCTATTCAAGAAATGATCCCCAAAACATCTGAAATCTAGGGTAGCAAGGTGCATCCTTCCTTCCTCCTGTCTCTTACTCTCTCCTCAAGGTTTGTTGTGATTCCAATAGGTCTTGCTTCTTTCTAGAAACTCACTAGCTTTCAGACCTACAGTACCAAAATCACAGCTTCCTGGAACTGTTTCTCAGGGGCTTATGTAAGGAGCCCGTGCCCTGGCTGCATTCAGAGGCAGTCCCAGTCTTGGCAGGGGAGGGTGGAGGTGGGCATTACTGTCACTTTCTGATAAGAGATAAGCAAACTGAAATGCTCAGTCTATTTCAAAAGTAATTAACATGCTGTTCCATTGAGCAAGCTAGCTTTCAAATATCCTTTGCTAGTTGTACCCACAGAATTTTTCATTATTGCAACTGCTTGCATAATCTGTACTTTTTGTACTTTTATACATAGATTTGTTTATTTCAGGAACCGCCTTGCCCAACACACCCCAGGGAAACTCAAGACTCTAATACGTGGATGTACTAATGAAAAGCTCAGACATTCACTCAAACAAGCTAGTACAAAGCTGACCTTTTTGATCTGACATTTTGACATGGCATAGTTAGAACAGTACAGTGTTTGAAACATCTGGGCATGACCTGTCACAGTCCCCTTTGAATCATTGATCTTTGCAAATAAAGACTGTAGGATACAAAGAAGCAAGGACAAAATGTCAGATCAAGATGAATGTACTGGCAGATCTTGGGCAAGTTCTTTACTTTGCTCTTATCTCTCCCTATGTAAAATAGGAGATATAATTCATTTGTTCTCATCTCATAGATTTTTTTGAACATCGAATAAGGTAATGAATTTATAATCTTTTGCTAAGCAGCTGCCAAATTTGTCCTCGTTTTGCTAGTGGAGACTGAAAATGGCAGCCACTAGATGGCGCAGCACTCTTGGCTCTCCCACCAGGCCAGTCTGAAGGCCACACATGGGTTGGCCAAGACTGGCTGAGTGGAGGAGAGGCCCTTTTTATACTGTGAATTGGGAAGATTCATCTTGTCAGATACACAGAGCCTAAGCGGAAGACAAACCATGAGAGCTACCTTACGGAGTCTCATCCAATGAGTAGATATATACCATTACTTCTTTAATATTAGGAATAGAATGGGATGCTATCCAATTATATTACTGATAAAATAATGCACATTAGAAGAAAAATATAGAGTTCTCATAATTAAGTACACTAAAGTAATGTAAGTCAGTTTGATGAATAAGTCCCTGAGTATCTTTGTTGCTGTTGGTCATGGGGTTTGAACTCTGGGCCTGGGAGTTGTCCCTGTGCTTTTCAGCTCAAGGCTAGCACTCTAGCAGTTAGAGCCACGGCTCCACTTCTGGTTTTCTGGTGGTTAATTGGAGATAAGAATCTCCCGGGGACTTTGCTGTCCTGGCTGGCTTTGAATTATGATCCTCAGATCTCAGACTCATGAGTAGCTAGGATTACAAGCTGAGCCACAGCTATTTTAATTGTAAAGAACATAGCCTAAGTTGAAAAACAATTGGAAAGAGGTAAATAATCCTCAAAGAGCCTAGTTTAAGCACATATCTAGCTAGTGGGAAGTCAAGACCTCCATCGCAGTGAAACCTTCCTCTGCATACTACAAGGAAAATATGCTTGCTTTTTTATTAAAGACCGTGGAAAAGTTCTCACATGTCTATACCTTTGTTGTTGTATCTTCATCTTCATACATTGGCAATTGTTCTAGAAGCAGGATGGGTGAAGTATTGAAAGAACTGTTTTCTTTTTTAAAAAATCAAATTATCTTCCCCATTCTGATAGAAGAGCTTATAGTTGGCTATAATGAGATCTAGCAGGGTCAGGTAATAAGTCTAAAATGTTGAAAAGTATCAGGCAGATGCTGAAGTAGAAAAGTTTGTAATCTTGTAGATCAATGTGCAGGAATTAAATTACTGGGTCACAGCGTAGTTCTGTGTTTAGATTTTTGAGGAACCTCCACACTGATTTCCACAAAGTTCACTTTCCCACCAGCACTTTCCCATCCTTGCCGATATCTGTTACTGTTTGCTTGATTACAGCCATTATGACTGGGATGAGACGGAATCTCAGTGTTGTTTTGCTTTGCATTTCCTACATGGCCAAAGCTGTTGTGCTTTCCTCATGTGTCCATTTCACTTGTTCTGAAAAGTTTCTTGTAAGGAAATGGAAAGACTGAGGGGAAAATTATGTAAAGAGAATTAAGTAGATCCAGAGAGACATGGTTGATTGGAATTAGTCTATAAATCTACTAACAAATATATCATAATTTGTTTGTAGTAATTACAATGTACTAAGCAAAATATGGTAGATTACAGGGAGAACTCAAATAGTGTCATTCTTTAGGAAGACTTAAGTCAAAGCCCAATAAAATGCAGGTAATTGCAGGGGGCGGGGGAAGGCTTGTGGAGAGGGGTAGACGAAGGGGAGAAAGAGGAAGAATGTAGTCAAGAATTGATTGTCTTTACCACAAAATTAAGGAAAGTAAGGGAAGGAGAGGGTTGGAAAGGAATGAGAATGATGAAGGGGTGACAGCAATCTCAGTGCACCATGTTCATAAACTGTGTTGTTTAATGGTCACTCCTTCCTACATTTTTACCTTGGTAACATGCCAGTGTGGGTTTCACGTTTGCTGCTAAGGAAAAGGAGATCAGCAGGAATGAGTTTCCAGGCCTAGGCAAGGTTGTGCTATCACAGGTACATCATCATTGCTAGTCAAGAAAACATCACCAGGAGAATCCTAGTGCAAGGCCGGCCCAGGCAAAAGGAATACCCTATTCCATAATGAAATAAAGACCTTGGGGGTGAATTGGTACACAGTAGAGTACCTTCCCAGTACATGCAGTGCCTTGACCTTCAAACCTCAGTACCATGAGGGGAAAATCATCTGAAAGAAGATGGAAATTAAAAAAAAAGAGGAAGGAGAGGGAGGAAACATGCATCTGAATACCACAGCAGAAGATCATGCAACCTGATGATATTAAGACTTTCTCAAAGCAAAATTCAGCGGCCACACAGGCTGGCCTCCATCTCCCTGGAATGGACTGGCACAGGGCTCCCTGCACCAGCCGACAGCAAGGATCGAGCTATGGAAGCAGCGTGCTTGTGGTGGGTATGCCCTGACGTTCTCTGTGGTTTAACAGAGTTTGCGTACGCTCGAAACTGAAAGTGCATTACTACCATCTGGAGCAACTATTTGATAATTGGAAATAAAATGGAGAAGATAATAAAGTAACTCAACCCTCTAACCACTCCTCCCATTTCCAATAACCCTGGTTTTAATCATGTGTCCTTCCTTCCACCCTGCCTCCCTCACGCTGCGCTCCAGCTGGGGAATGCACTGTCTTTACATTATTCCCGGTGAGATCTTCCTTCTTGTTCTGTCTAAGGAACCTGTGACTGGAGGTGTTAGGCCCTGGATTCCAAGTCTGGTTCAGATTCATGTCCAATGAATGATGGAAAATCATGAAGGACAGAGACAGGACATTCTTTACGGCATGTTGGAGATGGAGAGAGGAAGTACATCTGCTCTCCTGCACCAGGGCCTTGGCTCGGGTTCTCAGCAGGAAGCACGGGGTCAGGGAGTGAGTGTGCAGTCAGAGGGCTGCATCCCAGATGTGCTCTGGGGTCAAGCCTGGCCGACGGGTCACAGGTGGTCAGGACTGGCCAGGTGGGCTTTGTTATAGAAGGGTCACTGTCGCTAGGTCTGGTTCTTCCTGGACTCCAAGATGGCTGCAAAGTGACTGCAGGAAACAATGGCTCTCAGAGACGTGGATACAAAATGGAAGCGGAGATGTCTAGCTTTTATCCTACTTATAGCGAAGGTCAGCGCCAAGCAGGGAATCAGGACCCTGCAGTAAAAGCAGCTTTTGAGCCTGTTACAAGCCTTTCCTAGAAGTTACCTATCTTTGAAGAACTAATTGGTATCTAGCCATGATGTTCATGTTGATTTGCCTTGTTTTCTGACACTTTATTTTTTAATTGCGCAGATGCGTTAGTGCTGTAATTTTCTCACCTCTCCTTTCGTTCAGTCGCTGTCTCTTCCAGGGGAACGATGGTTTTGATAGAAGTGATTATTTGTGTGGTTTAAGTTACCTTTGTGAGGGCTCAGGAATGATGGTGACTCGTGACTAACGTATCTTAGTGGGAATTAGACAAAGACCCTACCTTTGCCCAGATGATAGGCTTGTCCTTTTGGCTTTGTCACAGAACAGAGAATGAGCTTCACACCAAATGACACAGCTGTGTTGTTGAGTGACAGCTGGCTGTGCTGGGGTCAAAGTATTCTGATTCTCAGACGTGTGTCACCCATGAAGCAGTAAGCACTCCAAAGGAAGTTTGGATGTTAGCTCCTTCCCGAGACAATCCTAAGGGAAAGCACAACACGCAAGCCATCTCTAATTAAACTTAAAAGGGATCTCCTGGCATCATTAGCCCGGTTAAGTAGGCATGGTAATGATAAGCTGTAGGGCGTAGCCGTGTCCGATGCTCAGTTCTGATTCCAGAATGTGCACCTCTCTTCATCTCCCAGGTACTCTCTTGGTGCTTCTTTTTTTTAAGGCAAGTTTATAATGATGTGAGATTTCTTTTTTTTTTTAATTTTTTATTGTAATTAATGGAAGGGTTACATTATATTCACCAGATAGAAGGTGCATTAATTCACATACATTGCTACCCCTTCTCAGGTTTTTGTCCCATTTCCCCCCTCCACGCTCTCCCCTCATCTTATTTTCCCCCTTCCCTATCCTATTTCAAATAAATAAATGCATATACAATATATCAGATAACAAGGTAAGATACTGTAACAATATGAGAGGAGAAATAATATAGTACACTAAGAACAACAGTCACTCCTTATATGGCTCTTATTTCTTTTTTTTATTTCATTTCCCCGCCCCCACTCCTTGGTGCTCCTTTTTTAACATATACTTGTTTCCTGTACAATGTGCATGGTTGTCTTCTTGGCACACCGGCACACACTCTGAAGTGGGTAAGTGTGAGCAGGGCCTCTGCTGGGGCAGCTGTGCTCACACAAATGTTGATGGGCGTAGGTCTGTGTTAGGAACAGCCGTGATCGAGTGAGTGGAGTAGAGGATGCTCAGCTCAGCGTCACGGGATGAATGCAGCCATGGCTTTCTTCGTAGTGAGTGCAGAGCAGGGATGGCTCCCTCCCCTCACGCCTGCCACAATGTCAGGCACGTGGCAGTGACTGAGTGATTGCTGGACCTGGGGGGAAGTTCAGACTTCAGGGCGTGCAAACTCCCTGTGTGCAGGCAGAGGCAGAGTTTGTGCTCAGTTTCCTGAATGAGAGGAAGTAAGTAAGCGGATCTCACCTTTGTTATGAGTGCAGCCATGACTTGAGGAGGCCTGGTCGTCCTCTGGCTTTTGTGTTTTCTGCAGGACTTCTCGCCTGTGGTGACCTCTTGTGGCACAGAGCCTGTAGAGGACCACGTGGGGCTGTGTGTTCTGACCTGCAGGTCGGAGGGACCTTCGGGTCCAGTGAGTTCCCTGAAGTGTTTCGATGATATTTGATGATCAAATTTAGTTTTTTGTTTTTTTCATATATTTTTATTGTAATTAATAGAAGGGTTACATTATATTCTCCAGATAAAAGGTGCATGAATTCACATACATTGATACCCTTTCTCATGTCTTGGTCCCCATTTCCCTCCCCCCACCCCCACCCTCATCTTGTTTTCCTCCCTTCCCTATCCAAACCAAATACGCATATATACAATAAATCAGATAACCAGGTGAAATACTACAACAATATGAGATAACCAAGGACAGCAAAAGAGATGAGAGATAACATAGTACATTAAGGAAAACAATCACTCATTATATGGCTTTTGTTTCTATATTCTGGAGGTCCTTTCATTTAGCATCATTCTACATGGCCTTATGTATTTAGGTTTTGTCCTATGTAAATCTCTGCTAGGAGAGCCCAAGGTTTCTACTGAATATGACAAATGAGGGAAACCATTGAGCCTATGTTTCTTTTAGTCTGGCTTACTTCACTTAATATGATTTTCAAATTTAGTTTTTGATAATGCTATGACGTCCATTGAATGATCATTTCAAATTCTGTAATTCATTTGGTTATGTGTGCTTCTCAGATTTAGTTCAAACATGGTGTCAGTTGAATGATAATTTTCAGATTCCTGTGTACTTGACAAATGTGTATTATGCAAGTCTACGGCAGGGTAAGGAGCAGCAGTATGAGCAGAAGACAATATCTCCCGAAATTCATCTTTATCAATTACTATCCATCTACAAACTGGGGACTCTAGTGAGTCTCGTGCCATGTGGGCACCTACTGTCCCTTGGAGTATCAGATGTGGTGGGACAGTTAGCTGACATTGCAAACCACTATTTTATTGGTACAGCAGAGGTGCTGTATATATAGGGTTACAGCTACATAAGTCAAGTAGTGAGTACATTTCTCTTTCTTTCTTTCTTTCTTTCTTTCTTTCTTTCTTTCTTTCTTTCTTTCTCTCTCTCTCTCTCTCTTTCTTTCTTTGTTTCTTCCTTTCTTATTTTTCCAGTCCTGAGGTTTGAACTCATGGCCTGGCCACTATCCTTGAGCCACAGCACCACTTCTGGCTTTTTCTGTGTATTTGGTACCTAGGAATGGAATCCAGGGCTTCCTGAATGCTAGGCAAGCACTCTACCACTAGGCCACACTCCCGGGCCACGAGCATGTTTCTTTTAAGACAATGTCACTCCTTCCTTCACTCTCACCCAGATTTTCCTTCCCATGTGCAACTACAAGTTGTACAGTTCATTTCCCACAGTGTCGATAGTACCACTTAGCTGAAATTGTAAGGTCCAAGTTTTACGTCGTTGATGAAGACTTAATGTCTTCATTCCAGTGATGCCATGGTGCATGGGAAGGCAGAAAATTTAAGTTTGGTGAGAGACGGACTTTACAGAAGTAGGCATGGATGAGAGCCTGTAAGAGAGCGGGTGAACTAACTGTTCCGGTGTGTCTGCGAAGGGCCAGCGGGAGGTGGCACTGGGCTTTACCTTACAGAATGGGGCAGAAATCACCTTTGGTGTCCAGAAAAATGAATGCCTTATTTACAAAAGTCATTTCTCCTATGGGAACAGGTACTTCTTTTCTCTCTGGAAAGTAATGGGATCTATTGGGATAGTCTAGCAATAACTAATAGTCAACTATTTATTCCAGAGAGCTATTTCCAGAGTGCTTTTGTTCCAGAGAGCTATGTCTCCAGACTCTTTCGATCTGCCTCAGTCAGGTTCTGGCTCTTCAGAGCTTTCTTGACTATGATTGAAGAGCCTTCTGTCACCCGCATGCCTTCTCACTATCTTCTCTGTTCTCTTCTTCAGAGTCGCTGTGGTTCCGGGAGCGGTCTAAGCCAGCGCGTGGTGTGTTATTGCCTGACATGCATTTTCTTCTGCCTATCCCAGATCCTAAGATTCCTTGCAGCAGGGCCAATGCCTTCCTTATTTTGGCTGGGTAGTGTCTACACTTCAACAGCACTCATTAAATGATGATTTACTTCTCAAATGATGGTTTCTTGAACAAGTGAATAAATGGAATGGGAAATCCCTGTGGCTAAGCAACACAGTCAGATTTTTCCATTCCCATAAATAAACAGGTTAGTAATGTTTTGCTACACAAATGGGGAATCTTCTCTAGAGGGAAAATAGCATCTGCATGAGAGTTGAAAGTGTGTTGATATTTTTCTTAGGTAATGTATTTTCTTCAAGATATATATATATATATACAAATATGTGTATATATATATATATGTACTAGTCAGAGCTCTCTCACATAGAGGTTCATTGCTGTATTTTGTTTTCGTAACAACCCTACTTTGAGAGGGTTAAAAGTCTTTAAGAGGCCAGTTACAGGAAATCTGAGTTTGGAAAGATGGTTGGTGGTCATAAAGGCACCAGAGAACACATTATATATTGATGCCATATGTGTTTGGTTTTAATATTATACTCCATATGCTGACTTTATTTTTCTCTTTGATGTGCTGGGGATTGTACATGTGAGGGAGGCACACTCTACCCTTAAACTTTATCTCCACATCTATGTATGTCTGCTTTTGCCATATTGACTCTAAGTTGCCAGTAAAAAGCCAAGCAGGTAAGCAGTTAATCAAGGCAGGCTTAGATGGAGGCACCCTCTGGATCTTGTGTGCTGTGCAATGAAGACCTCCAAGGTCATTTCCCAGAGTGTCCTTGGGAGCCTATTTCCTTCACTGCTCATGTGCCTCTCTGGCTCAGCTCATCTGAAGAGCACAGGTTTGGCTCCAGTGTGGGTGGAAATGCAACCAACAGATAAAATGGAAGGAGAGAAGGGGAGGGTGCTAATCAAATGCACAGGCTGAGCAACACATCCCAGTGTGGGAAACTTGAGAAGACCTTGTCTTCTACCAGAAAGGCCACGAAAAACTGGCCACAGCAATTCTTGCTATGGGGAGGATCAATCCCTAAGTAAGGACAGAAACCAAACTTTACAGTCAGGACATCAACAACAGCATTGCGGGTAATCAGGCTGGGTAGAAAATACTTGCAAACAATAATTTAAAGCCTAACTTTGGGGCTTAGATTTGGTTATGACTCACACTTTGAGTATAGAAGAAAATCCACACAAAAAAATCTCAAAACAAGAATTATTATATATTAAATAAACTTCACCAATAAAGTAAGAAAGAAAATCTTGTCTTCAAAAATCAGTAGATAGGGGCTGGAAGTTTGGCCTAATGGTTGAGTGCTTGCCTAGCATGCACAAAGGCCCTGGTTCGATTTTTCGGTACCATATACATAGAAAAAAGCTGGAAGTGGTACTGTGGGTCAAATGGTAGAGTTCTAGCCTTGAGAAAGCCAAAGGACAGTGGCCAGGCCCCGAGTTCAAGGCCCATGACTGGCAAAAAAAATCAGCAGATAGATAGACACATACATAGATACATACATAGATACATACATACATACATACATACATACATACATACATACTACATATATGCATGTATACATGTATGATAGATGTATAGATACTGAATGCATATAGCTGATAGATATATGTAGTTATATAGTATGTAAATTCTCATTTGAAGGCAGAATTGTTCACCCTATCAGTTTTACCTCATATATCATGTAGCTCTAATTTTGAGGGTAAAGTGAGATTTAAGATATAATACACTGCTGGACGGTATCAAGAAGCATAGAAAATGACTGAAAGAGAGACTCCTGATCAAATTCTAAAATTAACGTTGATTTCAAGAATAATTACAATCTCATGCTTTGGAGCCTATTTCCCCTTGCTGCATGAAGAATTAAACAATAAAGATCTTCTACTACTCCAGAAAACACTCTGAAAGCCCAACAAATGGAGATAATAGTCACACTAATAAGCAATCCAACAACACCACGGTCACTAAATCAGCACAGCATGTCATGAGCCAATTTGGAATAATGGAGAAGGCTCGTCTTGTCCATTGCTTCCGGAAACTAAATGGTTAAAGTTGTCTTCTCGATAAATGCACATTTGAGGCAACCATATATTCCTCTTTTAAATAACATGGAATAAAAGAATGTCTTATTTCCTTCTGTCAGTTCTATCAAATTGGTACAATAATTCCAAACTGTGTGTGTGTGTGTGTGTGTGTGTGTGTGTGTGTGTGTGTGTGTGTGTGTGTGTGTTTGAAAGCTGTCAGGGGATGGATTGTCAGAAAACTATACTTTGGAGACACCTTATTTTGTGCTGGGGAAAATATGGATTTCTTCATTTTTCACAACTTCCATAACTTCCAAACTGGCTTCTTTTGTCTACAGTTTAGGCATAGGCATTAATTTTGCAACATCTCCCAATCTGATGCAGGTTTGTACATTCAGTAACTGAGTGAGCCAGAGAAAGGCCAGATCACACTTGTCAGTTTGGAAGTCTACCCCCACATCCAATTTACTGTTTAAACCAATTCACTGTATAGCCCAGGGAATTCACTGTGGCTTGAGCCAGAACTACTGTTCATTGTAAGTGGCATACATGAACAGTGGGGTAGTTTCCCAGGTGCAGTTATCCTCAGTCTTTCAGACAAGACTGTGGGGTCTATGGATGGAGAGACCCAGCATTAGAAAGTTAAATCAGGTCTCCAAGGATGAGCTGTTAGCAGCAGAGGCCTGCACAGAGGGGCGATATGAGAGGTACACGTTGGCATCACGTGGCACATATCAGTGAATGAAGGAATAAAATGTGGCAGGGATCTGACAATCATTAGCTCAGTATCTTATAGGAGTTAAGACAACCACACCTTCATTCTGGACCAAAACCTTTCATTAATACACTGGTGTGTGATACATGTATATGTATATGTGTACCTATATGAACATGAATCTGAATTGCAGTAGGAATTGTGGCTAACATGTAGATAAGTTTGACATAGAAAAATGGTATTTCTTCCTCACTTTGAGCAATCATGACCTTCAAAGTACAGTGCTCATCCACCCACTTCCTGGATCACCGGGAAATCCCTTGTATCTCTTGACCATTGTTTCTCTATAGTAACAGTGTGATGTCTGACATCCATATTGACGTTATCACCTTCCCCGGGGTCTGTCTCTTTTTTCATTGACTTCTTTGATTATTTGAGTGTTTCCCAGGATAAATTCTCTCCTGTCCCCCTTCTACTGTTCTTTTCTCATCGAAGAGAAAACAAGGCTGACTCAGCATCCATGTTTACATTTCTCCTCTTCTTCATCTTCCTCCACTTCAGTTCAATCTTCACTGTTATAAAAATTTCATGATTGGCAGCTACATCTGTCCGGTAGGAGGTGTATTACTTCTTGAACATTGAAACCCCTTCTCTGTCCATTACCCTGACAATAAAATACAATTAAAAAATTCATAATTTAGCTGAACTGTCTCCAGAAGTAAGTTTTAACATTCTTTTCAAGCTCTACATTTTCTTCCTTCTTAGAAACCAATTCATTTTTCTGACCTGAATACATATGTAAGGAATCTGGGAAACTAAACCACCGCTTTAGTCACTTACAATCTTCCCTTCATCCTCATTAAACTTTCTTTTCAGAGATTTCTCACTAAATGTACTCTGTGGGGTCGTGAAGGCTTCTGGTTGACCATTTCATGTTTATAGCGATCAACCCTATAATTTCATGCTATTCCATAGAAGTTGAAAGAACAGGTTACCAGTATATTCCTATTCTTTTAAAAAATCTCTCTCTGTCAGTATCTGAGTATCCCAAACAAGCTTGTCGAATAGGTCCCATTATATACACATGAAAAATAAAAATATTTGCAAAGATTACTGGTAGACCAAAAGCCTAGAGATTATTTTGCCCTCCTCTTGATGAGGAAGAATTTAAAACAGAAGTTTAGAAATATATGCTACCATACAAGACTCCCGGTCAAAGGGTATCACCAAGACTGAGGGAGGGGGTGAGGGATTAGGCAGAAACAGAGCTAATGATAAGCTAGGCGTTTAGCATTGACACCAGGATGACCAGTCACGAGACGCTTGCTACATCACAGTACATCCCGGTAGAAGGGTGAGTTGAAATCACTCCAGCATTTGCCTGTGTGGACAAGCAGTCCAGGTGGTGTGACTGAGAGGCAAGGATCCACATAGAACCACAGGGCCACATCCTGGCACCATTCCTAAGCATTGTCACGTCTGTCATATGAATGGAAATCTTGGAACATTTATTTCAGAAAAGTCACCAACTCCTAAGCTCCAAAGTTGTCCACTAGTACGTCAAAATGAACCTGTCTGTACACCTAAGCTTGCTATTCAGACATTCTTTCACTCGTGAACCAAGTCGATTTCCGAACGAAATCAAACGCTTGGAGAGAGGGTGAGAGGAATTTGGGATTGGCAGGCTGATGATTCTCTTTCTAAACACATCCCCATACCGTACTTTGGATGCAAGTCCTCATCTGAGCCAGGTGCTGCGTTTAAAAAGAGCCCAATGACGGTAATCTGTCCTTCACATCCATACACCTGGACTTCCCTATTTTCTTAGCTTCCACTTTCCTGGATTTTCTTTTACCAGCACACTAATCATATCTAATAATCTGCTTATTCTCCCGTTCGCTTTAATGGAATGTTTACTTTCCATTTTTCAAAAAGTTGACATAGGTTGTATGTGCACGTGTTCTTGTAACTTAGAATTTCCTCTAAGTGAACACACTGTAAAACTTAATTTTAAGACTAATGGTTTGAGCTGGATAAAAGAGAAGCCTCAAGTACTGCCTCCTTGGGCATGGTGAGGGCGTCCTGACCAGATGTGTCAAGCTAAAGAAGTGAAAGAATCATTAAACATGGAAGAGAAGGAGAGGACAGCAAGCTTCAAAGTGCTGCTGTGGAGAGCAGGTCCTTTGAAATCCAGCAACCAGCTCCCATGAGGACTTACATCCAACTTAAGGCAAGGCGTGTGGAAGAGGCCTTGGTAGGGTGGTCCTGGAAAGGGGAGAGAGAGGAAGGTGTCGAAACGTCCAGACAAAAGTTTGGGCGAGGTGGCTTTCAGCCAACACCAGGAACTTGCACTCAGTCTCAATTCTCCTTCCTGCCCATGGGTCTGGGAGAGGGAAGAGTGGCACGGAAGCTGGAACGTCATCAGGAGCAGCGTAGGGGTGTGTGGATGACCTGGAGGATAGATGTGCAGAAGGTGGGTAGATGGATATCCAGGAGACACAACAGACATAGATCTCAGTTAAAAGAGTAGTGTAGAAAGAGGGTTTTGTGAACTACACATACCTTTGCAAAGATAGCGTCAATGCATTGTGATTAGCAGAGACATTAACCAGTTTAGACCTGAAGCATGGATTATGGAGGATCATCTATGGATGTGGCCATTTCAAGGAGTTCTGTCCTTTCTGTCTTGGATGGATGTACTGTGGGACACAGGCAAAAGAGAGAGAGAGATAAGGTGGGGAGGGAGAGAGAAAACTTCTGAGATCCTTCTAATATGAGTGGACACACAGCATCTGTCTCAAGCAGGAAGACCCGGACAAATCTGTCCCTCAAAATGAATCCCCCAGAAGTCTTGGCAGGACTCGAACTGACAGAGTGGAGCAGAGCCTCAGTTTTCAGGGCTGCGTGCTCTTGAGGAGGTTGGGGGGGGGGGGCTCGCATTCGACCCTAGGGCCGGGTATCTGCTGACCTCGGTGGCATTGCTTCTCCATGTTTACCCGAGTTTGAAAGTCATTTTTCTCACATTTTAAATAATGAACGATTAAGATGACTTAGCCCAGAACCCACGGATAACTTCTGCTCCATTAGAATGTCTGCCTTGTTATTGAAGTGTTAGGTCAGATTCCTTACAGGGGCGGGGGCAGCCCCCACATACAGGAGGAGGAGGAGGGGGCCCAAGCCTGCAAGCAAACACTCGCACGCAGGCCCTCCGCTGACACACATCTGCTCATCACACGGGCAGGGAAGAGGAAAGTACAGGGACAGAAAAACACTTGCCACTTAGCCATGAACTGCCATATTTATATATTAAAGTCAATTACTTCACAAGGCTGCGAGGCTTGAGCCGGGTTAACTGCTGTAATTGTCTGAGCTGATGCAGGGGTGGGTGAGTAAACACGGCCCTGTGTCTTTCCTGTCCCTCTCTTGATCTGTCTGGCATCCCAGAGAAAGCAGTATGTTGGGGCCAGGAGTCTGGCCTAGTGGTAGAGTGCTTGCCTAGCATGCCCGAAGACCCGGGTTCTATTCCTCTATGCCATGTACATAGAGAAAGACCTGGAAGTGGTTCTGTGGTAGAGTACTAGCCTTGAGGAAAGCCCAAGGACAGTGCTCAGGCCCTGAGTTCAAGCCCAAGACTGGCAAAAAGTTTTTTTACAAACCGTATCTCAGAGCTTCTTTTATATAGAAATATTTGTCTTTAATTTTTTCATTGGATACATATACATTGTAGATAAAAAATACACCTATACCATTCTGTTTTGTGTATGCGTGCTGATATGCGTGCTCTCTTTTTGTGCATTTAGGGCTCCTTTATGCTGAAAAATTTCAAAATCTTTCTAGCCTTTCAAAATTAAATTATTTTGCATTAAAGTTTCTCTCATCCACCTACTCTGCTACACACATGACACAACTTCCTATCCCAGTGAAGTTTTCGAGTTACGGTGTAGGATTCAGATCTCTCAAAGCTCTGAGAGGTCGGAAGGTTAAGTAGGAAAGAGAGGGAGGAAGAGACAGAGAGAGATGAAGAGAGGAGAGGGAAGGATGGCAGAGAAGAGGCAGGGAGGGGAGGAGGAGAGAGGAGAAGAGAGAGAAGAGGATAACAGAAAAGAGAGGAGGAAAGGGGAGCTACAGCCCCCTTGGCAACTGAGCTGAAGTCCCCTGACACAGGCTTGATGTATGAAATTGGACCAGATGAAAAGACAGGAGCATAAAGGACAAGGATCCAAACCAGAGAGAGGTTTATTATAGAAAAGAACAATGCTTTCTGCAATGGTAACCTGGAATGACTTCGCTGGTGTCCGCCCTCTCCTGCCAGCTGTCCCTGAGCTGGTGGCTGGGCCCCTGGGATCACAGCTGGCACATGCCCTAGGCTGCCTCCCTCAGGGTCCCTGCTGGCCTGGCTCTTCTGCATGCCTTGACACCCAGACCTGCACAGTCTCGGTGTGACCCTCAGATGGCAGGAAGTCAGCTGCTCCTGATTGAATGTGAGAGGTGACATGGTGTTTTCATTGCCTTTCTATGCCTGGCTTATCCCACTTCCCAGACTGCCGTCCGTGTTCATTCACTAGAGCAAACGGCAGGATTTCTCCTTTTTTGTGATCAAGAAAATAGCCTCTTATTTTTATAGTTATAACAAGTTTCTACACTGATCATCTGTTAGTAACACGTAGGCCTATTCCCTATCTAGGTTATGATAACTGCCCTCATTTTACCCTTGCAAATCATGTCCATGAGTCAAAAATCACATTACACTCCATAAAAATGCACGTGCGTTGCTATCATCAATGAAAAATAAAAATTAAAAAACTGTTTTTTGGAATTATATATTTGTCCAACTTTGAGTCTCAGTTTTACTAAAATGACTTTATACTATTGAGAACAATATTATATTCTTGTAGATGATTTAAAGGCAGATTTCAAATATATTCCTTGTTGATGATGGCCTGAATTAATGTGTGTATATTGAGAGATGAATGATAATTTAGTTAATGGCACTTTATTAGTCTTGTTTTCACAAACAGTACCTTAGAATCAACAGTGATATAAATAATATTGTCAACATTGATTTAAACATAAACATTTAGTGTACTTGATTTGATCTTTGACTTTATGTACAGAAATCTGTCTTTCCTTTCCATGGTATCTGAAAGGTTTGGATTCTGCTCCCTTGTTGAGTTAGCCTTTTGTGAATATGGGGATATGATAGAGGATTTAAAGAAGGGAAATTAGATTTTTCTCAAGTCCATTGTTACGGTCCAGGCAAGAGACTGCAAACATACTGCTTCTTATAACAACCAAGGAATATGAGACTGGTAAGACATCAGATGGAGTGGAAAACACACAGGACACAGTAATGTGGCTTTTTAAAAAGTATTTTTTAATTAAGTAGTTGTACAAAGAAATTGCAATTCTGAGTGCAGTGCATCTTGATCAGCGTCACCCCTTACGTCCTCCTCCTCCATTTCCCCCAACCTCAAGCTCTGTGGTTCACTCTTCCCTGCTGCACAGACCCTCCTGTCTCCAGCTCTGTCTTCTTCACTCACAGAGGGCACATTTGTCAAGGGATTCTTGATGCCTCAGGTCTCGAGTTGTTTTACATCACCCCGTCTTAAATTGTTTTGCAGTCAAAACAGTCATTCCCAGGGTTTTATTTATTTAGATTGTTTTTGTTTTTAAGCAAAAATTTTGAAATTGGCAATATCATTTTAAACAACAGCTTCTTTCCTGAATGAGTAAAAAAAAAAGTAACTGTAATTACGTTCAGGAAATTACTTAAAAGTGTGATCGCCTTACATTTTAAAGCAATATTAAAAATTACCTCAGGCCACTGAGAAACCATGTCACCCTTTGATATGCAAAATACAGTAATAAACTTCTTTTAGCTTATTACATTTTCCATTTGCCATGTAGTTGGGAGCTCTTGGAAGCAGTATGCCTTTCAATAGGGAACAGGAAAATGGTTACAATTTGCTCACAAATTTCTCTGCCACAAAGGGATTGGCTGACAGAAGACTCTTGCCTAAGATTCTAGCTGATACTGAGCTCTTCCACTGAGAGATGCATTACAGAGTTACCTGGATCCTCTCCCAACAAGTTACCTTCCCGAGGCGCCACCTGGTGCAGGGCTGGGGCATAAGGCCTCTCCCAACAAAGAGCTACACATGCCAAGGCGCAAAGTGAAGGGGCCAGCTGACTGACCACACCAAGTGGCCAGAAGGGAATCCTGGCTGTCCGTCTAACTGAAAGGGCTAGCTGTGGGAAGATGTCCCAGTCTGATGCATTGTGGGTCGCTGTCCTTCCTGATGGATGGTGAGGACGAGCGCGGAACCCAGGGTGAAGGATCGGACATTGGAGAGAGCCACTGGAGAGGGGAAGGTCGATTTGTGTGGTAACTCACCCGTGTTCAGAAGGAGAGCGAAAATTTTCATCTTCAGAAGTGCAAGCAAATAATTGCATTTTTATGACGTGTATAGTCTCCATAGAGACAGTTCTGAGAAGTGAAATTAGAAGCAACGTGGCCTGCTTTTGTTTGTCCTTTTCTGTTTTCAAAGCGAGGTGACCCCCTTGTATCATTGTCCAGCGAGACTGGATTTCAGGACAGCTCAGAGAAACGAACAGCTCTCCAGAGCAAATTAAGGAAAGCCCTGGGAAGTCCTCATAAAGGAGGCGTGCAAAGGTGTACTTTCCCTGTGGAAAGCAGGAGGTTGGTCATCCCAGAAATAACAGGGGGAAGTAAGGGAGGGGCTGGAGCACCTCTATTTGCCGTCAATTCTCCCTCTGTGCTGGACCCTGTGTTCCACATTGCTTTCTGAGCGGTGTATTTCTTTAAGCCTTCTCTGTAGGTTTTAAAATATAGGTTTTATAGGAAATTGCACTCTGACACTTACAGAGCACAATGTGTCCCACTTGCTCACATTTATGCTGCTCTCATGCAGAGAAAATAGAGGCGTGAAAGGCTTCTTTACAAAGATTTTAGTGACACCTATTAAAAGCCAGCCTCCCCCTCTCCCAGGGTCAAAAACACTGAAAAGGATTTGACTTCCTCTTTAATTGTGGACTCCATTAGAGGGTTTTCTAATAATAATCACAAGGGGAAAAATGCTTCAAAAAATCTGTTCTTTCTAATAATACAGACCGATAAATCACCGTGACAAAATCAAGCTGGTTCCATCCTTCATTGCACAAGGCAAATCATCTCTTTGCATATGTTTCTTTGAAAAATCGCTCTCAAATTCCCCTATCCCAGGTGAAATAATAATACAGCTTCTATATAATTAAAATTTCCCTGCATTCTATAGGAGTAAATCAATTGGATTATAAATATTACAGTGGAGGACAAGAATCACTATAGTCTCTTGGTTTTGCTTTAATTATTGGTGTACTATACCACTTGAAATGGATTAACTTGGAGAACTGTCCATTATACAATGTACCCAGAAGTATGAAAATAGTATGCCATATTGAAATTCAACCCAGCTTCTTGAACTCATCCTTGCTCTGTGTGGCAGAAAAAGAAGACAAGGTGCTAGTATTGTAATCACTCCTGCCCTATAAATTTCTTTGATTTGTTTCTAGTTCTTCATTTATAAGTAATAATACAGGGAAGAACTTTGTATAGAATCTTTTTCAGTGTGTGTGTGTGTGTGTGTGTGTGTGACTTGTCACAGTAGGAGCTCAAGACAAATTATGAAAACTTTTTTGTGTGTGTGTCAGGGGGCTTAATCTTGGCCTGGCCACTGTCCCTGAGCTCTTCAGCTCAAGGCTACCATCCTACCCTTGAGCCAAGCCCCACTTCCCATTTTCTAGAGGTTAATTGGAGATAAGAGTCTCAGGTCCTTTTGTGCCTGGGCTGGCTTTGAACCTTGATCCTCAGATCTCAGCCTCCTGAGTAGCCAGGATTACAGGTGTGGGCCACTGCACCCTGCTAAATTATGAAAACTTTGATGTGGTTAACTGTCATTTTTAAATGAAACCTATTAAACAACCATTGCTGTTACTTTTAAATATCATATGGTATGTAAGAATAAGTCATTCTTCAAAATTACTTTTATCATCTGCACAGTGAATACTTTAAAAATAGGACTTATTCAGCCAAACAAATAATCTAGATAATCAGTAAGGAGCTGTAAAAGCGTCGTGCTTTGAATATGGAAACTTCATGTATCATTCATGCACTAAATTGACTAAGCTTGTATCGACATTGCCAAAACACCTGTCAGTTCAGGGAAAATAATCAGTCAAAGTAGTTATTTGGTGTCAGGTAGGGAAGAATTTTCACTTTTCAACAGGTTATATTGGAGTCATGTAGCTACAGACTAGCAAACACATTTCTTCCTAAACTATGACTATTCTTGGGAAGCTGTACCCTTGCTTTTCCCTGAATTTCAGGTGAAAGTTGCCGGAAGGGAAAACAGAGAGAATACCAGCTCTGGAACCAAATGGGCATTGCAGCAAACAAGACCTGATTGTTTATGTTTTAAATGACGTCATGAATAAACTTTGAGATTCCTAGAATAGTCTACATCGTGTCATCTAAAGCATAACAGGAACACCTGCACATGCAACAGAGGGCAGACACAGTGTTTGCTCAAGACCAGGGTTCTTTCAGGTTGTGTTCTGACATTTGGAGTGGCATCTTTCCCTTGCCTAGGTTCTGGCTGAGGACCTGGCGCTCAGGATGCTGTCATTCCTTATGGGCTGCTTGTAGCTTTGTTCTCCTTCTGTAAATCTGAGAAAACCTCTGTCCTTTGGCTCCGTTAGGATTCTCTGCATGGACAGCTTTTATCGAAGCATGGAGTTGTGTTTAGTGCTTTCTTCTTTTCCTTTTCTTTTTTCCTTTTTTTCAAGTTGCAAAATAAGATAAATTTGATACTATGCAAAGCTGCTAGTAGAGATAAATTAGAATGAAATTATCTATCAGAAGGCAATGAAATTTAATCTTGAGAGACGAAAAAGGGATCATCTATGTAGAAGTTTGTAGAAGTTCACTTTATCCTTCCTTGAAGGAAATGACTCCAGGGCTAGGATCTGCCCTCAGTGCATGCTGGGGAAAACTGTGCATGGTGCAAAGTTCACCTATCAGTAACAATAGACATTTGTAAATGTGTTACTATTTTTTGTGTGGAACTTGAACTCTGGGCCTGGGCACTGTCCCTGAGATCTTTGGCTCCAAGGCTAGCTCTTTACCACTTGAGCCACAGCACCACTTCTGGTTTTCTAGTGGTCCACTGGAGATAAAAGTCTCGTGGAGTTTTAATGCCTGAGCTGGCTTTGAATCGTAATCCTGAGATCTCGTCCTCCTGAGTAGCTAAGATTACAGGCACGAGCCACCAGTGCCCAGCTATAAATGTGTTACTTTTATCCATGGACTAAAAATAATAGCCAGGATTTCTCTTGGAGATTGGAGCTTGCACTTGCCATCATAACCTTCTATGCCTTCCTCTGCCCTCCTCTCTTAAGTTTAAGTTAATTTAATTTTATTGTCAGTCATGGGGCTTGAACTCAGAGCCTGGGCACTGTCCCTGGGCTTTTTGCTCAATGCTAGCACTCTACTACCTTGAGGCACAGTGTCACTTCTGCTTTTCTGGTGGGTAGTTGGAAACGAGTCTCATGGACTTTCCTGCCCAGGCTGGCATCAAACTGCAATCCTTAGATCTCAGCCTGTCAAGTAGCTAGGATTCCAGCAGGTGTGAATCACCAGCTCCTGGCTTGCCCTTCTTTTTTTTAATAAGAAGAGACCTGGCTGTGTGGAGTGTGAGCTAGAGATGAATGAGTTGGCAAGGTGTTGAATATGAATCATCCACAAGAAGCCAAAGGCTATGAAATTGAGTTAATCAAACTTCACATTTTATTAGCATCTCTTTTACAATTGGTATTGAAAAGTTGTACAGCAAAAATGGAAAAAGTATATTCCTCCATGAACCACCATGTATTGAAGCCTTCTGTAGCCATTATCCACAAGGAAGATTCCATATGTTTTGGTTAGAAAAGCTATCAGTGCAAAGCCGTGTGATAAAGAAGTATGTGGGGGGAGGGGGAGAAGGTGTGTAAAGGAGGTTACAAACTGCCTACCAGGGGAAAGGATGGAGAGAATGGGAGCAAAAGAAATCATACCAGATGTAAAACCTTTTAACTTGTAATTTGTTAAGCATTTTGACATGAAGCCATAAAAATGGCTCTAAATTTGTGTGCGTGCACTTTGGTCCCAGGGCTTCAACTCAGGACCTGGTTGCTGTCCATGAGCAATTTTTTGTTGTTGTTTCTGCCAGTCCTGGGTCTCGAATTCAGGGCCTGATCACTGTCCTTGGACACTTTTTTTTTACTCAAGGCTAAAGCTCTGCCTCTTGAACCACAGGGCCACTTTTTCTGTATATGTAATACTGAGGACTCGAACTCAGCTTCGTACATTCGTGCATGCTAGACAAGGGAGCACTCTACCACTAGGCTATGCTCCTTCCCCCCCTGCCCCCACCCCCGTGAGCATTGTTGATCAGGGACAGCGCTCCACCACTTGAGCCACAGCTCCACTTCCAGCTTTATTGGGTGATGAACTGGAGATGAGTCCTGCAGACTTTCGTGCTGGGACTGGTTTCAAACCATGGTCTTCAGATCTCAGCCTCCTGAGTAGCTAGGATTGCACATGTGAAGTGCCTGGCTTACAAACTTATTTTAAAGAATTAAATCTCTATGCTTTTAACAGAAATATGTACCATCCACCTGAAAACGAATGATAATGTTCTTGACTAGAATTCTGCCCAGCCCAGCATCCTGTGGTGCTTTCCCAAACTACAAATAGAACAGTTATTGACGTGCTAAGCTTCTCCCCCAAAGAAATCCAGTGTACTCTGAACAACAGGAATTGTTTCCAGTTGAATTTCAAGAGCACTCGCGTTTACCTCCCCTGTTTCCCTGCCCCTCCTCCAGCCTGTCCCCACCCGCTGTGTACGTATACTTGAATAAATCTGACCGGGTGGTGAAGACCATCAATGCAGGACAGAAGCGTGGACACGGTCTTTGCTTCTTTGTAGTGGCCTTAAGCAAGTCGTTGATGTATCTGAGCCTGTCTGCTCATTTCCTTGTTTGAGCAATGAGGGTGACGTTTCCTCCATTGCTGCGTGATTCTCCATCAAGTCTTCACACATGGAATGGTCGCAGCACAGTCCCACCAGTGCAGCAGTCTTGCACAGCCATCCAATGCAGCAGTCCTGTGCAGCAGAGAGGCCATGATCCTGTCCACACGACCGGTGGCACACAGGCCCCGCCAGGCGGCCACACCCGCACGACCCCACGGCCTGTGCACGCTTCCATGCACCTATGTCCTGTCTTGCCAAAAAACACTTCTGCCACGCTTTCCCTGTCTTGAAAGCTCAAACAGTCGAGACAAGTCCTTTTCCCTGGTCAGTCCTGTGAACACACATCTCCTGTTTCATCTGAGTCCTACTTAGTGTTGGCTCTGTATATGGGGCGTGTAGGCCCTCGCTGGCCATTCTCTGTGTGAGGCAGGGCGATGGCGGCCAGAGAGGAGGAATTCCCTGTTCTTTGTCCTCCTCTCACGGAGCATGTGCAGGATCTCTGCTCTCTACAGTTGTTCTATGCAAGTCACTTATGATAAACAGGAGACAGTAGGAAATTCTACTCCTAAAACTACATTACCTGGATTGTACATAGGGATTTTTAAAACATGTAAAGCTATGAAACCTTTAAAAGCATTCCCATGTAAAACTGAAGAAATGACTCGGGGGGAGGGTGTGTCTGTGTCTCTGTGTTCGTGTGTTCATGTTTTATTAAAAATCCCTTTGATCCTATTCTTAAGTTTACAGACATTTCCTCTTGGTTAATGGTAAATACTCTGATCTTGCATGGAAACAATATTTTGTAAGAAAAAATGTATTCAAGAAAAAAAAACATGGTTATGGTGTTTCTCAACTGTGAATGTAAGATAGAAGAAAGCTATATCAACATGGGAAAAATTTTTTTCCTAGTCCTGGGCCTTGAACTCAGGGCCTGAGCACTGTCCTTGGGCTTTCTCAAGGCTACAGCTCTACCACTTGAGCCACAGCACCACTTCTGGCTTTTTCTATGTATGTGGTACTGAGGAACCGAACCTGGGACTTTGTCCATGCTAGGCAAGCACTCTACCACTAGGCCACATTCCCAGCCTGATATGGGGAAATATCGAAGCAATGGCAGACTTACAAACTCTTTGACTTAACTGTAGTACTATCAAGTAAGAACAAGACTCAGCACAGGTAATAAGAGGCTGATTCTGTGTACGGCTTGTCATTGTTATGGCCCATTTATTCTTGTGACAAGACCCTAGCACTGGGCCGCTCCTGCTATTGTGAACCAAGCCTTTCCTGTGCCTGCAACCATGAGCTTGTTCCAGATCTTTCCACCACAGACGTTATTGACATACTGTGCTGCGGCAGGTTTAGTTGGCCAAATCAGATTTGTTTTATATCACTGCAGTTTTGTGGGGATCTACAAATATGTTTTCAAGATATATGAGGTCTTATGTATCTGTTCTTTTCTCACATATGGTACTGGTTTTCCCCACTTCCCTTGGCTATCAGTGGTTTCTATCATCTTTCCTGAGAATTTTTCTCAACAGGGCACACTGTCTACAGAAAGAACAAAGAGCTACTCAGTGAATTAATCTGAGCTAGGTGGGCATTGAAATAGGTTTTATTGGTGAACAGTGATGTGTTTGTTGAATAAATATGAAAATTTCCACATAGACCGATTGCAGACCTCAAGAGTGAAATTAACTGTGTGTATTATGTACTAAGTTTTCTCTTTGGAGTAGAGTACCTCTGAGGAGAGTAGGCAGAATTCAACAAAGACAGAGGGTCCATGGAATGGGGTCCTCCTTCTTGAGCACATTCCTCGCTGCTATGCTGTCTATGCCATTCAGGGACCATGTCAGCATCTCCAGCTGCACACAGCTGCACTTCCATGTGTATGGCAGGAGATGCTCATGGCTCTCAAGGGAAACAGGGCCTGGGTAAAGTTTGGATCAGAACCTTCAGGCCTGGCTTCTACATAAACAGCCATTGTTTTAGCCAAGTCTTCCTCGGGGGTTCTAGGGGATCTCAAGTAGGTGTGACACAACTCTCTGCTTGCCATCCATGTAGACAGTCCTTGAGGAACAGGAATAGGACAAACATAACACAAGCCATTTGAAAGGTAGGTCTTCCTAGGAGCAGTATTTCAGAGGGCAGGAAAAAACAAACGAACAAACAGAAGTTCCAGGTTTTTCCTACTTCTAGGCCACCAAATTATGCTAGTGTAATAGAATCAGCAATCTGTCTAGCCAGGAAATCCTAGGATGGGTACGTGTGCCATTGTTGAGGAAAATGAGAAAGAATTTAGCTGGTAAGGTAATGTATGAAAGAGTTCTGAAAAGTCAATTATAGATCTGCAAGCCAGGCCTTTCCTAGCATAGCCTAGACTTTCCACATGACGCGGACAACCAGAGGTTATCCAGTCTCGCCAACACTAGAGCAGAGAAGTCCCATGTGGATTACCCCACCAGTGTGTGATGTGATCCTTTATGACCTAGTTTTTGATGGCTCTAAAAGCCAGGGGTATTCCCATCTGACTACATCATCCCCACCATTCTCTTGAAATCCATTTCCCAGTGTACCTTCAAACTGTTGCCTTAAGGGCGACTCTTGGATTTTGATGATAAGCATCTTGGCTGGTTATTGGTACCTTTTCTTCCTATCCATGAAGGAAAAAAATAGGTCTTTTTGAACAGGTCTCCAACATCACGCTTAGGGATTATTCAGGTTTTGAAATGCTGTAAAAGAGACTGCCAGAAAAAAAGTGTAATTCATGTGTTCCAGATTACATAATAATAAACATGAAGGGCACCTGTTCCTTTCCTTCTCCAACATCTATTTATGATATGGAAAATTAGAGGAAAACAATAAAGCCAAACATGCAAGGTCCTGAAATGTTTGTAGAGGCCATGCATGATGGAAAAAAGGTCTGTTGTTTGGTCCAATCATATCATACTATAGTTACATTACAGTCCTAGCTGAATATACCCAGAAGGTGCCATCTAGTGACTGCTTCAAAAAAGCACTCAGCTTTGCTAAGCCACCCTTAACTGCCTCCAGACAGGCTGAGTGGTAAGACTCTATCTCTTCTCCAGTTCCCTCAGCTCAAATTGTCTGCAATGTTGTCCAAAAGCAGAGTGTGCTGAATGATAACCACTTGTATCTTCGCAAACTTGAGTTC
Organism: Megascapheus bottae; assembly: GCF_031878675.1. Taxonomy (NCBI): domain Eukaryota; kingdom Metazoa; phylum Chordata; class Mammalia; order Rodentia; family Geomyidae; genus Megascapheus; species Megascapheus bottae. The sequence goes on from NC_143519.1 coordinate 3,740,696, forward strand.
CTTCTAAGATTGTGTGTTTGGACAGTATCTAAAGGTATAATTTAGTGTCTCCCCACCAAAGAAATCATTTTAGCATTCTATGGTTGCCCCAGTTTTCTCCTCCATCACTTTCATGCCTATGTCGATTGTCTGACAGGCGAGGTAAAAAACTCGCCCCCCACCCCACCGAGCACATCAAGATCATTTACAGCTGTTTCTAGACGAATATGAACATGTGTTTCCCTGGTAAGCTGCTCGCTAGACTCTGGTGGGCATTTAAATTCAGTGCAGACTGCAAGTTCACTTCTTCAGTCAAGAGGCCACGCTGCTCAGATATGTTCAGCTCTTGACAATTGCCATCTCTTACCTCAGGCAGATAGAGGTAAGCTAAGCCAAAGAGTTCATGGAGGTCTTGATGTGTTGCTAAAGTGGGCAATCTGTTCTAGAAAGCAATGTTGAAAAGAGCTTCGATTCTGCTTCAGGCAAACTGACTCCCCATGGACACATAGAGGGCAAGCAGTGTACGGCCAAAAAGCGATTTTATTTATAATAGAGAGGGGGTGGTTTCCTATAGAGCGGTGGGATTCTTCATCCTCCATTTAACATGGGTGCATATTGAAAGACATGAGCAACTTAAATTCAAAGATGCAAAATTGAGAGTGCAAGATGATTGATTTTTTTTTAAAAGTTGGATGAATAAATTCTTCTGACAAATTGAATGTGCTTGTCATGATTAGTTTGATAAATGTATATTTGTTTATGCCCTGGAGAGATCTCATTTGGTATACACATACTGGCCTGTGTGCAGGGATCTCTGCTGGCCAGGCTCGATGCATGGTGGCAGGATGAATTTCCAGGCAGTGCTGGCTCTGGCTTCACCTGTGATTTCCATCACAGTTCCCGATCACCTGGCCTCTGTGTGCTTCTTGTAGGCCAGTGTGCCTGGCATCTGTTCTACAAAGGGTAGTAAATAGTGCCTATGGACATTCCCTTTGGACTCAAAGGAAAGGAGGAAGAGGAAAGATCTCAGTATCTGAGTATAACACTTATATACTCTGAAGGCTTCCTGAATGCTAGTTTAAACTCAAATCTGTATTTTTTTCTTATTATTAGTTGTTTTTTTTCTTTCAAAATAAGAAGGAAATAAAAAGCTTGTATGGCATAATAAATTTTTGGAAAAATTCTAGTTACAACATGTATGGCAATGAGGAAGTTCAGCGAGTATCGGAGGCAAGCCTTGGGCTGTCACTGGGGTCACTGGGTGTGATGGCCTGGATGGGGGCGGGGCGGGGCGGGGCCCTGAGGGAGCAGGCTCGGAGCTGGCCCCCGTGTCCAGTGGAAACCCATCCCTAGGAACCAGATGCCCCCATTGCACCTGGACCCCTTGCTTGTCCGTGTGTGTGTGTGTGTGTGTGTGTGTGTGTGTGTGTGTGTGTATGTATTTTCTAGAATTTTAACCTTGATGTTTATACTTTCATTTCCCATCCTGAAGAGCTTTTGTTTTCTAATGTTTTTTCCATATATTTTTATTGTAATTAATAGAAGGGTTACATTATATTCACCAGATAGAAGGTGCATTACTTCACATACATTGATACCCTTTCTCATGTCTTGGTCCCCATTTCCCTCCCCCCACCCCCACCCCTCATCTTGTTTTCCCCCCTTCCCTATCTATTTCAAATAACCAAATAAGCAGATATACAATATATCAGATAACAAAGTGAAATACTATAACAATATGAGAGACAGAAAAAGAGATGAGAGATAACATATTACATTAAGGACAACAATCACTCATTATATGGCTTTCGTTTCTATATTCTGGAGGTCCTTTTGTTTAGTGTCATACTATATGGCCTTATGTATCTAGGTTTTGTTCTATTGTAAATCTCTGCTAGGAGAGCCCAAGTTTCTACGTATTATGACAAATGAGGGGAACCATTGAGCCCATGTTCCTTTGAGTCTGGCTTACTTCACTTAATAAGATTTTTTTCTAAGTCTTTCCATTTCCTAACAAATGGGGCGATGTTGTTCTTTCTGACAGCAGCATAGAATTCCATTGTGGTATTTACCTCATCTTGTTGATCCACTCATCAACTGAGGGGCATCTGGGTTGGTTCCATATGGTAGTGCTGTAGTGAACATCATTGTGCTAGTGGATTTAGTATGTCCTTGTTTCTGGACGATTGGGTAAATGCCAAGTAGTGGAATTGCTGGGTCATAGGGGAGCTCTATGTTTAGTCTTTTGAGGCACTGCCACACTGCTTTCCATAGTGGTTGAACGAGTTTGCACTCCCACCAACAGTGTAGTAGTGATCCCTCCTGGCCACATCCCCTCCAGCATCTGTTGTCATTCGTTTTCCTGATCCTGGCCATTCTAGCTGGAGTGAGGTGGAATCTTAGAGTTGTTTTGATTTGCATTTCTTTTATGACTAGAGATGTAGAGCATTTCTTCATGTGTCTATAGGCCATTCTTTCTCTTTCTTCAGAGAAGACTCTCTTTAAGTCTTTGGCCCATTTTTTAATGGGATGGTTGTTACTTTGGAGGTTAGTTTTGGAGTGATTCAATTTTTTGAGCTGTTGGTATATTTTAGATATGAGGCCTTTGTCCGTTGTTTGGTTGGTGAAGATCTTCTCCCACTCTGTAGGCTTCCTGATTAGTTTACTAGCTATGTCCTTTGCCATACAAAAGCTCTGCAGTTTAATGCAGCCTTTCTCTGATTTGTTGTGATTCTTGGTCCTTATTAAGAAAGTTTCGACCTGTGCCAAGGAGGCCTAGTGTATCTCCTATTCCTTCCTGTAAAGTTTTCAGTGTGTCAGATTTTACCTCCAGGTCTTGATCCATTTGGAGTTAATTCTAGTGCAGGGTGACAAAGAAGGATCCAATTTGGGTTTTCTACAGGTGCTTAACCAGTTCTGCCAGCACAACTTGTTGAAGAGGCTGTCTTTCTTCCATTCTAGTTTTTTAGCTCCCTTATCAAAGATTAGGTGGCCATAGGTCTGTGGTTTAATATCTGGGTTCTCAGTTCTGTTCCTTTGGTCTTCAGGCCTGTTCTTGTGCCAGTACCAAGCTGTTTTGGTTACTATAGCTCAAAGTCGCAGGGTATAAAATTAACCCTCAAAAGTCAACTGCCTTCCTCTATGCCAACAATGAGAGGAATGAGGCAACAATCAGGAAATCAACTCCTTTTGCAATAGCTTCAAAGACAATAAAGTACCTAGGAATTAACTAAGAATGTAAAGGACCTTTTTGATGAAAACTTTAAAACCCTGAAAAAGGAAAGTAAAGAAGCACTAAGGAAATGGAAAAACCTCCCATGCTCCTGGATTGGAAGAATCAACATCATGAAAATGACAATCTTGCCAAGAGCTATCTACAAATTCAATGCAATCCCCATCAATATCCCAATGTTTGCTAATGTTTTAATAGAATTTCCTTTTCTGGGAGCTTCAACCTTGTTGATATAAGTATTGATCTCTGGCCCTCTTCTCTGTCTTTGGCAACAGTTTGTAAATCACGGAGGAAAACAGCCTTTTCATGGGCCCCATCACATGGCCTCTTGGATGTGCTAGCACCATTCCACAGGAGCTCTGCGTGGGGTTCGTCTCTGTGCATATTCTACACATGGACCTCACAAATACCCCAACCCCAGTGAGCTTGGCACAGACATGAGTGGGTTTTTTTCCCCTAGAACCTGGAACAGTAGGTTTAAGGAACATTTTACCGAGAATCGCCAGATGCATACCACTGTTCATCAGTCTTGGAAGGGCTTTTGACTTGGAGCAAATGCTCAGTGATGTCGTTGGAATATTCCAGATCCTCCTCTCTAGGCATCAGATAATTACCATCATTAATAATGATGAGGATCCTCCCCATTACCCCCCTTGTGATTTGTGATTGGATGGTACATGTCATAGACAAAGAGCCCCAGAAACTCAGCGGACTGCTGGGAGGAGAGGCGATTTCATGATCCCAGCAAGGCCTAAGACAGAAGGATAGAGTTTAGTTCAGGAGAGAGTTGTAGAGAACATAATTTTGCAAGAAGAGAATTAAGAACAAGGATAAGCCAGGAAGCTTCTAGCTGTGGGAGCAATGTACACATAATAGGAATGACAGGCCAGACTCCTGAGGACTTACCTTAGTCAACACATTCTTAGTCTATACAGGGGACACATGCCTTCTGAAATAGGACCTGCCCTTGCCAGAAAAAAAAACATAAAATTACAGTGTTGCTTGAATTGTAGGTGTAAAAGGAAGAATTCATCATTGGATTGATTTTCTTTTTTTTTGGATTCAATTATATTTTATTTGTTTTTATTTTTTGATATTTTTTATTGTAATTAATAAAAGGGTTACATGATATTTGCCACAATGAAGGTGCATTAATTCACATACATTGATATCCTTTCACATGTCTTAGTCCCCATTACCCTCCCCCACCTCCACCCCTCATCTTGTTTTCCCCCCTTCCCTACCCAATTTCAAATAACCAAATACAAATATATCCAATATATCAGATAACAAAGTGAGATACTGTAACAATATGAGATTTTCAAATAATGGCTTCATGTTTCAATGCCTGTAGTTAGAAAGAAAAGGAGAGACAGCTTCACACCTCTAATCCTATCTACTCCAAAGGCTGAGATCCACAGAATTTCAATTTGAAACTAGCACAGGCAGAAAAGTCTAAGACACTTAATGTTCAGAATAACCAGTAAAAAGGCTGCGCAATTATGGCTCAAGCAGTAGAGTCCCACTCAAGCAAGCAAGATGAGTCAATGTGAGGCCTTGACTTCAAAGTCCAATAATCAGTATGAGAGAGTAGGGGGAGGGATAGAGACAGAGACAGAGAGAGGCAGAGAGAGAGGAGGAGATGGGGAGGAAGGAAAAGAGAGATGAAGGAAAAAGGGAAGGAAGGAAGGAGGGAAGGAAGGAAGGAAAACCTCTAGCTCTCACATGTAATGAGAAGGTGTGTTAAAAAACAAATGCCCTTGAAAAACTTAGCTGAAAGTCCTGTGTAAGCACTGGGCAAATTCTTAGCTCTACTGAGTGTCCTTGTTTATCTTTAAAATGTATGTGTTGTTTGCCAAGCCAGGCCTTTTCAAGAAGGAAAGCTGACTATGCATGCATGCAACCATCCCTTTGTCCAAATAGATCCTTCTTTCTTAGTTTTCTGAAGCCTAATGAGAAACAGAATTACATTTCCATTCTTGCTTAAATATAGTTATCTCTTTCCCTCCCTCCCGCTCTCCAAGACACACACACACACACACACACACACACACACACACACACACACACACACACACTTCCTTCAGACTTGCATGTGTATAAGACAGGCATTGTAGTGCATACCTGTAGCCCAAGTTACTTGAGGGTGAAGGAAGAAGGAGCCTGGACAATGCTAACAAGACCCTATTTCAGGAAGCGCTGAAAGTGGGGTTTCAGGTATGGTGCAGCTATGGGTGCTGTTTCTTGGGGAGAGTGAAGCTGAGAGTTGAATCTCATTATCTGTCACCATCAGTGGAACTTTGGGTGGATTCCTTCCTGGCCTCTTACAAACAGTGTGGAATATGGCTTCCAGATCTGGCTTCCATAAATGTCCAGGCATGGGATCCCTGAATCATGGTCTTCCTCTATTTTAAATTTTGCAAGGCTTCTGCATTCTGTTTTCCATCTCCCCATCTCACTGGTCAGGGCCTGCACTCCTTTTAACGTTCTGGATAAAACATCTTTCCTTGCTTTTCATGAACCCAATACACTGGCATACATTAAAAAAGCTACTACATGCCATAACAAAAGAGAAAATCATTATAGAAACCTTAATATTTTTGTTCTAAGATGTCTGTGTTCTACGTGCTATGACTGTGACTTTTCCCACTTCTTCCGGTTTTTCTGCCTCCACCTTCTGCTTGTCTCGTCGTATGTGGCCTGGCCAGACATACCAGGTGTAAACATAAGACAGGATTTTCCCTAGTCCTCATTCATCCCTTGATAGTGCCAACATCATTCTTCAGGCTGCTCAGTGTCAGTCTCCTGTTCCTGTTTCCCATCTATGAAAAAATACCCTCCAATGGCCCTGTGCCCCTCCTCAAACAATAATGGCTGCCATCACCAACACACAGGCTTGGGAACCAATTCCTGGACTCTTCTGATTCATTCCCTTTGAAAGAAATAATATTTGCTTACACATATTCAATTAGAACTTAATACCACAAACTAAGGTCATTTCCTCTTAAACTACATCGGCAGAGCAGATGAAAGCACCACTGTAAGTCTGACTGGCTGATTATGGTCCTAGTATAATTTTCAAGCTCCCAATACTGCAATGATCAAAATGAAATAGGATATTCTGTTCATATTTCCAGAAAGAAGAATTGCTGAGGAGAGAAGGCTGGGTTGTGATCTGTAGTGGGTCAACAAAACCTAATGAATCACCTCTACTTTATTTTTAAAATTATTATCTTTAACTAGCTGTACAGAGAAGTATCCATTTAGCAAAGCAATTTATGAGTGCAATGTATTCTGATCAATGTCACACCTCCTTCAACATTCTCACCCATCCCTCCCTCTCCCTCTCCCTCATCTTTTTCATTTTGTAGAATATACTCTGGATTCTTAGACTGAATTCTCCTCTTCTCCTCATTTGAATGTCTTCCTTGGTCCTCTCCCTTTAATCAATTATCCTAGCCTGAAGGTTTTCTATTCTACTGTTAGTTTATTTTTTAAATGTATTTTCTTTTGCTTTCTATTTCATTAAGTTTACATTCCCTTTGTTATTCATTTCCTTCTTTACGTCTTGGGTTATCAGTGTTGAATTTTTAATCTTCTGAATTGAGTGCTCTATATTTCTAACCTTTATTATATTCCACAATACAAGTTTCTCTGACTAATGAAGGTGAATTCCTAATGTTTAAACTGTAGCAATCATGTTATATAGGTCTGAATACTTTATCATATCATGTCATTATGGATTTCTCCATAGTTGAAACCAACGCCTAAAATCCAAGAGGACCTGAATCATGTCCATTTTCGACAGGGCCAGAAGGCAGAGTAAACATGGGCAGAGTTCAAATGCTATCCTTGTTAAATGAGGGATTTTAGATGGCTGTGAAATAATGGCACATCAAGGATAATAAATTATTGGCTATTCAAGACAAATCAAACTTAACTTAAAGAAACCCAAGCAGCTGATTCCTTAGAGACAACATTATGGCAGAAAAATGAAAAGCCATGCTCATTGAGTGACTTAGAGAGGAGCATAGAGTCTTCTGAAATAAAGCTCAGGATGCAAACTTAAATGTATTATTGGCTATTAATGTGGCACAGTTCTGTATTTTGCTTTTCTCTCATCCTGTGTATTCTTCATGCAGAGTTAGAGAGAAAAACATTCCAGTCTCTTTTCATCCCAGTCTTTCTATGTAATGAGACACAGAGTACACCCTATTCTTTCCTAGAATCAGTAATGTTTAATTTAGACATAGTTCCTAAGACATGAACTATTTACTAAATAATGTTATCATTACATCGCTTTGAGTATATTTTGCTTTTGAGTTTTTTAAAAATATCTAATTATATGAGAAAAGTGGGTTCCAGATTCCTTAGAAAGAGGGAAAGGAACTCTAAGTAGGGAGTTTCTAAACACTGATTTTCATTTTCTAAGAAGCAAAGGGGAAAGAATTGCTTAGATTAAAGGCCAAAATTTTAAATACAGTCCCTAAGTTCCCTTCACAGCAAAGTATTCCTGCATTTGGGCAATTATAATTATTACTGCTGACAAGAATGCAATTTAAAGGAATCAATCATTTTTGATCTAAAGGTCACTAATTCAGACAAAAAATGTTTGGAGAAGAATGGATTTGTATTTTAACTTTCGTGAGTATATTTTCTAAAGGTTTCTACATATTTTAGGTACATGAATCATTTTGGTCTGCAAATACATTTGGAGGACAGATTATTTCTGAAAGACACAAAATGGAGAATGACTTTTCCCTCAGTTAAACATAAATTCATTGAGTTAAAACACAGCCTCCTGCTGATGACTGGTGTGTCACATCCTCGTACATTTCTCACACTCGGGGGCAGCGTGGCAGAGCCATCTCCAGGGGAGAGGAAATAGAAGGCATCTGAGTGTTCAAGTGTGCAGATAGCGTGGCATTTGCAAAATAGATAACTGTAGTCAACATAATCCTGCTAGCATTTGGAGACACAGATGGGAAGAGCATGGGCCCCAAGGGACGGACCACCCGAGCGCTGCTCGGAGGATTTTATTTTTAATTTCTGCTACCGTCCCCAACTCAGCCATAGACAGATTCCACTTTATTTTTAAAACATGTTTTTTTTAAATTATCTTTAACTAGTTGTGCAAAGGAGGTGCCATGCAACAAAGCAGTTTCTGAGTACAGGGAGTCTTGAACATTCTCCCCCACCCCTCCCAGCCCACCTCTACCCTCACTCGTCTTCATTTTGTAGGATGTGCATTGAATTATTGACTGCATTCTTCTCTTCTGCTCTTCATTTGCCTACCTGCCCCATCCCTCTCTCTCAAGCTCCTGCTTCCTGTGCTTATTTAGGTAAGCTATGATTTTAAATTACCTCTGTGTTCTTGGGTTCGTTACTAAACAGCTGCTAAAAAGAGAGGTGTGGATATTCTGTGTGATATTGGCTGATCCATTTTTCTCTTGTATATGTAGATTGCCATAATAATAAATAACATTGATTTTAAGCTGTCGTATGTACAGTGAATAACTTTGGTCTTCTAAACATCATTTATTACTGTCTTAACCTAATGAAAAGAATGCCTCAGAGATGGCTCATGGCTTCTGATTAGCCCAAGAATAAGCTGGCACACCAGTAGATTTTCTGCAGAAAATTGAGGAAACTCAGTCATGAAGTCAGATGACACCTGGAAATGTGAATGTATAAATGTTCTACCTAGAAATACTTTTGCAATGACATCACAATAGCTTTTACATTTTACATGTAATTGTTAATTTGCATACTTACAAAAAAGCAAAAGAAAAATGATTATTTTGATTCATTTAACACTTAAAAATGTACAAGATTTTTACAATAAAATACTTTGAATATATCAAAAATTACTTTCATAAGCATGCCTTGGCCCAGAGAATGTGTATTAAGGGAAGAAAACTTAGGCCCTCTCCCACTATGTAGACATGTGTGCCAGATCACTGATGTGGAATTCGACTGGCCACACAGTTATGAAAGAAAATATGGAATATTCATATATTGATAAATCTTCCGTGATAGATGAATACAATGAATTGTTTCCTATCTCCCAATCCTGATAGGCACTGTCTCAGCTAAGCCTTCTCTCATCTTCAGCCTGCAGTAATGCCTCAGAGCTCTAATGGTCCTTTTGGCATTGCCTGCAGGGCATTATCCATTTTCTAGATGAAAACTAGAGACATATCTAAAGGAGCAATCAGACTTGTCAGTACTCACCTGGCATTTCTTCAGGGGCTTTCTATCTCAGGACAAAGAAAAAATATCTATCACACAATTAGGAAGGCCTGTTTCTACTTCTCTTTAATATCTTTGCATCCCTCTACTACTGTCAGTCATTGGAGGACACAGCCCATAACCCCCACCCCAAGAGAAGAAAGAGTTTAGCTCTATATTTGTCTGAGGTAACTTTGAATCTGTGTCTTGTCCTCCATTCAAAATGGAATTATGTGGCAGGATAATTTTCAAAATTCTACTGACATGTCCATCGATCCATTCTTAAGTTTATGCTAGCACAGTGAATTTTATCTTTTATGCAACTGTATGTCCTGAAGTCAATGGCAGGGGGTTGCTTTTCCCCCATCCCTTCCCAGACCACACTCACGGCCTGTGTAGCCCATGCACCGGTGACTGGAAACCACTTACATAGAGAGTAAGGGCCATGCCAGCCCCTCAGGGTGGAGTGAATTCCCTGTGCAGAATGAGACAATGTAACAGCGATGTTCACAAGACAATCTGTTGGAAATGAACTTTATAACTCATGAGGGGATGGGAGAGAAAAATTGGAGTAAAAACATGGGAAGGGGTCACAATATTCAAGAAATAATGTACTCACTACTTTATAAATACAACTGCAACCCCTCTTCATCCTGACAATAAAAAATTTTTAAAAAGAAAACAGATGAGAATTTTGATTCTGCTGAACATTGTATTGAAACACTATTAAAATAACATTTTAAAAATTATAGTGCCTTGACTCTTGATTCTGAAAACAATAATTTGCTTGCCGTTTCAAGAGGTTGGTGTCTGACAAATTGGCAATTTGGAAAAGTCTTAAAGTATCCTAAATCTGGAATACCAATAACTTTAAAAGTAATTAATATATTTCTCAGTTTTAATTGAAAAGTTAAAGATGTTTAGATAGGCTGGAAATACAGTCAGTTCAATGATGTGAAGTTTGTACAGCATGTACAATGATTTGAACTGCAGTATTTAAACCAAGCGTAAAGAAATCCATCATGATCAAACATTGTTCTGGTCTGGCTTACTTCACACTGCAAGCGAGTGAGTTTAATACATAAAATTGTCACATTATCTAGGTACATTCAAACTCGATTGCCATATATCTGTCTTTTAATATTCACTATAATTCTTACACACCAACCTTAAACTGTGGATATTATGTGGCTCTATTATTTATACTTCTTGAAGGAACAAGGTTCTTATACCTATTTAGGCAACGATGAAAATTTAATTTAAGCATAACTATCCACCATATGGAGGGCAGATGGAATATTTGTCTATATTTGTGACATCAGCTAACAAACCACCACCACCTCCAAAACAGTTCTCAAACACGGCTTGGCTTGGATTATTTTATATTCCGCAAAGGAAACTACATGAGAACATGAAAATGAGAAAAACAAAAGCAATCAAAGTAGTACTTGTAAATAAAGATAATTAAGGGAAAGCCACTCTCATACGCTAATCAATCAGACCTCTGTAGTGAGGAGATAATAGATCAGAGACCTGAAATACATGAGCATGCAAATGAGGCTGTCTCAAGCTGGGCCATGATTCTGCCAGGAGAAAACCAGCCCAGAGCACAGATGAAGGAAGATGTGAGATTGAGGTGACTGGCCAGAGAGACTGGAATGGCAGAATTTCCATTGTGCTTCTGTAGACAAGACAGGAAAGCAGCCTTTCTGTGGTGGTTAGAATAAAGCGTTTGTTCTGGATGTGTTAAATATGGTATGCACATTTAACAGCCATCCCTGCAATGTATTGGAGAGCACAAAGCTGACATTCAAAGGAGAACGTTCAAGACTACTGATAAAAACTCAGGAATTTCTGAGCATAAATTATTTCAAAACCATGAGATTGATTATACTGGCTTAAAAAAAGCATAAGTCATGGGTTGGTAAAAAAAATGTAGAGATTTAAAAAGAAAATGTATAGATTTAGTTCAGAGAAAAGGAAATTCTTAACAAAGAAAAAGAAACAAATCCCAAGAGTCAGTACTAGTTACACAAAACTAAATGCAAAGAAAATAACACATTGATGACAAATGAGAGGTTTTGTGGGTATTCATGTTGATTGTGTATCTATATATGTCTGTTTGTATGCCCACAGGAAGAAAAATTCTAGAGTAACAAAAATGATATTCACCATTGAAGATTAAAGATTAAATAAGTTTTATTTTATTGTCTCTGCATTCTTTTATTTTTAGTGACTATGTATTTTTTAAATAGCCCCCTAAGCTGTTCCCATTTGAAATTTATGCACATTCATACTCCTGCACATGGTAGTCTGTGCTCTAATTTATAATCATATCCAACTCTGTGATATTGATTACTTTTCTTTTGTAAGCTTTTGTATTTTTCCTCTGGAAACAAAGCATTTACACAGTTCAATACAGTTTACGTGGCCTCCATTATTTATAAGAACTGGAGCTTGAGGAAGGAAGAATTCAGTGTGTATGGCCTGGGCACTCTCAGCTAGACCTGAAATCCTCAGACTAAATTCAGAGGTCTGTGCTGTCATTGCATGGTAGAAAGGGCTGGGAGTGATGAGCGACCACATAGAAAAAGGACTGAATGTAGTTCCTACATTTTTTCCCCAGAAGAATGAAAATGAATCACTTTTTCCGTACTCTACCTCTGGTACAGGTGCAAGAGGATTGTGTGTTCACATGCATTTGTTTACATAAGTTAGAAAAGCCACAGGCATGAAGAGTCTTGCCTACAAAATCCACTTCTGAGTGACTTGTGATCAGGTTAAAAGGCCCAGTTTGTATAAGAACCCATACACTTCCTTTCTCCAAGATTGCCTTAAAACAGCAACCAAACAAGACAAAAATATAGTTTAATAAATAGAAAAGCTCACTGTCCTCTTATGGGAGGAGGTGGGCATGTAAGCTCCTTCACAGAATTTGACGTGTTTTAATAAGATTGCAGAGAGCCTTACATTGTAAGACAGTGACCTGTGTGCGTTTCTTGCACTTCCCGGGTGCTTTCCCCAGGCTTCATGCTGGCTCCACTGGGAATGATTTTTTTCTTGATTGCATCAGAGCCTGAGAACCTGCGCCCCCCGCCCCATCACATACAATGGCTGGATTCTGAAAGCGCCCATCCCACGGTCTTTAATGCTTTCCTTTCTGAGATCAGTACTGGGAGCTGGATATTTCTACCAGAGTCCCAGCAATATCTGAGAACGAAGCAGACAAGCCAGATGGTGTGCTATACTAGTCAAGGGAAGTTTGCAGAAATGATGGCAGACAGATCATGTGGCTGTCTGTGGAATAAGACCTTCCCACTCTTTGTGTTAAAATAGGTCGAGTCTGGAAGAGTGGCTCTTGCGGTTGTTTGGGATCACTGGATCTCACTCACACATGGCTTATGGTCAAGAGTGATGCATGTGGTGGCTGTGTCAGAAAGGACTCTCTGCAAGGCTCTGCGTGATTCTGAAGTGATTAGACGTGTGGGGTTCAAGCTGGGTTCAATCTTGAGTACTATAAAAATGAATGAGTCCAGGCGGGTGGTGAGAGGAGATGGCGGTAGAAAAGGATCCTGTGCCACAAAGACTACCAGACACCACCACCTAAGAGGAAGATGCACTGCAGGTGGCTGCGTGTGAGAGATCCTGGAAGTACTCTTAGGATTTACATGTCCAGGAATAATTCGCAGGGTCACATCCGTTCTTTTATGTATTACATGAGATGGAAATCCTTTCTTTGGCTATGGGTAGAGTGATTTTAGGATGACTGGATTGTGCAGACAGGGGCTTCTGTCCCCTTTCCTCGGGTATCGGGGACCAGGTTAACGGTGTCCACATGCCAAATGTCACCTAAACACAGTGTGTCACAATATGCCATCTTTGAATGAGAATGGGCTAGTTTGCTCTTGGGATGGTTAAGGTTTGAAATGACATAATCACAATGAAGTATTGACATGAGAATGTATAGAAAGTTCAGTGGTACCAGTTGGGGCTAAGGGTTTAGTTATCCTTGTGAATGGGCCATTTAAACTTCATATTTAAAGGGGAAAACAAGACTATGACTGTTTTCATATACTCATGTGTAGGGATAGTTTACAAGAAAATTTGTCATTCCTAATTACTCTTAGAATTGCTTTTTGTTTTTTAAACAGGAATCGGTAAGGTGATGTGACATTGCATCCACCATCTTGGTTTTTGCAATTTTCTGCTCTAACAATAAACACTAACAGGTAGGAAAAAAAAGCAGGATTTTTTCAAAGGCAATAAATATTCAATGTTTTGATAACATGCCAAACCAACCAGTTTAGAAGAAATAGACGTACACGTGCTCGCATGTACACATGCTCACAGTGAAGGGGGATAGAGAAGGAAGGAAGAGTGAAAAGGAGAGACACAGGTGAGGGGCGAGGTATGGTGGGGTTTAAAGTCACACAGATCATGTCTTCATTGTTGATAAATTAACTCCTTAAACAATCCTTGAATGTCTAGTTTTTTAGATAGTCACTTATGAGAAAGGCTATGCAGAGGAGGACTGGCCGGGGTGGACACACACCTTTGCTTTGTCACAATGACAGTCCCCAAAGACACAACAGAACTGAAATTAGATTCCCGCCACTGTCAGCTAGGTTGTCACGGAGCGGAGAGCAGAGAGAAGGAGGTAGACTGACAGTTTTGAGAACGTGTGTGGAGAAGGAAGGCAAATGAAGCCATGATTCTCTCGGAAGTAGTGACAAGGTCATATTTTAAAACCAGACAGGTTGATGGATGGGTTAGTTGGTTATTTAGCTGAGTATAAAGAATGTTTGTGTGAATGGTTTTGTTTAAATTATACTACTTGGAAGCCTGAAACTCGTTGCCTGCAACCCCTATCCGATTGGGATCACTCTAAAATCTGTTGCACAGGAGAAATCTTTTTATATTTAAAATACCTTATGTAAATTGACTATTTTGTCAACACTTCACCTTGGCTTTGTGTCATTTTGAAGCAGCTTTAAAATTATTTGTTTCAGAGAGCTTCTAGTAATTCAGTAGTATATTTTTGAGAAATATGTTATCATTATAATGCTAAATAATTTGGAATATGTCTTTTACTCAAAACTGTATTTGGGATATATTCAATATACATATATAAGATATTGCATATTTACATGTAGTATAAATATATAATATGTGGAATACTATATACATGGATATATTATATGATTTATTGTAATTACATATATTATATTATAAATGCATATATTATATATACACATATGATATATATTCTATAGTGAGAGTATATTGCCTGCCACCCCCAGATAAAAAGTCATGCAGTGTCAATTTTCTAGAAAAATTAAATAAAGGTGAATAGAAAGTATCATCTGAATGAAATATTTGTATTAGTTAGGTCAATAATTGAATTCAGAAGTCAGTGTTTGTAGTTATCTCTTTGTGTGTCCTTATCCCATTCATCGTCATTAGTGTTAGGAACAGAAGTCTATTTTTTGTATAGATTGACTGAAAAATGTTCACACCAATTTTAAACCTTAGAAACTAATTTACAAATTCTATTGTAAGTAAATAGATCTTTACATGTAAAAAAAAATAGTTACTAAACCAAACAGTGCCCAGGCCCAGTGCTCAAGCCCCACGATGGACCAAAAAAAACCAAAGAAAAATAGTTATTAAAGGTCAGTGTGTAGTTTCTTTCATGTTTGATTTTTCTCTGAACAAATTAGTCAGCAACAATTTTGAAATTTTGGGTGAGAGATGAACAATGGATGGCTTTGTCTTTCCATTAAAGACTGGGAAGAGATAAAACCAAACCAACCGGAATCTGGTCCGTTTTACTAATATAGAAATAAAATCTGCTTGGCCCCAGTTGCTCATGCCAAAACTCCTACCCACTCACAGGATGGGATCTAAGGATCACAGTTCAGATTCAGTCCAGACAGGAAAGTCCATTCTACTCTTATCTCTGGTCAAGCAGCAAAAAGCTGGAAAATGAGCTGAGACTCAAGTAATAGAGTATTAGTCTTGAGTGAAAAAGTTAAGGAAGGCATTCAGGCCTTGAGATTCAACCCCAGTATTCGTACCGAACTAAATTGAAATAAAATCAACCATGTAATGAAAATGGGAAGAAAATGGCGATGAATCACTCACTCCCTGTGTTGCATCTGGCTTTTGGTTGAAATGAATGATAAAATAGGTAAAATGTGCACAGCATTCACAACCATTCATCTAAAAGGTAGTACGGCTTTCTAATCAAATAGTTTAGTCTATTTCCTCAGTTACCGTAAATACGATGGGAATGAAGAGGTTAATGCACTAATTTCTGCTTCCTATAAGAAGAACTTGCGCAGATAAAAACTCTCATCTTGTGAGTCAGATGTTGAACATTGTAATTCTCGTGGAATTGTAACTATCCATCTAATATCTTAAAATTATTTCATTTATCTTTGTATGACAAATAAAAAGTAAACATGTTTGAGTGCTGTGATGGTGATATTTTTCAGGATAAGAATAACTGTCAAAACAGTACCATGACTATTCTAATTATAATTCTGATGTAACTCTCATCTCTTTTGAGCCAACAAGGAACAGAACTAGAAAGAATATGCACTTGGCTACGGGTTGGTGTGGCAAATGCCTGTAATCCCATTACTCAGGAGTTTGAGATCTGAGGGCTGTGGTTCAAAGCCAGCCTAGGCACTAAAGTCCATGAGACCCTTATCTCCAATTAACCACTAGAAAACAGGAAGTGGCGCTGTGGCTCCAGGGGCAGGGCAGTAGCCTTGAGCTAAAGAGCTCAGGGACAGCAACCAGGTCCTGAGTCCAAGCCACACCCAGCAACAGCAACAACAGAAAAGAATATGTGCTTGCATTCAGTGCAGAAGTTGAATGTGAGCTGTTACCTAACAAGGGTGGTAGAAGGTCCTAGCATCAACCCAGGGCCTCCTGATGCTTAAATGCCAGTCCTCTGTCAGCTCCAGATACATGCTCTGTCTGTACCCGGCCTGAAAGCACATGTTACTTGTGAACATTGCACACTCAATCATAACATGCAATCACTCAGGAGAATTGACAAAAATCAGGCAAAGAAAACTAGTGGTCATCTTACCATCTTGATCGTGCTCATGTTATTGGGTTTGGAAAATATTATACTTCCATATTTTATAACATAATTGCACTCTAATTATACATAATTCAGAGAAGCCTGTATGAAATATGAAGCCTAAACAATAACAGATGTGCACTTAATGGTTTATTGATTAGGGATACATAGAGATACATTTACTATGCAGGAGAATAAAAAATCCTCTAGTTCATCTAGCCTCAAGTTTTCTTTTTTTAATTTTTATCGTGGTATAAAGTATAGAGGGGTTACAGTTACATTCATCAGGTAGTAGGTGCATTACTTCTCCTACATTGATACCCCTTCTCATGTTTTTGTCCCCATTTCCCTCTCAAGTTTTCTTTGATGCCCTAATGGTTTTGTTTTTCCACATGAACGTCTTTGTAAGTCTGAAACACAGCACACCAGAAAGACTGCTGCTATTCTTGATGGTCTTATTCAAAATGGTACTTGCCATGATTGTTGGTTACCAAAATCATTTTAGAAAACTTTCCCCAGAACAGGTTAAAAACTACTTGAAATAATATATTTTCTTTAAACAATCCAAATTTGTTTTTGTGTTCAGCTTAATTTAAGGTATTAATAAGGAATCCAGTATTGTAGATGTTAATCTGGTTCTCTTCAGGAAATCCATACAAACAGGAAATTTAAAATATGTGTCTGAAAATAAGCCCTACAGTGTATTATAAACCTTAACAAAAATTGATTTGATTTACTTTACAATATTTTTATTGGTATATATTAGTTGTGCAGGGGTTCACTGTGGCATTTCTACTCATATTTTCAATGTCTTTTAGATTCAATCTAGTGTTCCTCTTCCTTCTTCTCCTTCTCTTCTTTTTATAACTATGTCAACAGTTTTCATTGGTTAGTTTTCATGCAGGAACATGAAGTACTTTGACCACATGTAATTTCCATTGTTTGTTTGTTTTTTTTGCCAGTCCTGGGCTTGAGCTCAGGGCCTGAGCACTGTCCTTGGACTTTCTCAAGGCTAGAGCTCTACCACTTGAGCCTCAGCACCACTTCCGGCTTTTTTTTCTATATATGTGGTACCAAGGAATCGAACCCGGGTCTTCATGCATGCTAGGCAAGCACTTTAACCACTAGGCCAAACTCCTGGCCCCTTCCATTGGGTTTACACTCTAGCAAGGGCCTGTTTCACATTCCTGTCACTCCTGCATATTTTTACTGTTCAATGGGTCTTTGCAGTGTTATTTTTCCCATGCATATATATGCATATATATACACATATATGTTATGTATAAAAAGATATATTTTAGTCTTTATTTAGTAAAAAAAAGTCACTGGCATCAAGACAGCTAAAATTTTGCTTGGAGTATCGCCCACAAGCCCAGGGCCTCACGCATGCTGGGCAAGCACTGCACTGTGGAAGCTACTTCTTCAGTCCCTTCTGGATTTTACTAAAACCTGGATGAGTAACTGAAATTTTAATGATGGCAGAAATGGTGCATTTAAATTTAACTTCTTCTTGATTTTCCAAACCATTCCAAGTGAGCTTGTATTTCTGAAAGATATTGAAGTGAAAAAATAAAGACATGATAAAACAGCAATTTGTATGATTCCTAAATTGGCATTTGGGTCTTGGTTTCTTGCAAACTCATTGTGCACAAAACCCCTGAGAAAGTGAGACAAGCTATGGACAAAGGTTGTGGTTCCAAAAACCATGACAGCCTCGCCTGTCCTTACCCTCTTTACTGAATATTTTAGGCGAATTTTAGTTAAAAGAGAATGAATTTTAATTATTTGGGCCTAAATTTTGCTTGATCTTTGATTATAGGACTATTCCAGTATTTTCACATTCTTAGATTATTTCTTAAATTGCCACAAAATCACATTATTGTCATTTGTGGAGGCTCACGTGCTGTGGATACATTTAAAGATCTATCTTCTTCCATTTTGTTCTTCCCTCTGTCCTCCATTCCAGAAAAATATGACGGCTTCAGTTTCATGCATGCAGAATACAGAGGAGAAAAAACAAACAATTGCAAAGGTGTATATCTATACCATCAAAATTTGCCAGTTATGGTACTTTAGAAATTACTTGAGTGACATTTACTTGTCTATTTTCCTTTTCTAGTCACAAATAATGGATTTGTGAATACCAAACAAGCTTCATTAACACAAGGAAATGGCCAGGGGTCCTGAGATGTCTCCATCCTGCCTTCCCTAGGCACAGAGAAGGTCTTTGCTTGATGCCTGCTCTTTGCCTCTTACGTGGGACCTGTTCTCAAGGCAGACTCAAGCTGTGTCAGTGTCCCAGGCCTTATTCCATTGCCTCTGCCACCTCTGTCTCACCTCACGGTTTCCCCTTCCATGTGTAGTCCTGTTGGTTCGGAGAGAGACTCAAAATTGCTAAGAACAAAATGAGTCATTGGCGTCATTTGGTGAATTAGCTTCTGTTAACATACATTCTCAGGTAGAGTGTGGTGTCCACGACGTGGCCGTCGTCTTTGCTTTTGGAAGCTCTAGGTGGAGTTGTCATGAGAGCATGGAAGGATGTTGCAGGCATATCCACATCCACCCACCTCATGACACAATGATGGAGACCACACTGGATGGGCAGACAGGATTAGCTTATTTAATCAATAAGTCTCCAAAAGGGAATCTTTTGATAAAGTAAGAAAATCTTTATTAACAGTTCAACCTTTATTCATCCATGTTTTTATTCTTTCTGCACTTTTCTTGTGCTAGAGTTATAGAAAAGGGCAACATCGACCTCCCCGCTCCTCAAGGACATTCTGCTCCAGCCAGAACACACGCACAGGGGAGGTCTAGGCTGAGTTTTTCTTCTCTGTTTACTCCCTAGCACACTCAAAACAAAATCAGGACATGTGTAATGCTAATCAATAGTACAATAACAATAATAAGCTACTACCTGGATCTTCATTCAGAGCCCATACTCTAATTCAGCCCTAGACAATGCCGAGGAGAATTCTAAATCTCAGATCATGCTTTCATTCACTGTTCTACCCTATTGATTGTCACCTTTCTAACACATGCAAATATGACTTTCTCAGCCAGCTTAGGTCGCGTGCTTCATTATTTATTTTCCATTTTTCTCCTTTCTCATACTACCCATCTGTTCAGGTAAGAACAACTTGACTTGCACTTTTGGTGACAATTATCATCTCTGAAAGTGAAATCTGCATTTGAAATCTTCTCTTCTGAGAAATGGCTTAACACTGAAACATTGATGAAGCAGGGAAAGATAATAGCGTGGCTGTGTGTATATTTTATTTGTGGTAAAACTGATTTTTCTAGGAGCTGGTTATTGATTTTTGCACTGTCAATTTATTTATTTATTTATACATTTTATTATCTTTAGCTGTACAAAGGAATTGCCATTTAACAAAGCAGTTTATGAGCACAATACATCTTGATCAATGTACCAATCTACATGTGTACTAAATATATAGAGAGACATTTTTATTTTGTCATTATTCCCTATGCAAAGATGATATGATGACTTTAATAGCCTTTCCATTGTATTACCAGCAGTTCAGAGATGATTTAAAGCATAGGTGAGGAAACTGAAGGTAATTTGAAAATATTATCCCATCTGGTACCAGGGCAGGGCAGGTCTGGATCTTGACATCCAATCTTTCTCGTATATAGAAGGACAAACGTGCCTCATGAACAAATACATATAATGAGTGATCATTCAAGACTTTTGTTTTCAAATAAAGACAGTCAAGGAATGTATTCAGCTTATCATTAATTTATGGATTTATAGAACTATATTAGCATAATAAATTAGTCAAGGAAAATTTAAGAAGCTAAATACAAACTTCTCATTCTACTATGATATTTTAAGCTTTTCCATTACAAATTCTGCTCTATTTTTCTTCTCTTTACATTACATAATTATTTGTATTCCCTGGTAACCAACACAGAATGTGGAGTAGAGAAGTAGTCACTTGGTGGTTTGGTGGCAGATGGCCGGAATTCTTTCTGTTGGTCTCTACTACCTGTTCTAAAGCATTTTGTAAATAAATTCATTCCTGGAAAGTCTCTACAAGAGAGTTCTCAATAAAGACATAGATATATTCTCAATAAAGACATAGATACATAGTTTTTGAAAATATACTTTGGAATTCAAATTGGCTAACTTATGTGCCATAAGCAGATGCATGTAATAATTCATTTAAATAACCAATAAAATAATTTGAAGAAGCCCTGTAGCAGGATGGCATTCTAAGAGAAGGAGGCTTCTGCATCCCATGTTCACAGACACAGGGAAAGGCATAGAACACAGGCCACACGCACTCAAGATGCTTTTGTTGTTATTGTTTCCTTTATTAATTATGGAGATGGAAGCCAGGACTCTACCCCAAGCTGCAGACCTAGCCCAGAGACCCAGCTTACCCATGAGATCTCCCTGGACCTACTGCATTTGACCTTCACCTCTTGTATGAACTAGTCTGTGTTGGTAGCCAGATGGTCCTGATCCAAGATTATAAAGAAGAAAATAAAATTAAATTAAATGTCCTCAGTGGATACAACAGAGCAGCAAATTCAAGCCATCTTTCTTCAGCACTTCTCCAGGGCACCATGGTTTCTTTCATTAGACACCAAGAGAGTGGTGAAGGGCCTTCCCTCCTCTCCCCTCTCTGGAGTCAGCGCGTGTGAAACGAGGGCTGTTGCTTGACTCCATGTTCTGCTGCTGGCTTGATGGGTAAATCATTCAGATCTTAACTTTCTGTGTTAGATGATTTAATACACTAACTTTGAATCCCACCCCTTTCATAAGCAAATGATCCTGAGCCACACATATGGCCAAAAATAATTAAATACATGCTTCGCCTGAGATTTTAGAGAGTTGATATTTTCCCCTAACAGGATGGGTTTTGTGAAACCAGTGATTAAATTAATTAAATAGCCTACAGTGTGCTTATCAGATTGGCATGTGGTCATGGCAGAAAAAAAATAAACACAAAAAGCAAGGCTTTGTTGTTCTGAGATATTTATTGTCCTTGACTATTATCCAAGAACAGATGGCGGGGATTTCAGCTGGGTTATGAGCCCCCTGCAAGCAGGAAGTAGGTGATGATAAATGATTGGTAATTTCCCAGAGTGGAGCCGCTGAGAGGAGGCCATGCAAAATGAATAGGTACTGGGCTGCAGCATCATCTGTGGAATCTTGTCCAATAACTCATTTCTCTCTGTAAGAGAAAAACAGCCCACAGAAGCCTTGTCCTTTGTGTCTAGAAGTCTCTGTTGCTGACAATAATTTGTTTGTTCCTGAAGTACAATTATTAGCCTTAGCTAAAAGGTGAAACTACATATTTCTTAGGAGGTCAGTTGGATTTTTCTTTCTTTTATTAGGTGCCTGAGGTTTACTGAATCTTCATTCTTTGATCTTACAGGTTTTGATTGGTTAGTTTATAATTTGGTCTAGTATTACCCAGGTTTATTTTTTTTTCTTATTTTCACTAGAAATAATGGGAGATAGTGTTAAATCTGATTTTAGTTAGATGATAAAGAATCTGCTCTGGGAAAATCACTAGGTTATATTCAAAAGCGTGTAAGTTAGTTCCATATTCTTCAAAGAATATAATTGTGTTAATAATTGAGAAAAATAAGTATCTGATAGAACAATAGGTTGAATTATCATTTTGCCACATTTTACTAGTGTATCTGTAATTAGTAAGTTTGTCTTTCTGGATAAGAATTAGTACCACTGTGTGATGACACAGGCACTCAAGTTGTGATAGACTAACACTAAGGGGAGCTATAACCTTAGCCCTCATCTGCATGTTACCCAACGTGATAGAAGCAGTACTCTTCCACGTAACCCAAAGAGCTGAACCAGGGGCAGCTGGGGCAGAGCAGAGCCCATGGATCTGCCCAAAGCAAATCCTGAGAGAGCAGCCACACAGCAGAGAGAGAAAAACTCTCTTGGCAGACTGTATCATCCTACCACCCTCACAAACTAAGAACATGGCGGGTGGTTCCCATTTTAGGTTATTATTATTTCATGCTTGATCTTCCTTACAAGAGGCAATGATCGGAAAGCCTCTTCTCATGGCGTCCCCAGTGTGACACCATGCCCATTGCTCTGACGGTTAATTCATAACATTACTCTGCAGTTATGCACACTGTGAATGTGTGAAGAAGAAAGTGTATTATCTTTTGCACACCTGCTAAAAGCTAAGAAGTGTGCCATTGAAGTAACTCTTCAAAAAATATATGCAATATATCAGACACTAAATGCTGTAAATGACATTGTTATTGAATTCATCAGTCGTTTATCACTGAGACTACCAAAGGAAACAGTTCATCAGGAGGGAGTGTCTCTTTGGATTTCTGGTTTCAGAAGCTTCAGTCCATTGTGGTAGTAGCCATGATGTAAAGAGTAGACAGACAGACAGACA
The DNA here is from genome assembly GCF_031878675.1 of Megascapheus bottae. Lineage (NCBI taxonomy): Eukaryota > Metazoa > Chordata > Mammalia > Rodentia > Geomyidae > Megascapheus > Megascapheus bottae. The sequence continues at coordinate 3,763,650 of NC_143519.1, forward strand.
GACAGACAGACAGACAGACAGATAGACAGAAATAGAGGTTGATAGACAGACACAGACAGATAGACAGCCAGACAGACTAACAGGAAGATTTTTAAAAATTTTTCTCTTTTTTAGGATAGACCTAAATAGACAAGAGGTAGCCAAAAGAAAACAACCAGTGTGTTCTTAGAAATGATGAAAATGAATCACTTCTAGAAGCATTAAAGAAAGTGTCAAGCCGTTAATGGACGGAGAGATGGTTCAGCAAGATTTCACAGAGGGATACGAGGTGGCAGACAGAAAACCAGCCATCAGAATGGCTTTGGGTCACTCACAGAGCAAGGAAATGAGAAGGCAGCATAAGTTGATAAAGGTGGTCACTTTTACATGGATGCAAAAATTGAAAGATGAACATTTCAGACAGGACACTATATTCATTTTGCATTTAGAGAAAGTACTCATAATTAATGTATTGTGTTTAGGATCTGTTGTCTTAAACTGACACTTCTTCACAGTAGGGTACATATATCTGCTTACCAATGGTAGAATTGCTTTATGCACATATATGTTGTATATATGTATGCATCTATGTAGACATGTAGCGACATATATGTATGTATGGGTTCAAATTCACCAGAAATTTAGAAAAAAAATAATTCATAGCTATAAATTAAGATCAGACCATCTGTTTCTATACTGGATTTGGGGAATTCCTTTGTTTTCTCATAATCCTCATTGGTTTGGCAAGACCTGTCCTTGTGTCCTGTGCTGTTTCAGGCTTTGAGATGCGATTCAGCTGTTTCTGTCTGGACCCTTTCCTGCCTCTGTGACACGAGGGCAGTTCTCTTCTCCGTGGGTTTCCCTTGTCTTTATCTTGCTCATCACGGTCTATTGTGCCACTGTGCTTTCTCAATGGTCTTTCTCTATAGGCAGAGGACTGGGGCCTTACTTACCTAGCCCAGATAGTCTGGAGGACTTCAATAGAAGGAGTCTATGTCTTAATGTCATAATCTTTTAGGAGCCATGATTCAGTAGGATTATACTTTCTATTATGATGTTAATTTGATAAGTCCTATCGATTTATTCTTTATCCCGAGTCACGAGCAAGGAGACAGAGAGGCTTCTGGATGAAAGCTCTGAAATTTCATAGGCAGAAACAAGACAAAACAAAACTCATAGGCAATTGGGAATGACCAGAATGGAATAAATTACAAGACACAAGAACCTCGAGGAGGGGTTGGCTAAAAAGAGAGTTGCTGCAGAGAGGAGAATTAAAATGTAGAGACACAAATGAACTACATGGGAATTGATAAGAGCCGGAGCTGGTGGTAGGGGAGAAAAACAGATTCACTGTGTTTACTAGCATAATCAGCAAGACTCAAAGACTTCTTCTGAAGAGCTTTGTCTCTGTGAAACTTCGTTCCAACTAGGAGCAGACTGCACTGAATACTTATTGTTTGAATATCTCATTTTTCATGCAATTTTCTTGTACTACACTGGTTTATGTGTGGAGTTTTTAATAGCATTAGGAAGGCCATTGGTTTATTATTTTTTATCATAAGTAGATGTATAAAGGGGTTTCAATTCATCAAGTCAGATTATGGGTACAATGCATCTTAAATGAAAACTTATTGGTATCTTATAATTGCTTCATCCTGTATAGAATATATGCTTGCTATTTTTGTTCCTCTATTCTATACTATAGGTACATTTTATAGTAAATTAAGGCATAAACACATATACATATACTATGTATTAATTAAAATAAGACAGTACCCAATCTATAGTGTTTCACCTTGTGGATTCAATAACCCTAATTTGGCTTCTAATGTGGTTATATTTTTATTTTTTTATTATTTTTTTATTTTTTGCCAGTCCTGGGCTTGAGCTCAGGGCCTGAGCACTGTCCTTGGTCTTTCTCAAGGCTAGAGCTCTTACCACTTGAGCCTCAGCACCACTTCTGGCTTTTTTCTATGTATGTGGTACCGAGGAATCAAACCTGGGTCTTCATGCATGCTAGGCAAGCACTCTACCACTAGGCCAAACTCCCAGCCCCAGTTATATTTTTAATATATGCATAAAAATTACCATTTCACCTTCAACAAATACGAGAAAAAATGCAATTGCTGTTTTTGACACATTTCATCGTGTTATTGTACTAGACTGACTTACCATAATCAAAATGTCTTCAGGAAACATTCATACACACAAAGCAGCAGAAGTAGCTTTAATTTTGTACTTCTCTGAAAACAAATAAATATTCCTCAAATGCTATCAACAACAACAAACTCTTCAGCCAGGCTCGGTGGCTCACACCTGTAATCCTAGTTACTCAGGAGGCTGAGATCTGAGGATTGTGGCTCAAAGCCAGCCTGGGCACTAAAATGTTAAAAAGTCCGGGAGACTCTTATCTCCAATTAATCACCAGGAAACCAGAAGGGGTAGGGCAGTAGCCTTGAGCTAAAGAGCCAGGGACAGCACCTAGGCCCAGAGTTCAAGTGCCACAATCAACAACAACAACAACAAAACAAAAATAAACCGAAACAAGAAAACAAAGAAAAAACAGCCATTCTTTTCTATTCTTGAATTTTGCAAGCAGATCCTTTTCCTTTGCCCATGTTGGGCCATTATTTCCTGGTCTCTGGTGCATCCAGTGTCTCTCCTGGCTCCTGTTCAGGCCATACAGGGAAAGCAGACTTTGCTCATGATTATCATGATCTTTCCTCTTCCTTTTGTCCTTAGTTGTGATTGCTTTTTAAAATCACAACCAAGCTTCTGCTTCCCACAGGTCTAAAATCGCCATCCCTCCTCACTGCTGTGAAAATGTTTAAGCATAACTCGGGAAGAAGAAAACTGCTTGCATTTGAGCTCCCCTGGGCTTGCATCTTAGTCCCTGAAGGAGTGTGTGCTTGTTGTTTATTTGTTAGTCATGTATTCACTGGTGATCTTCCATCTGCCAGGAATCATTTCAAGCCAACACACCAAAACAAAACAACAAAAAAACAGCAACAAAAATCGAGGTGTGAAACTTCTGTTCTGGGGCTGGGAATGTGGCTTAGTGGTGGAGTGTTTGCCTAGCATGCATGAAGCCTGGGTTCAATTCCTCAGTACCACCTGAGCAGAAAAGCAGCAGAAGTGGAGCTGGGGCTCAAGTGGCAGAGGGCTAGCCTTGAGTAAAAGAAGCTGAGGGACAGTGCTCAGGCCCTGAGGTCAAGTCCAGGACAGGACTGGAAAAAAAAGAAAGAAAGAAAGAAAGAAAACAAGGGAAAAAGAACGAAGCTTCTGTTCTTCAGGAAAGGAAGACATGGAAAATCAACTGAGAAAGTGAGAGGAGTAAGGAGAAAATGAGAGATGTCACCACTCAGGGCGCTGGGGTTAGAAATGCCATACTGAATGACTTCCCAGAGCAGGCCACCGGGAGGGTTCCACTCAGCCTAGGACTCGATTGTACGAGGGTCCATTCACAGACCTGAGTGGGGGCAGCAGAGCAGTGAAGAAAGGAGGGGCACAAGTCCTGAGGCAGGAAGCAGGCGGTCAGGGCTAGCAAGCAAAAGCCCATTTGACCGCAGAAGGCTAGTGGCATGAGTAGCAGCTGGCTGCCAGCAAGGCAGGGACTGCACAAGGGGTCACAGACACTGCACTCTCACCACTGCATCCGGGACCCATGCTCTCCCCCTTGCTCTGTCTCCAAGGCCTAGGCCATGTCTGACACAGAGTAGACGTGGGATGGAGAAGAGGGGAGAAAACATGGGAAGGGCTGTCAAGGTTCAAGAAGTAATATACCCATTACCCGATGAATATAACTGTATCCCTTCTATCCATGACCCCGGCAATAAAATGCAGTTAAAACAAAACTGTGTGAGTGCTGGTTATGCAAAGGAATCTTGAAATGTGTTTCCACCTCAGGCTATTCGTACGGAAGCTTAGAGAACAATTTTGTCGACATGTAAGAACGATACAGTGATAGTTTTGTGATCCTTTTGAAAAAAAAAAAACAACTGAAAGCAAAGGAACTGGGCGTCGTGGCTCAAGTTGTGGAGTGCCAGGCAAGTACACAGTATGCCTGGAGTTCAAACCTCATCTGTACTATTTTATACAATGCGGTTACTACTCTGGATTCAATCTCAGGAGATCTACAGAAGACTGACAGAACACCAACAAAGTGAGTGTGGATTCTTGTGGACCAAATGTGGACTGCTTTCTTACCTAACTTAGAGGACTAGGGAAGCTTCTGTAGCCAAACCACACCATTTACTCTTCTATAGCAGAAATACAATGAATGTTCCTTTGGCTTTTTTGTTAGAGGCGGGGAATGGCAGACTGGCACGGCTGGTATGACACCAGGACAACTCTTAAAGGAAGGTTAGGAAATACTCATCTTCTATGTGAATGTGTCCTGCAAAAGTTCCTCTCCTCTGTCCTTTCAGTCCCTGACTGGCCATTTCATGGCTCTGAGTATCGTGTCGTTGTCCTTCACAGAATGGCCTTTCACACTTTTTGCTTGGCCCATGCTTCCAATTTTGCATTATCCAGAACAAGAAACTTTCACTGATTCAGCTGAACAGTCATTTTTCTCCTTTGACCCAAGTATAGATGGCCCGTAGACAGCTGACCCATGTGAGGGACCACAGACAGCTGACCCACGTGAGGGACCACAGACAGCTGACCCACATGAGGGACCTGGCACATCCTCTTACCCAGTCCCCTGGTGTTTATGCCTGCAGTTGTTTACTGCAGACTCCTCTGCACTGGGCACAGCTTGGTTAGTGAGTGGCGTAATTGATTCACCTGGGTTTTTTTTTTTCCATTGACTCTGACACATAGGATGTTATAAACAGTCCAGGCAAATATCTCTCAGAAGGGATAATGATAATCTTTCACTTTTTTTTTGGTTGGTTGGTTTTTGTGCTGTCAAGGGCCGTGAACTCAGGACTTGGGTCCTGTCCTTGTGCTCCTTCCCATTTCTGAATTTTTGATAGCTACTTGGAGATAATAGTCTCCCCAATTTTTCTGCTTGGGCAAGCTCTTGAATGGAGATCTTCAGGTCTCAGCTTCCTGAGTAGCTACGATTATAGCCACAAGCTACCAGAGCTCAGTTTACATTTTCTCTTCTTGAGACTATAGTTAATGCTTGTTTCACTGTTAGAAATTTTAAAACCAGGAAGGAAAGACATTAGTGAATGCATGTAAGTTTCCAGTGTCAGGATTGTTCTCTGAAATAGAATACCTTAGTTTATTTAAACCTGGTGAGCTGCTATCTGCAACAGTTAAAAACTTAGTCTTGATACAATGGAAAGAGCCAAGAAAAGCTTTATTGCACAACTCCAGAAGGTATTAGCTGAGTTCTTAGCTCCAGCTAAGGACTTTATTGTTTGAGAGGCCTAGGTGTTTCAAGGTTTATTTTGCTATTGGAGTGGTGGGAAAGTGCTCAGTTTCTCCTTGAACCTCCTGTCTTAGTGGAAGTGCAAGTTTCCATTTGTAATGCAAAGCTAACACCTCCCTATTTCATAGAGAAGCTTCATTGATATGCAGATTGCAGCATGAGTGTCCTTGAGGAGTTCCAGGCTGTGGAATTGCCCCCAGGTCTGCAGAAGAAGCCTTTTGGAGCTTTTATGATGGTGGGACTTTGATTCACTACCAATAGTCAGTCCTCTTAGTTTAATCTATGAGCCCCACTTAGTATAAAAAAGAAAAGCAAGATCTCCAGCGAGTGTTTTTAATGTAGAAGTGAAGTTTTTAGCACAAAATAAAAGTCTTTGATTGTATGTTCATAGCTCCAGATCACTAGACAAGCTTCAATGCCTGCACCATTATTCTTTCACATAGTCAAAATTTACTGAGTTCTCCCTTTGAGGCTAGAAATACACCAATCATCTAGGGAGAGCCTTTGCTCTTTGGGAGTCTTTCCTCTAGTTAGGTTACAAAAGAAAGAGATAGAAAATAGACAAATATATGATTAACAGCAAAGGCATCATTGTTAGGCAATGGTATGCAACAGCATAGAATAAGGTCACAGAGAACATGAGATTATGATAAGCATTCATTCAGTCCGATCTCCGTGAGCTCTGTGATCAGTCAGGATAATATTTTGATGCATGAAATAGAAAGTTCTTCCCTGGCTTAAGCAGGCCTCTTACTTATGCCTGCTAGCCTGTGGACTTGGGATTTGCCATCTTAGTTACAGCTAGATATTCTCAGGGTAAAAGATTCTACCTTCTAAAGAGCCCCTGAAATAAGCTGGCAGCAGGTAGATTTATGGGAGAAAAAGTCATACACATTTATTCAATCACCTATGACACAAAACCCCCAAAACTCAGAGTAAAATTCATGTCCATGTTTCGATTCATCCAATAGTAAGTGATCCAGGGCGAAAAACCTGCCCAACCTGTCCAGAATGTTCTGGGATCTCTCTCTGTGCAATGTGCCAGCTTCCCAGCACCAAGCAAGTCTATACCACAGGACCCACTACCAGACAACTTCTTTATGGAAACTCTAAACAGAAAGGCAGCGTAAGTTACCTACTATATTAGGGCTTATGCCTAGTTTGAGGGAAAGGGGGTTTGGGGCTCTGGAACTTTCCTGAGGGAGCCCAAAGAGTAAGAATACAGGAAGACCAGAAAAGACTAGAGAGAAACTGATTCTGAAACTTTCATTGTGAGGTACTGTTTTCTTTTTTTATTGTAATTAATAAAAGGGTTACATGATATTTGCCAGATTGAAGGTGCATTAATTCACATACATTGATACCCTTTCACATGTCTTGGTACCCATTACCCTCTCCCCACCCACCACCCACTCCCCGTATTGGTTTTCCCCCCTTCCCTATCAAGTTTCAGATAACCAAATACAAATAAATTCAATATATCAGATAAGAAAGTGAGATACTGTAACAATATGAGATACCCAAGGGACAGCAAAGGAGATGAGGGATAACATAGTACATTAAGGACAACAATCATTCGTTATATGGCTTTTGTTTCAATATCCTGGAGGTCCTTTCAATTAGCGTCATACTATATGGCCTTATGTATCAAGGTTTTGCTCTATTGCAGATCTCTGCTAGTAGAGCCCAAGGTTTCTACTGATTATGACAAATGAGGGAAACCATTGAGCCTAGGTTCCTTTGAGTCTGCCTTACTTCACTTAATGTGAGTTTTTCTAAGTCTTTCCATTTCCTAACAAATGGGTCGATGTCATTCTTTCTGACAGCAGCATAGAATTCCATTGTGTATAAATACCACATCTTGTTGATCCACTTAACTGAGGGACATCTAGGTTGGTTCCATATCTTTGCTATGGTGAATAATGCTGCAGTGAACATCGTTGTGCTAGTGGATTTAGTATGCCCTAGATTCTGGAAGACCAGAAAAGACTAGAGAGAAGCTGATTCTGAAACTTTCATTGTGAGGTACTGTTTTCTTATCCCCCAAAGTAGCATTCCTGGATGTCACAGCATAGTGATCCACGTTATTCTTGTCCAAGTTGTTCTCATACTCTTCTGTCCAGCATGCATTCACAGCGTTATACCTGAATGCATGAGGGATGTGAAACTGCAGATAATGGCAGAGAGAAGAGAGACCTGTTGGGGAGCCAAGTCGCTGCTCCAATCAGCAAGTGTTGTGTTTTATTTCCTCAAGTGAGTGAGCTCTGCTCCCTTATACCTTGGTAAGATCATGAACTATTAACAAAGCTGACTCTGGGTTACAGCGTAAGAGATATGACCACCAAATAAGGAAGAGAGAGAGAGAGAGAGAGAGACAGAGACAGAGACAGAGACAGAGACAGAGACAGAGACAGAGACAGAGAGACAGAAGCAAGTTAGGGGAGTGTTTGTCTTTGTAGTGTGTTCATTGGTTCTTGCTGTGGTCACCAGGTCTAGAGCTACACTAGAGGAGGATAGAGACCCAGGGCAGGTTTTATGGGGAGAGGAAGGCGGCCTACAGGCCGTGCGTAGGAGGACATGGTATGTGTACAGAGCAAGAGACGACAGGGCATGAGTCAGGGTCTTACATTTTCCCAAGCTTTTGGAACATCCTAGAATAATCCTAAAGGGTCGCTGTGAGTAGCACTTCTAATTTTATTCCTGAGCGAGACGGGGAAGTCACCCACATATTTTGAGGAGAGAGTGACATGATTTGACATAAGTGTTAAGAAGGAAAGTATTTCCTACATGATTTATTTTTAAAAATAGAATAATTAAGATCAAAATGAATGATGAACTCAGCTTCCAGACATAAATATACCATTACAAAAATTACCATCTTCTGGGGACTTCCAACGTGTCGTTTGTCTTCCATAAATGAGGAGTCTATTTGCCAATTAGTTTACTCAAAGTAAGACTAATGCTCTTCTACCTGTCAAGAGCTGCGAGCTGGTACATGAGGCTGTCATGGCTTGGTAAGCACTGGTAGGAGGCAGGAGAGTCCTGGATCAGGACAAAAGGAAGTTCATTCATTACCTATGACACAGCGAATGCCACACTGCCATCCCTCTGTGGCTGTGTGCTGCATGCCCAGACACATGGAACACATGGAATTGGTGGAAGGGAGAGAGGCCTGAGCTTAAGAATGACCTTTTTGGGGTGTTTTTGCCAGTCCTGGGCTTGGGCTCAGGGCCTGAGCACTGTCCTTGGACTTTCTCAAGGCTAGAGCTCTACCACTTGAGCCTCAGCACCACTTCTGGCTTTTTTTTCTATGTATGTGGTACCGAGGAATTGAACCCCAGTCTTCGTGCGTGCTAGGAAAGCACTCTACCACTAGGCCAAACTCCCGGCCCCAAGAACGACCTTTTTGTGTGTCCAGCAAGCTCCTGCCTTTGTTTTCTGAAGAGACACTTTCTCTTTCCTCCCAAGTTGTTCTTTTTAGAAAAGTCTTTTGAAAAAATCAGGGAGAACAAGAACGTATCAGCAGCTTCTCCCATGATGTGCAGAAATGCAAGGGGCGTGCTGGTGTGCTTTCCATGCACACATTCTAATCGTATATTTGAGACCGTTTCTGCAGGAGCCAGTTCTGTTATTCATAAATGGTCATTGCCACAGCCATGAGAGTTCCCCACTACTACTTTAGAAAACAAACAGGGCATGGAATTCATATTGACAATTGAGATGTATTCTTTTGTCATATGCTAAAGAAAAGTTTCACCGTGTAATTCCTACAAATTAATGATTTGGAACGTAGTGAAGTGTGTGTGTGTGTGTGTGTGTGTGTGTGTGTGTGTGTGTGTGTGTGTGTGTTGGTCCTGAGGCTTGAACTTAGGGCCCTGAGATGCTGTCCCCGAGCTTTTTAGCTCAAGGGACAACACTCCCTTGAGCTGCAGCTCCTCTTCTGACTTCTTTTGGTGGGTAATTGGAGATAAGGGTCTCGTGAACTTTCCTGCTTTGAACCTTGATCCCCAGATGACAGCCTCAGGAGTAGCAAGGATTAGAGGTGTGAGCCTCCAGTGCCTGCCTCCACAGTGGATTTTTAAGAAGCACTCACTTCCTGGAGTGAGCTCCACCTTCCTCACACACTGAGATTCTCCAATATTGCTCCATTCACAGGACACAGATCCAGCTAAACATTCACTTGTGCTTCTGATCGACCAGTTATAAATCAGAGTCCCCCACAACCCTTTCCTCAGCTTCAATATGTTGTTTTCATGGCTCAAAAAACCTCGTAAATATTATACTAACCACATCAGTAAGCAAGCCTTATTAAATTATGTTCAAAGGAAAAACGAGATCCAGCTACATGGAAGGGAAGTCTGGTTGAGATACAGGGTACAGTGAGGGCTTCTATACCAATTCCCTACACTCTTCCCTCAGTGCGCTCACTAGCCCAGGAGATCCACAGAGTTTAAGGTTAGTTACTGGATTTACAGAGGAGTGGTAAGCTAGCACTGACTGATTCAGTCACTGTTCAGGCTTAACTGGGTAAGTCCAAGGCCTTCTGTCCTCTCCAGGGCAAATTAACATTCCCCTCTCAAGCTTGGCTTGGTCTTCTTGTGAACCAGATCCTATCCTGTATCTTGTTCAGGCCACCTCATTAGCATAAAATCTGGTGTGATGGGAAGGGGTTCATTGTGAATGACTAAAGATGTTTTCCTCACCCCTAGCTCTCTGGACATGACAGAGCTTTTAGGAGTTCCATTCAGGAGCTTGGGGCAGAGATCAACCATAGAACTCTTCTGTCCTGACGATGCTCAATTTCTGTCTTATATATTGCTGTTTGTGAAGGAATTTTGACCTAAAGTAATGGTTTTCTTTCTTTTAGCTGTAATTTTAGGATCACGTAGCCATAGCAATGCCTAAGAGGTAAAATACATGAATCCCATTTAAGTATCCTAAAATTGGAACTCTTCAATTCCCATTTCCTGAAATGGGATCAGGGAATAAATGTCTCTGTCTTTCCCCATTTCTTTCTACTTTAACACTGTTTTTCTAGCATAAATTTTTCTAAAACTTAAGGGGGAAAAAAAAGAATCCTAAGATAATCTATTTTTTCTTTTTAACATGTAACTAGTTGGTATAGCTCCATTTTCTTCCTAAATTCATATAGAAGCTTAGGCTGAACAACAACTTTTTCTAAGAACCAGAGCTTAAATATTCTCAGAAACTCTACTTATAGTGACACCAGATTGAACATGACTTGGGCATTCTTCAGGGGACAAATAGTGGAGCGTCACGAGTCCTGAAACAAACCAAAGAACAAAACAGGCACACACAAACAATGGACTCCCTCTTGAGGAAATTATGCAAGTATTAAAAAGCCAGTATCATAATGATAGCACTGCATGATTGCACTTATGGAAGCTTTTAGATCCAACATACTCACTGTAGTGAAGGATAAGTTAGCAATTGAGAGGAGTTAATCACCAACTGGGGGAATGGAGTCACTACAGGCTCGAAAAGGGAAATTGAGGGAGTTTTTGTTTATGCTGCTGCATGTTGACTGTGATGTTGCTTACTTGAAGGAACCATGGAACAATATCTCATAGAGCTACAGGTTAATAGACCCACACAATTACAACCACAACCACACACAGAAAAGGACACAAATAAGAAAGAGTAAATCTTACCAAATTCTTTGGATTACAGGTGTGTTAATCTCTTAGCTTCAGTATTTCCCCTTACTTGTGGAAGGTGATGCACACATGCTTTTCACTGTATAATTCTTCAAAACCTTCTGTAACTGAGGAGCTAAGGAAAGCTAAGGAGCTAAGAGCTAAGGAAAGCCCTAAGGTGAGGTGGACAGTGGAGGCCGCCTGTGTGTGCAGCTTAATGAATGTTTATGACCTCCAGTCATGAAACAACTTCCCTGTCACATCTCCTCGTAGACACAGTGCTTTTAAATCCACATGGTGGTGATCTGGTCTGTGGCACCGCCGAAGGCTGGGGAGAAAGCTCTGTGGCAGAGTCCGTCCTGTGCCAGGCCTGCTTCCCTTTCCCAGCACTGCAGCTGAGTAGACAGAATAAAAGGAGAGTTGCAGAAAACAGACCAAAACCACTTGTTGTTGTGACAGGACAGCATGTAGCTGGTGTGGCTTTTCCACCCATTTTGGGGAGTTCATGAGCATGTGTTCCTGTCCCAGCTGCTCTAGGAGCGCAGGTGACTCTGGGATGTGTCCCAGGCCCCTTCCCTTCCCAGGGACCTGGCAAGGACCCGGTACTTGTAGGGCTTCTGCTCCAGGGCCCGGTGTTTCTCCACAACTGGTCCTGCTTCCTTTCCTGTGGTGGTGGTGTTTATGCTCATATTTGTTTTTGTGCACATCTGTGGTGAGCAGCAGATGCCAGGGCGGTGAACCTTATTTCCAAATGAGCATGCTTTGCTCCAGTCTTCCAAGTATAAAGAGTAATAATATTAATAATAATAATAATAATAACAATAATAATAATTTGGGACCGTCATGTGGAAATACCTATCACAAAACCCTCCCTGCTGCTGTAGCTGAACATGTTTGTAGCGATTCCTGCATTCAGGGGAGAAAAGGACTTTTTCATAGTTTCTTGTTTCCCTATCAGTCAGCAGTTACAGCCTGAAAAAGGACTCTCGACAGGAAGGAAAGACGTGGTCACACCACGGAGAATTACAAGTCCTGCATGCATTGCATTCTCTGCTCTGTGTGAACAGCCTAAATGTCCCTTAGTTGGAAATTTAGATTTCCTTATCGTATGTCTGATTCCTTTGGAGGACTAAAGAAATCTGGTTTGGGTTTAAAGAGGAAGTTCAGTAATAAACTCTTTTTCCTATGAAATCTATTAGATGTTGCCAGTTAAACCAGAGTGTCCTAAGAAAATTAAACAATGGCCTGGAGTATTATAGAGTTGTCATTTTTTTTGTTGGAACTGAATCACTTTATTCCTTAATTATGCAGAATGTGTGTCTTTTTTATTTTTATCTTCTTTTTTCATATATTTTATTGTAATTAATAGAAGGGTTACATTATATTCGCCAGATAGAGGGTGCATTCATTCACATACATTGATACCCTTTCTCGTGTCTTGGTCCCCATTTCCCTCCCCGCCACGCCCACGCCTCATAAGAAGAACAAATTTGGGGGAAGCATTCTACCTGTTTTTGTAATGAAAGACTAGAAGGCCTAACAGGTGACTTGCATCACAGAAAAATAGAGGAATGCTGGTTGCTTTCTCCCCTAGGTACTCACATGCATGCCTTATGCAGCCACCCCCCTGCACATACAACACGTATGTATGTACACACACATACCCACATGGTTTGTCTTCATGGTGACTGCCTCACTTCATGGGTGGACGTCAGTGTGACAGAATTACACCCAGAAAGGAGGCTCACCAACCTGCTGAGTGTAATTGATTTAAAATACCATTGTTTCCCCACTCCCTAACTCACATACTGGTTCGTGTGAATTGAGGCCTGCCTTTCGTTTTGTTTTCTTTCTAGCACGGCTTTCTTTAGGGCAAAGCTCGATCACTGTATTGTGCCCCTTTGTTTTAATAATTTTTCTTTGACACATTTTCTCTTTTCTTATAGGGATTTTCTATTATGCTTCCCATGGGATACCATTTTTTATGCTCTGTTGGTTTTGTCTTTGATTTTGCATTTTCTTTGCCTTTGTGGTTTTGTGGTTAGGACTGGACCCATACGTCTCTCTGTTTGTTCCTATCTGCACTTGCATCCTGGTTCTTCTACGTCTGCCCCTTCCTTTGTCCTTTATTCTCTTCATCCATCAGATGACATACCCCCTGGGAACACTTTTCTCTCAAAATCAGCTTCACTTTTCTGTTTGCTCAGCTTTGATATGATGTTACATAAAGTAGACACCAAGGAAAATGTCTTCTACTTTCATGTTTATTTGCCCTGGTCAATGGGAATGTTATAGTCTTATTCCAGCTGATGAAAGATTCAGAAACAGACACTAAAGCATTCCCTGCTGACACTGCCCTCTGCCAATTCCAGGACTGAAGAAACCTTTAGCTGACTCACCATCCAGCAGCCCTTCTAGAACAGGGACGAAGCCCTAGCAGCAGTTTGTAGCGCACAAATGACATTGTCATGCCACATGTGGGTGTGTCTCTGAGCAATGGAAAGTAAAGGCAGGTCCACCCTTGAGAATAAAATTCCAAGATCCAGGCATCTGTATTCTGGGCTCCTCGTTATGTCAGCGCGAGGAAGATGAACAAGGTGGATTAAGGAAAGCTCAGCCTCCCCAGCTCGTTCCTGCTGGAAGGACCTGCCTTCCATTTCTTCCCAGGACAGATCCCAGGCTGAGACCGGGGGAAGGACTGCAGTGTAATTTTCCAGTACAGGAAATGCAAGCCTTTTGGTGAATTACACACCAACATGGATGCTTTTGTCTCGTGTTGGCGTGCATTCCCCCATGTTTATTCTTAAAAATCAAACACAAAAGTGAGTGAGAATCCTGAGATTTTAGACCTTCCGAAGTTTTACATCCAGTTAGTGATACAGTTAAATGTGAGAATAAGTGTTGGAAGTCTGGGGCTTCTTTCTTCCGCCATTCTCTTAATTGCTCCTCGTTTGTGCACACATGTACAAAGACATGTCCTATCTTCCACACTGGCTGAGAACTGCAGCCATTTGGAAATATTGTGTTGACCATCACAGTCCATACGTAGGACAGTACGGTGAATGCTTAGTGATCTTTGGGGAAGCTATTTTGATAAGGTTATAGGGTATTTGTAAACAGCATTTAATTCTCTCATATTCTAAAAGAGTTATCTGTCTGTCATATCCATGGTGCATTAATTTATGCGTTTGATGTGGTCCCAGATGAAGCAGAATTCGAATTAGAGAAGTCAATGTGATTTCAAACCCTGCAGTAGCAGGAAATAGCTTTGTAGCACAATCGTGTTGCAGCTGGCATTGCCGCCAGTGTCCAGATGGGTGACGGTTATGTTTCTTTGTGATCCTTTGCTAGCGATGCTGTGGACTTCAGAGGCTTTCAGTAAAAAGGGGTGGCACGGAAGGAGACTGGACTTTTCAGGGACGAGTAAATAATGTGTGGCTGTCCACTCTGTGCAGTCTTCAACTGCGGGACTGGTGTCACTATTTGAATTGCAAACAAGAGAGCCTCCTGGCTGCACAAGTGCTTCCCCTTCCGTTCTCTCCAGACTCTGCCTCCATCTGCCTTTCTCCGGGCTCTCTGCTGTCTTTCTGCTGTGGTCTTGAGCCACCTGTGGTAAAGGCCATGGCACTTCTGCCTTTCCAACCTGCTCACTTGTCTGTAAGTCTTCAGATCTATAAGAGGTGAGAGGTGATCTTACACTAGAGGCCTTTTGATTTTCACCAGAAACCACGATTTCCAGAGAACTGTCACTGCCCAAGAATCACCTTGAAGGTAGAAGTATATCCTCTCCATTTATTTTTCAGTAATGTGTCTTAAACTTTGTGCTCAGTGGAGACCTTTGCTCTCGACTTGATGAGCACTTACTCACTTCACCAAGGGTCCTGTACTTACACTAAATTGTTTGTGTGAAGACTCTTTCTGAAGTCTGGGCTCACAAAGTCTGCTCCCTGGAGTTCTGTGGAGGCAGTTCTGAAATCTCAAACAAAACAAAACAACAAACAAAACAAAACAAAACAAAAACATTGAGCAGATTTGAAGCAGAGCAGAGGAAACCTGTCGTGAAAACTAGGAAGACTTTACTTGGCTGAAAACATAATTTGAAACAAAGAAGAGAATTCATTGTAGCCACTTGGGATTCATCAGGCTATTCCTCAGAAGTCATCCTGGAAAGTCCACCATTTAATTGAAGCTAAGGAACCCTACAGGCTGGTGTCTGGTAGATGGTAACAGATGTCCAAGGAGTGAGTTGCTCTGATGTTAGAAATTGAGGGCATGGCTACACTTTAAGATTCTGAGGATTACATGTAGAGGCTGATATCTGGAGATTCTACAGGATGTCATGGTCTAA
This sequence comes from Megascapheus bottae, assembly GCF_031878675.1. NCBI lineage: Eukaryota > Metazoa > Chordata > Mammalia > Rodentia > Geomyidae > Megascapheus > Megascapheus bottae. The sequence continues at coordinate 3,779,017 of NC_143519.1, forward strand.
GGATGCACATATGTCTGTAGTATTTATAAGCTGACATTTAGGACAAAATTATATATACATATAATAATATAACATACTCTATATATGTATATGTGTATATATATATGATGATGATATGATGATGATGATGGTGATGATGATATGATGATGATGATGGTGATGACGATGATGATGATGATGATATGATGATGATGATGGTGATGATGATGATGATGGTGATGATGATAATGATGATGATGATGGTGATGATGATGATGATGATGATGATGACGGTGATGATGATGATGACGATGATGATGATGATGATGATGATGATGGTGATGATGATGATGATGGTGATGATGATGACGATGATGATGATGATGATGATATGATGATGATGATGACGATGATGATGATGATGATGGTGATGATGATGATGATGGTGATGATGATGATGATGATGATGATGATGGTGATGATGGTGATGATGATGACGGTGATGATGATGATGACGATGATGGTGATGATCTTGTAAAGCCAGGTGCTGCAGATGTGGTAGAATTCCTGCCCAGCAGAGAAAAGGCCAGACCAAAACAAAGTAAAAATGTAAGGCATATGGAATCACAAGTTCCTTTCTTCCAAAGCATTCATGTGGGTACAAATTGAGTAGTAAAGGATGGAACAGACCAATTACAAACCCACCTCTGCCCGGCCCTTCTCTTAGAAACAGAGCTACACCAGTTCTCGCTGGACTCATTTGAAATAGTAACTGTTGCCGAAAGACAATGAAGGTTGAAACCCTGGCAGCACACCCCGAGTGGAAAGTGGCGCCCTTGGGGCTGAGATGGGAGAAACTCAGCGTCTACCTCAACATCGGTTCCACATTAAGAGCTAAGGTTCTCATTTCCGTGGTGTCATGGAAGGTTACAATACCAGAATGATTCCTAATTTTCTGCTCATCTAGGGAGAAGCCGTTGTTATATAGGATGACTGTGATTTCCCTAGCACCCTTAAACTGTAAGGGTCATAACACAGGCTCCACTTTGCATATTGTGTGATAAATCTAAAATGATAAACCTAGGAGGATTTTTCATTCATATGAACAATTCCAGTAACGCATAATATGAATAATTCACAATTTAAAAGTTCTAAGTGCTAGCAAACGTTGCCCCTAATGAAGATCAAAGGCGAGGGGAAGAGGAGAGATCTCTGAGCTCTCCCGAGTGGCAGCTCTTCACCTGAGCAACCCCATTCCTGTAGATCCAGTGGCTTTGGTATGGCCTCCGCCACGCTTCTAGCTGGAGTGGATGGAAACAAGACATACGTTAGTAGATTTCCACTCTGTACTCAATTTTATCTTGTTTCTCTTTGAATTCCTGTTCCCTCTGTTTTTGTTATTGTTTCTTTATAGTGTGCTTTGTAATTCTACCTGACGTCTTCCATGGGTTTTTGTTTTGTGAATCAAAATACTTAAGGAACTGTATGGTATCTGGTCTACTGGCCCTCTCCCACTCTTCCCAGACTGTTTGTGCCTAGAGTCACCCATCAAAGCCTTCGGCCAACCCCTTCTTGAGTCACACTGGCTGGGCTGTGTCTGAATGTTTCATTCTTTGTTTCTGTCTTTATTCCTTCAAGCTTTCTTCTTAAAATATGTCTATTATTATTGCTCAGGGGTTTTATAGAGAAACAGAGCCAGAGACGTATGAAAGTACAGCGATTTATTGTGAAGGATTGTCTCTTGGGGCTGTGAGGTCAGGTGAACCTCAGAGTTCAGTTCAAGTGCAGTCCCATTAGTCTAGAAATACTGATAGAGTTCTTATCTGTGAAGACTGGAAATGCTAATGTTCAAGAACACAAAAGGATAGAGGAAGCACATAAAGAGAGGAACAGAATTCCCTTTCCTCTAGTCTCCTGACCTCCTCGGTGAGGCAGAGGGTGCCACAGGAGGCTGAGGTTCTTTTAGAGAGAGTGGATGCTACACTGGGGGCCTTGCATTTCCTAGGCAGGCTTTCTGCCCACTGGGCCACACCTCCAGCCCTGAATTGTTGCAGGCTAATTCTAGAGGAGTGTGAAAGGGCTCAATGGTGGCTGTGCCAGCTTCTATTTTTGTTGTGGGATTTGCTGCTGCAGCCCAATGCCTCGAGGGGTTCTGAGACATTGCAAGCACTGTTTTTTTGTTTGTTTGTTGTTTGTTTTATGAAGAAATTCATGTTTCTAGAAACACATGGAATCTAACAACCAATATTCATACTCGGAAGCAACCATTGGCCATAAAAATAGATGAAAGAACAGATACTACTTTTTTATAATATTTAAAAATCGAATTAAACCATGCTGGCACTTGTGGAATGGTCTAAGTGTGTACAGTAAATCAAAGCCTAACATGTGATACTGCGGAAACTTGAAATTGCATTATACAATTTGTATAGGAATGATTTTCCTGCTTCGTTTCCATCTGTTAACAGATGATTTTTTTCTCTTCTTGTTTCCCTTCTTCTCCTCCTCCTCCTCCCCACCTCCCTGTTCTTTCTTCATTTTCTTCTACCAAATACGTTCAGATTAGCAGAGCCTCATCTGAAGGGCCTATTGAAGGATGGAGCAGATGTGAATTGAGTGTTTCTATAAGGCCTCTTGAGTGTCGTATTAAAGAATAATGAGGGAGAGTTTGAATCCAAATATTACTTCACAAGGCTTTTCCTCGTGCATGCAGAGGAACAAAGCTGGCACCTGTTTGATGACAGGCACAGGAATCATTAACATCATCAACCCAGAGAAGTCTGACATTCAAAGGATATTCACGTAGTGTGAAGAGGAATACACTGTAGTGACACATAGTAGTGTAGAGTAACACACTACTACCCTAAACTTAAAGAAAATTAATCAGTTGTGAATTTAAGAATATTCAAGAACAGAAGGTCATTATATCTCGTGCGAGAATCCTAGCTCCTCAGGATGCTGAGAACTAAGGATTGTCATTTAAAGCCAGCCTGGCCAGGAAGTCTGAGACTCTTATCTCCAACAAACCACCAGCACGCCAGAAATGGAGCTGTAGCTCATGTGGCCAAGCACTAGCCTGGAGCGAAAAAGCTCAGGGACATGGCGAATAGAATTGTAAGCCTTCTATTAATTACAATAAAAAAAGAAAAAAGCTCAGGGATAGTGCCCAGGCCCTAAGGTCAAACTCTAGGAACTGCATTGCATGCATATGTGCATGCACACACATGAGAATATTCAGTAACAATTTGAACAAAAATAGTAAAAAGATGTTTTATTTCACGTATTCAAAATGCATGTAATTCCTTCCCAGTTACTGAGGGAAACATGTAGCAACTGAATTTAATAATATATGTTGACAGCTATTCATCTTTGCATAGACACAAGTACTCGCATGTAGCAAAAATGACTTTCTTCTAAATGTTTCATGAGTCTTTTCTCATGTAAAAATGCTTTCCTTGATACTTTAAGAATTATTTGCCATTATTTATAAGAAGGCATATGTATTTAGAAGGAAGCAGTTTGAATAAGCAGAGCTAAGTTAATGACTATTACCCAAAGTGAACAGGATTTCTGGAGAGCTGCCCAAGTTCCTCTCTCTTTCTCTCTCTCCCTCCCCCCGCCCCTCTCTCTCTCTCTGCCTCCTACCTTCCCTTCCTTCTCCCTCCCCCCCTTCTCTCTCCCTCCCTCCCTCCCTCCCTGGGACTTGAACTCAGGGCCCAGGCACTGTGCTTGAGCTTGTTTTGCTCAAGGCTAGTATTCTACCACTTGAGCCACACGTCACATCTGGCTTTTTCTGTTTATGTGGTACTGAAGAATTGAACCTAGGATTTCATGAATGCTAGGCAAGCACTCTACCACTAAGACCCATTCCTAGCCCTGAGTTTGTTTCTTGACAATCTTTTCATTCACTGAAAATATTTTGGGTGATCCTTTGTGTAGTTTGTATAGAATACTTTCTGGGTGGTGATTTGGGTGATCGTTTAAGACATTTACACTGTGCTGTTACTGACATAGGCGAATTACAATAGAACGAAGTTCACTTGTAAATTGCTTGGCTGCCCCTAGGAATGAGCAGAGTTATAACCATCACTCTGAGCGCAGTGGTTGATCCACGGGTCCCTGTCGCTGTGAACTATACAGACTAGGAGAGAGAAAAAAGCAGTGGCCTGATTCTCAGAACTCCCAGGCCCTCCTGGGAGCTGTGGCTTCAGGCTGCCTGCAGGCCTGGTTGCTGGCTTCTTCGGTCTGCACTCTCTCCATCCTCCACTGTGTTCCGACCAGGTCCACACTGGCCGGCCAGCATGCTCGTGCACTCAATGGAGATGGAGGCAACCTCCACCCGAGACCTGGGACCATTCCTCATCCAGCCTCATCAGCAGCTGGAGAGGAGAATCCAGCACTCACACAGACAGGGCAAGCCTGTGAGCAGCCAGTGTGTCTGAGGCTGTCAGAAAAGAGTGCATTTCTGGCCGCGAATATGAACACATGTAATAATAGACCCAGTTTGGCCGGAGCCGTGACCTGCGTGGATAACTCCCTTCTGGTACACATCCCGGCCTGCGCTCTCACCGCGCCTCCCCGAGCCCGGGGCTCCTGTTCCCTGAGATCTAGGCAGAGGCCGTCTTCCCTCAGCTGTCTGTGCAGGCTGGCCAGCTCCACACTCACCTTTCTTAGCTCTTCCTGCAAGCCCAGGGTCTGTCGGCTCATGTCTTCACACCTCTGCACTTCAGCTCTTCTTGTACCAGAGCACAGGGTGGCAGAGCACACACTGAGGCCTGCATGAAAGGCTTGTGCCGAGAGAGCCCGGAGCTCCAGCAGCCTCTGCTGACCTGGCCAGTCACTAGTGATGACCTTGGCGTAGGACACACTGGCACATTCCAGGGAAGCCCACCGTGCCAGGGCCTTTCTGTTTATCTCGCACAGCCTTGCAGCTCCTCAGGTTGTCTTCAGGGCGCTGGGATTGGAATGATGGCCTCGGGAAAGGTAGGGCCACACCAGGCATGTCCTTGAGAAGAGCAGGAGCGGGGTGTGGTGAGGACTGGGGTGGAGCTATTTCATCCAGGAGTCTTTCGAGTGGGTAAGTGGCTATGGTCATCTCAGATGCGGCCCAGGAGTTCACACTACATGGAGGAAGAAGCAAACACAAGGCTTAATGCAGCATTTTGTCCAGCAAAACGATGCTTGCCGTAGGTGAATGTGGATGTATGCCTACCCTCACCTATATGGCGTGCAGGAGGAAGAGGAGTGGTTTGTCTTCTCCAATTCTGTCTCTAGCATCAATACCACGTAGAAAGTAGCGAGCTCCGACCAGCCATTCTTATTTATAAGAAGATGTGAGTATTGTTCCCAAAGAGCGTACAAAGAGCGAACATGAAGAGACGGGCTACATACATCCAAACGAGGGAAATGCCATGTGAATCTGGAGAAGGGGTGATTCCATGTGCAGTTCCAGCCCAGCCCCAAGACAGGGCACAAGAGACAATGCCAGGGTCTCCACGCCTTGCACAGGCAGATGTGGGACTAGAGGAAAAGAAATAGAATAAGAACAGTTCATAAAAAGTGTGTGAGGGAAATAACCACTGAGTCATAGAAATCATTCAATCACAGATCAGGAAATTTGATCTTCCAAGCTGAGGCTTAAAATAAGAAATTCAATTGCTCACAGGCAGGAAAAAAACACCTCTTTTTCAACACTTGGCATTCTTGTTTCCCTCCCTCCCTCCCTCCCTCCCTCCCTCCCTCCCTCCCTCCCTCCCTCCCTCCCTCCCTCTCTCTCTCTCTCTCTCTCTCTCTCTCTCTCTCTCTCTCTCTCTCTCTCTCTCTCTCTCTCTCTCTCTCTCTCTCTCTCTCTCTCTCTCTCTCTCTCTCTCTCTCTCTCTCTCTCTCTTTCTCTCTCTCTCTCTTGCGCGCATGCACTTTCTCTCTCTCCCTCTCTCCTGTTTTCAGTTTCTCAAGTCAGGGGTCTGAATTCATTTTTTTTACACATTTGCTACCATTTGAGCTATGCCTCATCCCTTTGCTGCTTTAGTTCTTTTTCATGAGTTCTCTTTGGGGCTGGCTCAGATTGCAAGCCTCTAGCCTTCCCAATGGACCTTAGCACAGATGTGTACCACCACACCCCAGCTAGCAATTTGCATGCTTCCTCAACAAGACTGCTAAGTCTTATTGGAAAGCATTCCAAAACAAGAATACAAGAATAACTGAAAATTTGGGAACACTTTTTTTTTTGGAGGGGGGGGGGTCGGGGGACTTGAACTTGGCGTGGGCGCTGACCCTGAGCTCTTCAGCCCAAGGCTACCACCCTACCCTTGAGCCAAGCCCCAAGTCCAGTTTTCTAGAGGTTAATTGGAGATAAGAGTCTCAGGTCCTTTTGTGCCCGGGCTGGCATTGAACCTTCATCCTCAGATCTCAGTCTCCTGAGTAGTTAGGATTACAGGCCTGAGCCACTGGGCCTGGCTACACTTTTATTAATCAGAAACCTGACAAAGGGCCTGAACCCCAGGCAATTGTCCTGAAGCAGGTAGTGAAAGAACCATAAAGGAGATGCTAGTGAGACAATCGGACATGATTAGAGCTGAGAGTACAATTTGAAGGGGGCTGCAAGATCAGATATTTCCCCAAAGTGTTGAAGCATTAACAAGAAAATGACAAATGACTCGACATGTTAGAAAATGCTCTAGAAATCTCAGAGCTTCATGAAGTTGTTCATTTATTTTTGTTTTAACAATAAGAATAGATAGACTCATGATAAAGCAATCAATCAATTAAATTAAATCAGACAATTAAAACTGAGCCATCAACCCATTTGCTCACTCCACAGATAGTTGACCTCTCAGCCTGGAGATGGCACTGAAATTGAATTTACACAAACTGCTAGAAATCGGCCTAGAGGACACCGGGGGATGATGGTTTCAAACAGGAAGATCAAGAGTTATTTAAGGAGGTTATGAAAAGGACTGTGTAATAAAGACCCTCAAAAAAAAAAAAACCTCGGGTGGTTTAGGAGATCTGGTGGTTTGAATGCTCTGTAGATTGATGAGTTTATTGAAAGGACTAAGGATTGCTGTGGAAAACGGCCAAATAAACTGAGAGAGCTCCTAAAAATTAAATGACTTGCAAATGTACCAGTACATTAATACCTGTGGAGTCTGGAAATAAGGTTATTAGAAATCTGTCAAACTTATGAAGGAGTTTTAAAAAGTTTCAAACATGAGAAAAATATGGGATTAGAGTTAGTTTTGATGTTTGATTTATTTTTATTGAGACATCCTCACTTCTATTTTTATTTTATATTCATAATGCTTTTTATGGCAACCACTTAAAAGTTGTCAGCACTCCTCAACTATGAATACAGGACATAGCTCACATCTTGTTTCTTCTAAAACATATCTGGAACCATGACTAAACAACTAGAGCTGGCTCAAACATTGGAGTATTAGCCTAACAAGCCCAGGGGCCTGAGTTCAAACATCAAGCAGTTAAGTTCAAACTGCCAAGAAATAAGTATCTCTCTGACTTTTTTTCCAGAAACTCTGCCTTCCCCTGCAGTTGTTAGCTCTTCACTTCTGATTTCCATCAGTGGTAACTGAGCTACTTTTCATTGTGTGGTTCCCTATCCTGTTTCTAGCCAAAGAAACTTCTCTGTAACTAATCACAGTATCCACGGTCGCAGTGTCTTACGATGGTCTTCCCGGCATCTGGGGATAAGAGCCTGTGCTGCACGCATCCTTCTTTATGGTAAAAAACCACAGGCCAGGTGCACTGGTGAGATTTTGTTCCGTACCACACCCTTCCCCAAGAAGCTGCATAATGTGACTATTTCAGCTCACAAAATGTCCTCCAGGACTGCTCTGTAAGTCAGTTATTTGTCATAGCACATGTGTCTACAGCGCATGCATAGTTCGTAACTGCCCTTCCAAGGCCCGGACTCTCAGTCTCTGTGCAGGCTGAGGAACTGAAGGAAGGGCAGGTAGGTGCCGGATGGGCTGGAGCGAAGCACAGAATGACAGGCAGGCGGATCATGACAAGTCCTGGAAGAGGAAAAAGGGTTAGGTCTGGGGAGAGAATCCTAGACGTCACTAACCAAGGCAAGAATGAGGTCTATTTCTTTTTGCCTATCACGGAGTCTATTTTCTTTTCCATAACTAAATATCTTTCTGCAGATAATATAGAATGTTCTGTCTAGATTTTCTTTCTATTAATGGCCTCATTGGAGTTAGACTACATTAGCACACTTTTCGTGAAGTACCACTCTGCTAAATCTTATGATTACATGACATGGCTCTGAGCTGGCCCCAAGGGATGGACACTTGAGTTCTCTATGGTCCCTACCATGTGTATGGCAGGGCCAGGGCTTGTTTTCCGTGTTGGCTCCACAATTTGTATTGATGACACACCTGCCAATGTTGGTTCAGGAAACACGTCTCTACAACGAGAGCAACGGTAAGTGCTACATTGCAGAATGCCGATGAAATTTAATTCAGCCCTGTGAATGACTTTACACATTACCTGACCACTGATAAACACTGCTTGTATGTTATTCTTTAACACAAAATATGGCAGTGCACAGAATACATCTATTAAATATTCCTAGATTCTATACTAATAAAAGCTGACATGATTAAAAACTAGTCAAATATAATGAAAGGATCTGAGATTCCAGAATAGGATTGAACTTCTCTGAATGTCAGTTTCAAAGAGCATCACTCTTTAGCATCCCCTCCACCAGTCCTGGCTACAGAAATGCTACGCAACATGAAACTGTACTTGTGGGATTCCTCACAGTGCCCCAAGAGAATGCAAGTCCACTTACTTTTATTTTGTGATCCCTTTCAGTGGCCAACATCTCGTGGATATACCAGGCTCTGAGGGATGAGATCTCTGCAAAGGAATGGTCACTTACATAATTTAAACAATGCTGATACAGGTATCGAGTCTACACTTATATCTGTGAAGCCAAACATAAGAAATTCAAGTGACAGTCTTGAGTTGGGACTCGAAAACTATGGCTTCTGAAGTTTCCTGCTTCATTTCCTTTACATTAGTAACACTGAGAGCTAAGGCACTGCTGCCTGGATAGAAAGAGCAACACACACACACACGTGTGCACACACAGACACACATGTAAACCCACACACAGACCTCCGATGTCCCCTTGGATGTTAACTCTGACAGCATTCGTAGAGTGTGGCTGTGAACAAGTGGCAGTCAAAGTGCCCACATAGTCGCATGCGGCCCTGGTTTCAAAGGGCAATACTGTCAAACAACACTAGAAAGAAAAAAAATACAGCATTTATGCTCTTGACCAAAAGGTAGGCTTATTTTTATATTACACCAAGAGCTACATGGGCTTCTTATTTTTATTTAGGCATAATGAGAAGCTTGGGGAGATGGAGAGGAGAGAGAGAGAGAGAATATGTAATTAATCTAGCCTGTTAGTGTTTGTATTAGCAGGGCTCTGGGTTTTGAGGTAGGCAATAGAGTTCCCTTATCCCCCAGAAATAAGAATGGAAATGTCATTATGAAGTAGGAGTTTACATATGAATGCAATGCTTTGGAGAAATGACCCTAGATTAAAATGAAATAATTCAAGTTATTATATCCTGGATGCATAAGGCACAAAAAGTCAATTAAGGAGAAAAATACAGGAGGTTTACAAGGTTCACCTGGGGTGGAGGCAGCATGAAGCCTTAGCACAGAGTGTGTATGCAGTGCAGAGGCCTCATAGCCAGGCAAGGAAGATTCCACTGTGCATCTTGGAGACCCAGGCTCTCCAAGAGGAAGAGGCCATGTGGGTACATACAAACATGACTGGGTCGTGAGCTGGGAAGAGCTCAGGCCATGCAGCCATGGAGTATTCTGTAGACAGCAAAAACAGGACATTGAATTTCCAACCTGAAGCCTGGGAGCCTCTGACTTGTTTTAGCTTCGGAACCTCTTGTTTGGTTTGGAGAGAAATAAAGACACCCATTATACAATATATCTGCAAGAGACAGAGGCAAGATGGAGAGCGAACTCGTTCTTAGAAACATTGATTATGAGGGCCAGGGACCTTTTCCACTGATACTGGGAGGCTGGGATTTCAAGAGTTCCAGCCCAGAATTGGCCCCTGCTCTGTCCTGAGCTGGCTAATGGCTTCTCTCCAATGACCTTCTGTGGGTAAGCCCTGACCCTCATCTGCCCCCCTGACCACACAGTGCCCAGTTTCCCTCAGTGATATTGTTACTCACCTCTTATGGTCAGCATACCACATCCATCCTCCCTCCTGCCTGGCCCATCGAACTCTCTGCTCTGCCCTCATCTCATCTTTTACCTGTCATTGTCGTCGTCTCACTGCTCAGGGAAGTCCTTCCTGACCCCTGAGGTGGACACTTAGCGCTCCAGGTGGCTCTAAGAGTAGGTTAAATGAAGGGGGGTAAAACAACAGAAGCCTGTGCTAGCATGCTTCTGGAAATGGGAAATCGGAATGGGAGTGTGGGCACAGCTGGGCTCTCTCTGGAAGCTGCAGGGCCCAAGCTTAGCCAGGCTTTCCTCCTAGCTTGTGAGGCTGTTTTGAGTCTTGGCATCCTATAGCTTAGAGGCATTCCCTTCCAAGTTCTCCCTCTGCCAGCAGCAGTCTTCCTGGCTCTTTTTACTTGGATTCCATTTTGGGCCTGCCTCTCCTGTGTCTCTACGTCTCTCCTACCCTAGATGAGGGCTCACGTGTCGTAGGGGATGGCATGTGCACAGACTGATTTGAAGTAAGGCCGACTGCTCAGATCCCAGGGTCTTGGGAGAGGGCAGGGCTTGCCTATCACGCAGGGCATGTGGCAATTTCCCTCCAGCGTTCAGCACTTTGCACTTGCGTGTTGCTTGGGAGGTTTCTGTGCAGGTCCCAGCCTGGGTCCTCCGGGACCCACGGTCACTGCTGCCCTGTTCTCCAGCTCAGCAATAATGCTCAAACCATCTCCAGGGTGACTCTTAAACCCCCACCTCATAAGCACAGTGCTCATGTGGCCTGATCTCTCCCAATGCTTGGAGAAAGCTTTAGACACATGAAATCAGTCAGTGCAGATGTCAGACTACTCTCAGGATCTGAGAAATAAAATATGTGTAATGGCTTTGCCAAGGTGATTCTCCTCCTTGCTCATGGCTGACACACGCCTCTGTTGTCCTACTGGCTGGTTGAAATGAAACCCATACCATTCGACTCTAGACTGGCAGAGGTTTAGCAGCAGAAGTAATTTGGAAGAAACACACATTCTGACTTTGCAAATTGTTCATACTTGAATTTTGCCTCTGAGAAATAATTCTGTACGTTCTTGAGGAGACCTTTGAACAAAATTGCTCTTTCCTTCATTTTGGATTCCCATGTATGGTTAGAATCATTTGAAGTGAAGTAATCTCCGAACTGGGAATGTAGAGCGCATGAAAACACCATCAGTCCCCGAGTTCCCTGAAGGTTTTCTGGAAGTCAGGGCGGCATGCTGTGTGTTGTTATCCTAGAGGGGGCATTTGGATATTGTCAGGCTCAACTTACTCCCAGCTGGGAGAACGGGAATAGAAAACAGGAGCAGTGAGTGATGGGTGCTGAACGACTTAGCACAGAGCGCTGCCACTCAGTGAACAGAGGTGCCTGCACACTGTACACCTGGCCGAAGCCCGGCTCCATATCTGGAATTGAATTCAAGCAAAGAGTTCCCAGTTGCTTAACAGAATTAATAAAGTACACAGTATTTCCTAAAGAATGGACTCACTTTAAGAAAGTGTCATAGGCATCACGTGGCAGCTGTTTGTACACGGAGATGGTTTAGTCTCCTAGACAGCAGGCTCAGGGAGGGCGGGCGACACTTCTTGGATGAGAGGAGAGGCTGCCTGGACCCAAATCCGGCAATGAGCTGTGCTTTACCATTTTCCCTTCTTCATGTAGACATAGCCGTACTCTAGGGAGAAAACGTTTTAGAGAGGAGTATGTTTTCATCACATTGCTGAAATGTCCTTATTCTTAGCCATCAAGGGATTCTTCAAACCTCATGGTAAAATCACCAGAGCACCAAGGCAGCCACAAAGCTCCTGGAGCTTCTCATATGTCTCTGAGATCAAGCAGCCTTTACTGGAGGCTAGAGGCCCAAGCAATGAGTAAGACATTGGCTGTAGATTGTCTTTATCCTGGAAATTTCCCAGCTTGTCTCTTGACCTGGCATTCTGTGTCTACATGAAAGGGTCCCCTGTGTCTTTGGCAAGGCCATTGGGGAAAACCAGAGATGTTTCGTCTCCATCCACAGCACTCCTGCTTTCCTTCATTTTCATAAGTGCATCTTAGTTCTCCCACCTAGTCTTTCATCCATGATATTTATCTTTATGTCTTTGAATTACACATATTTGTCACAAAATAAAAATAAAGCTATACATAGTAAAGGTAAGTATCAAGGCTTAAGCGCTTTGCTGTGGTCCAGAGGAAAGACTTGTCTCCCGCTCTCCTTCTCCCTTCTCTTATAACCCTCCCTCCCTCCTCTCTTTCTCTTTTTCTCTCTTCCTCTCCTCCTCCCCTCCCCTCTCTCTCTGTAAATTTAGACATTTATTCAGGGATCCCAAGTTTAAAGTTCAATTATTTCTCTGTTTGGGTTAAACACGCTTCACTCCAGAAGATAAAGGAAGAGAAGGTTCTCCTGCAGGTGCCAATTCTAAATTTATGTCCTCAAGGGATAAGAACTACTTTGGGTCAAAAGCCATCCATTTGTGGCAGTCTCCTCAATGGTAAGGCTAAGACCACAGCCCTGGCCACCAGCCTTAACTTTGAATTAGTAGGCGTGCTTTCTTCAAACAATTGAGATAGCTGAGTAAGTGATAATAATTCATGTGTAAGATTATTAAAAGCTTCAGATTGGGTGAGGGAAAAGTAAGAAACATAAATCTTGCTTTCCTTTCTTTTGTTTATAACAAGTTGCTGTCAGTGCTGTTTTTAATTCATTTAATGTTCTTGTTAATAAGAAGTCTAATTAAGAATTGCATTAGAAGTGTGTAAAATTAATTTAATGATGGGGGGATCCAAAAGGAGTGTTATGAAAAGAATGCTGTGAGCTTTCATGGATTCTTAACCAAAATCTCCTGTCATCGAATTAATTCACATGTTCTAGCTGGTGTATTTTAAGATATTTATTGTCTGTCTTTTTGGAAGTATTTTTGGCTAGTTGTATGTATGAGGATAAGACTTCAGAGATTACGATGTCACAGATTTCAGGGGTGAGCTGCCTTCGGGAGTGCAAGGACGGGTAAGTGGTGCTACTCCAGGAAGCTGAGTGAGGGGGGTGGACCCTGCCCGCTGACCTGGAGCCTGTGGATCCTTCACGCTGACCAGTTAGTCCCTGGAGACCCAGGAATCTGCATCCTCTTGTAGGGCGTCAGATGAACTGGTTTTAGCATGAGTCGGTATATTCTGCTTTTGAGATGGCAAAGTGGGAACCAAGCCTTTGGTATTGAGGAAATCAAACACGCAAGTGAATGGTGGCTCCATTAAAATCTTCCAGAGGAAGGATGAAAAATGTTCTCCAGACATTATCCCAGCAGGTTTCCAGCAAGTTCTTGTAACAAAATGAAGGAACCTGATGCTGTACCTCAGCTATAAGACATGCATGGGGAGAGTATGTTCAGGTTACACTCCAAATTGAGCTGACCTATGGTGTAGTAAACACTCCTAGTCCATTGGTGGGGCCTGAGATTCCTGTCAATCATCCTGGGGGGCGGTGATGGGAACGAGCACCACGTGAAGCCACCTGGAAGATGCTTGACAAGACCCGTTCTCAACAAACAGCCACCCTCTCAGCTGTGTGGGAGGCTGGGATCAAGAAGATCACAGTTCAGGCCAACCCAGACAAAGAGTGTTTATAGGACTCCATCTTTGCCGAAGTTGAGCCCACTGGCACATCAAAACCTGTCACCTCAGTTCTAGTAGGAACAGTCTAAAAAGCCAAGAGCATGTTTCAAAACAGCGAATGTAGAAAAGGGCTGGAGCCATGGCTTCTGCAGCAGAGCACCTGCCTAGCAGGTGTGAGCCTCTGGTTTTAGGCCTTACTGGATACCTGTGGGCTGTGAGGTAAATAAGAGCATCACATCCTATTTTAGCATGCTGGTATGCTTTACACAAAACAAAAGGACTAACCCAATATCCTGCTCTTGAGAAAGCAACAGAACAATTAGTCCGTGTCCTACTGAGAAAAAGATCCCTAATTATGCTGATTTTTCAGCTGCAACCATAGGTTTTGCTCCTTAGTAAATATTAGTATTTGTTTGAAATAGCCTCCTTATTACCCATGTTGGAATTTTTGACCATACTTGTGACAGGTGTAACATTTTGAAGTTCTAGCTTAACATTTGTATTTAATTTATTTTCATGTGATTTTAATATTTTAATGGGTAATACTTTTGTATAGTTTTTTTAAAAATAGTTCTGTGACTTTAGTGTGACATCTGAAGTGTGTCTAGGGGACAGCATTTTGTCTTTGGTTAATATAATTGCAATTTTATGCTAGAAACAAGCAAGAAAATATGATTTTACTCCTAAATTATTTTCTAAATTGCTAACTTTAAAGAGATACATACTTTCTCCAAATTTAATCACTTGAGAACTTCACTGATATTTAAGGCTAGCCATAAACATGAGACAGGCATACCAAAAGAGAAAAATCAAAGTTGAAATAAAGCTTTTGAGAAAAAAAATCAAACACCTGATAATCTCATGCCAAAAGATATGGATATATAAAAAATTCCTGCAATTCATTCTGACTGATCAGTTTTCTAGTAGTTTATGAGAAATGCATTTGGATTACGTCATCTTAGAAGCCTGACATTTTATATCACTGGAAACTGCCTGTATTTAGTGAGATTAATTTCATGTTTCATGATAAAGGCACACAATGCCATGAGAGGGAGTACTATTTGTGAAAATTACATAGCTAGGAAAAAACACTGGCATGATTTTTGTCCATTCATCGTGAGTATCACAAGTTAGTGCCTGTTGGCAGAACAGCCATGAGACACAGATATCTCTAAAAATTCTCACTGGATTTTTGTACCACTCACTTTTAAATAGGAGCATAGAAACCATATGGAACTTACAAGATTTCTAAGGCAGTGATGGTGTTTTACATTAAAATCCTGACAGCCCTTAGATTTGTATATTTTCTTTCTTTTCACTTTGTCCCATTTCTCTTCTATTTTATCAATTTTTGTAATTGACTTCGGGCATGCTTAAATTGAACCTGGCATTTTACATGACTCAGCATAGGGTAAAGTGTTTTGATAGAAAGCAAGGTATTCTTCAATAAATGCTATTTGGGGAAGGACTGAAAAGAAAAATTTTGTGTAGAGCAATATGCCAAGTGAGCTACATACCCAACTTAATTGTGGAAGAAAAACATGACAGCCTTATTATTTAGACAATAAGTACATAAACACAAGATTGCAAGATTGCTGATATCATTGTAAACAGGCCCCCTAAAATATCAGTAGATTCATCTGTAAACTTGCTTTTCCAAAAACACAATGGAGGAAGTTGGAAAGCTACCTGCTACACACAATTTCAACTTATTGACAAACAGTTGTTTGCACTGAGAGAATAAAAATGGGAGAAAAATGAACAAATGACTCAGAGAAGGGAAGTAACACAAACATTTGACATAAGTTGAACTGAAAACAAAAAAACCACATTTGATTGAATAACAGCAAACATCAGGAGCCAAGAATACGTTATCTTATGTGGGGACTCTGGTCTCGTTCTCACCTTTAATTATCCACACATCTCTTCAAATGCAGAGTGTTTCTTAGCCAGGTGCTAAGTACTGGGCAAGTTAGCCCTGGTAAAACAAAGTCCCGGGCTTAGAACACTCTCTGTCCGGTTGAGGTAGGGTTATGAAGTGGGCTGTGACTGAATGGTTGGGCTGTGGGGAGAGGCTGTGGAGGAGAAAGGCAGAGCTGGAGACCCAGAAAGGAGCTCAGAGCCAATCCTTCCAGTGAAAATTAAGCAGGACCAGTCAGAAGGAGAAAAGGCCTCCAGGGGCACAAGCTCTCTGTATAAAGCCCTGTGACTCAAGGTCTTATTCTCTGTGTAGTCACTGAAACATTTGAGATGTACCCTCATCATTTTATTCATTGAAATATTTGAGCCCAGCAGAGAACAGTGCTTAGTGCTAGATCAATGCAGTACCTTCAGCCATATGGACAAATGGATCATGCCTGTGATAGGCAATGTGATATGACTCTGTCACAGAGTGAGAGCCTGGTGAGGTCAGCCGCTGTGCAGCCTGTGGGGCCCAGTGCACATCTGTATTGAGTTAACTGCTGCCCCTCTCCCCCCACCCCTACAGTGGCTCATTCACCTGGAGTCAGGGCCCTCCCTTCCTGCATGCAGACCTGGACTCTGGAAAACTGGAAGGGACTTGTGGGCTGTAGAGAGAGGATGGTGGCACCTCAGATACTTTAATATCCTAGGTGGAAAAGAAACAAAGGTTCATGGATTCGTGTAGTGAGATAGGTTTTTATTAAAAGTTCTGTGATTTACTTCCAGAATGTAAGAAACCAGTACATTGCACTGTAAGAATATACTTCTATTGTTGTTGGTTTTGTTTTGCTAGAGAGGGTAGTGTTGACTTCTTTTATTGCTGTAAAGTCTCTATTAATATATACATGGACAAATTGGCCCCATTGTGAAAAGTGCTTTTTAAATTAGTGCGATAGGTTACTTTCTCAAAGTGATCAAAACAGCAAGGATTATATGAATTTAGATTAATTGCAGAATCCAGTCTAACTCACCATTATTAAACAATATTTTTTATGATTTAAGAATATTTATGTTTACAATCACTTGCATTTTTAAGGTAAGTGTTGCTTCAACTACAGTAGTAAAGTAGGAAAGACAATGTCCTTTTTAATAGATGTGCCAATTGTGTTCTTCATTGTAACTTGCTTTTAAAGTAAAATATCGCATTTTATTAAGGGGCTAACCTTTAGATAGCTTAAACTTCCTACAGTTTTACAAATTGAGGCTAACATCTGAATTTAATTAGCTGTCATGAAAAGCGTGTGAGCGTGGGTGGGTATCCATTTACATGTGATATTTAAAAGAGATCAACTTGCAAAATAGGACATGTTGATACAGCTTTCAGAGCTTTTTGCTTTGTTTTGTTTTCCTTTTATTTGCTGGACCATGAATTCCTCTGTACGGAAATATGTCCTCTGAACTTCAGCAAATGTTAATAATTTATCACAAAGGGTCCAAGTTAAGCCACCCTTCTTTGTACACACAGGCCTGTGACCCCAGCTCCAGTCCATCATGTAAACAGCAGCCAACTGTAGTCCTGCATGAATTTTGTGTGTGCATGTCTTAACCACGTGAAGCAATAGAAAAATCAAGCTTGAAATTTCACAGTTCCAGGCCTGTAGGAGTCCTGCTGACCCTAATTTTTAGTGCTTCTTCTTCAGGAGTGTCAGCACATTTTCGACATTCTCTCAGTCAGGTCATCGCTAGGTCAAACGACATTGCTCTCAATTTAATTTCATCCAATCATTTAGTAGGCAAATATTTCCCAAGCTGCCTCAGTCTTAAAGTGTTTTCTCAACTCATTTTTGCTCCCGTATAGCAGATGCTGCTACTGCATTGTATAGCATCATTAAAAGTCAGGGAGCTTTTCACTGGTTTTGAGTGTCTTAAATTTGATGCTCTCTAAACACAGAGGCATAAGTACCCATGGTTAGTTGCAGGCCTGCAATTGCAGATTGTCTTCTGCCATTTTGGCTTTTAACTCTTACCAGTTCTGTTGAGAGCCCAGCAATCCTTCCCACTCTCCTCGGGGCCCCATGCTAAGCACTGCTTATTCCCACTGCTTGTTCCCAATGAGAATCTTACTCGTCATGAGAATTTAGCTCATGTCTCAAAAATTGTCAGAACGGTCAGGTTAACTTTATTGCTACTGGAAATAAGTCAAGGGATGCACATTTGTGATGCCAGCAGCCACCTGCACTGGGAATCCCTGTTTGCTGTAGGAGGGGAGGCTCGGGTAACAGGAAACAACCAAAGAAACAGCACTGGGAGATGAAGGACCACACAGAAGTGCAGCCAGAGCTGGCAACCAAGGCTTCGGGAGATGGATAGTCACAGAGCAGGAGAGCCAGGTCCAGCCAACGCCTGGAGCCATCTCCACCACACACTGCAGGGTATCTGAACACGTGCATGCTTCTGAGCAAAGCAGGCCGAGACTAGGTGGCTGTCACAAGAAAACAATAGAAAGAAAAGAAAGAAACAGGAGTATAGATGAATGGTTGGCCGGTTTCTGCATGTGCAACGTCTTGGTTTGTTCTCTGACACCATGGAACAAAAAGGGAAAGAGGGAAAGAAAGAGAGAAAGAGAGAAAGAGAGAAAGAGAGAAAGAAAGAAAGAAAGAAAGAAAGAAAGAAAGAAAGAAAGAAGGAAGGAAGGAAGGAAGGAAGGAAGGAAGGAAAGAAAGAAAGAAAGAAAGAAAGAAAGAAAGAAAGAAAGAAAGAAAGAAAGGAGGAAGGGAGAGATGGAGGGAGAGAGGAGGAAGAGAAGGAGGGAGGGAGGGTACGAAGAAAGAGGAATGAAAGACAAGATGCCTTGTAAAGACAAGATGCATTTATTATAAACAGGTTTGTTGAAGGATAGCACCTTTATACAACTACCTACAGATAAAAATATAATTTTAAAATAAAATTTAAAAGATGCATCATTTTAAAAAGGGGAATAGAAACAATAATTTAAAAAGTAAGACTACAATCTTCACTGCCTAGAGAAAGAGACTGTTTGCAAAAGGCCTTAACCATAATGAATATGTGTCCAACACGTGAATGAAATACATAAAATTCAATGGCAAGAGAAACCTGAACAACTCAACTTAAAAACTGTAGAAAAAGAAAATAGGGAAGGGGGGAAACAAGATGAGGCGTGGGGTGGGGGGAGGGAAATGGGGACCAAGACATGAGAAAGGGTATCAATGTATGTGAAGTAATGCAACTTCTATCTGAATATAATATAACCCTTCTGTTAATTACAATAAAAATATATATGAAAAAATGCACAAATAGGTTTTGCCCCAGAGTCACATACTGAATAGATAAATGGTTGCCCTCCTTAGCTTGTGTGTCTCTGGAAGGAAGTAGAGAGGTTTGTGGAGTGTTGGTATCTGTGTTCTGAGGGTGGGTAGTTGTTGTGTGACTCTAAATGTGAAAACATTTGTAGAAATATATACAAAAATTCAACTTATATAACATACAAATATATTATTTGTAAAGGAGGGTCACGTAGGCTCACATTCTTGAAGTCACAGTTGGAAATGGTGGATAAACTTGTGAAGCTTAGAAACTGTCTCCTGGGCCCTCTTTTCTATAAGTTTTTCTCCATGAAACAAGCTCCTCAGTTGTTAGGCTGAGCTGCTTAAATTCACAGATTTCATTCTTGCAGCTGCTGATCTTTGGCTCTGGAAATCATCTGAAACTGAGACTATATAAATATGTCTACAGTTATTTCTTAGAAAGCTAACATTCCCTTTTGAGCCCAGGTTTTGAGTTCCTGAGATTGTCAAGGTCAGGTAAAATCTGAATGCATCCATGCATCCATGCATCCATGCATCCATGCACCCATCCATCCATCCATCCATTCATCCATCTATCCATCCATCCATCCATTCATCCATCCATATATATCCTTTACTTCTGTACCCAGAGAATTTTAGTATTCAAATGATTAGACTACAAAGTGATTTAGGTCTTTGGGATGCACTATGAATCAAGTACAAATTATTTTTGTGTGCTACTCTGATTCTGTGTTTAAGCTACTCTCATCTCCCTTGTCTCCTGTCTTGCTGCCTGCCCATTTCTGGTATGTTGATTAACCAGTCTCCTCTATTTTTTCCTATGCATCCCTGTAAATATCAATATTTGTTAGGATAGGATCATAACTCACAGCTTTCCTTCCATATACACACTTTTAAGAAATAGGACTAATTGCAAAGGCTTCCTCTCACAGATAACCATTAGAATAGCTTAGGACTCATGCTTCCTAACCTTGACAGTAAAATTCAGACACTCATTTCCAACAGGCTGAGTTCTCTCAGGCAGATGTTTCACATGATCAAATTTCTTTATTTGGCGACAGAGATATGTAATCAAAACCCATAAGCATTAAAAAAACACTACTATACCATTTAGGAAGGAATGTCTGCCTAGAATTCTGATAATCTCATATAATGCTATTTTTGCATAGCTTTCTAAAACTTGCATTTATGGTATAAAATTCATGTTTATTTTTAAAGTAAGGTAGAATCCAATATAACATGTAATTGCCTGTTTGCAATGTGAATTTTTGATTCAACAAGTATTATATCAGAAGTGGAACTCCATCCTCATTTACGAGATTCAAATATAAACAAGAAGAAGGCATGAGATTTGCATGCTTGTATGTAATCACAGCTCCTTGGAAGGTAGGGCTTGGGTAGCTGGAAGTTCAAGGACAATCCAACCAAAAAGTTAAGAAGACCTAGCTCTACCAACAAGCTACATGTGGTATCCCTTTCCTGTCATTCCAACTATACAGGAAACACAAATAAAACTATTCTCTAGGTTGGCATTGGTAAAAACAAAAATGAGATGCTAGAAATGATCCTTTGGTAGAGCTCTGACTTCAAGCCCTCGTATCACCAGTCATAAATAGATGAGGAAAGAAACAACTCATTTCCATCTCCAAGCACTCATGACCATGACTGGCTGCAGTTCTCGCACTAGGCAGTGCCAGTCATCCACACACAGAGGCGCAAAGCTAAGCCATCCTCCTTGCTCCAGACATCCCATCGCTGGCGATCTTGATTGGCCCCCTAGAACTTCATTACTTTTTGCAGCAGAGGCTAGGATCTGCATCTGAGTCTCCAGGGCACTATGAGTACGGGGACCCCTTTGCCCCTGAGATTTCGAAACAAGTGCAGAATGCTCCCATGTGACACTCTGAGAGTCACGGTGTATCCAGAGGCCTCAGCCATATGTGATGAAGCCAGGACAAGAGAAGACAGCCATGGCTCTAAACACATCCTTCCTTGCCTGTCCCACCCAGTTCTTCCCCTGAGAGGCTTTAGATTGCCCGTAGTGGTTTCCATCCCTTATTCTCTGGACTCCACTTCCTTTTCCAAACACCGATCAGCTTAGCTTCAGCTAAGGGCCGGGGAAACAAGATGGAACCCGATATTCATGTGCTATTGTATGATTTCATCTTCCTGTTATTTCTCCAGTTTATCCGTTTTACAGATTTTTTTTAAAAAACATTCTGGGAGGGTTTAGATATTACACATATCCTAGGGAAATGTAGTTCATTCAGCCTTCCCTCACCAGGAAGATATAGGCTGACAAAGAAAGTTTATCTCAAATTAAACCTATTATTGCTCCACAGCGTGGGATTCATAGATATACAAATGTCTCTGGGATGCACAAAAAAAGTCTGTAGTCATTGCTGAAGCCTTAGGAGCCAGCAGAGTTCTTAACAGATGAAGTGAAGAGGTGAGGAGACGCGGGGGCTTTGGGGTTTTGACAGGAGAGGAGTCAATAAGAAAGTGAGAAAGAACCCACAACACAAGGAAAGAGGGCGGGGGTGGGGGAGGGAAATGGGGACCAAGACATGAGAAAGGGTATCAATGTATGTGAAGTAATGCACTTTCCATCTGGTGAATATCATGTAACCTTTCTATGAATTACAATAAAAATATATGAAAAAAAAACAAGGAAAGAATGTTTTTGTCTGATGATTCCTGTGCTGTGGCAAGAGAGAGCAGAATAACATAGAGCAAGAGGGATCCGATCCAATAGGATTAAGAAAGGAAAAAAAAAATCAGTCCTGGGAAATTAGGTTTTCCTTGTAGCTTGCTGATAAATCTATTATTCTCTCTCTGAATTGCAAGGGATTTGCGATGCAATCAGAAGCGGATTTACTGCTTTAGGTCCTAAACCAGTACTTCTGACTGTCCCTTCTTTTTGTAACCTGCAAGATTTCATGGCTTGAGAGGGACACATAGTAAGATTACAAATGTGTGTGTGTACATGCATGTGCATGCCTGTGTATATAAAAGTAAGTGTGCGTGTGTGTGTGTGTGTGCGTGCGTGTGTGTGTGTTTGTGAAGTTGGAGGAGGGTGCAGCAAGGCTGTCCCCTGTCTTCCTGTCTGCAGCCATTCATTCTCTAGAGAGCAGCGCCTGGGAGACAAAGCATCAGAAAGTGGCGGTGGTTCACCTGGGCTTGCTCTCTCCCTTTTGACAACTGGATACATTAAATGTACCATCTGGGAGTCCTGCAGATGGGTGCCCTCTAATGGTTGATCAATGCCACTTTGTGGAGACCAGAAGAGCTTTTTGCCACCTCCACTCCACACCTGGGTCACAAAATCCTTAGAACAATGTCACAGATATTCACCCCTTCAGATTCATGGCAAACGCAGTGTGTAAAAGGCATTCGTTATAGGAAAGCATAGACCAGGCAAAGCAGGTCAGGATGGTGTCAGTCGGGTTGTCATGGGCTGACTCATGCAGGACGTGGTCATAGCTGAGAAAAGACCTGGAGAAACAGGATCCCATTACTCATCAAGATCCACCCTCACGCCCTCCGGAGAGGCTGATTCACAGCAGCCTAGAATGCTAGCTACTCAGGAGGCCGAGACACGGACGACCACAGTCCATTGCCAGCCAAGGCAGAAATGGTGGAGAGACTCCAACTACCTAACAAAATGCAACACTGGAGTCGTCGATCGTAGGATGCCAGTCTTGAACATGTAAACCATATGATAAAGTAAAACCCTAAAACGGGCATAAGCATGAAGAAAAGGAAGAAAGAAAGAGAGAGGAATTGATGCAAATAGAATTGTAATTTTCTAAGTTATTGCTATATTTTTAGTCAGGGAGTTGCTATGCGGTATGGGCAGATGTGGCCCGAGATGGCATTCCCCTGAGAACCCTCCAGCTCCAGCCTCCTCAGGTGTGGATTGCAGATGTGACTCACCGTATCCAGCTGTTTGTTTTTTTTTTAAATCTGATGAATTTAAAAACATATATTTTGTGAGCACAGGATGAATTCATTTATGTTATAGTCCTACTATATTGCAGGTGACAACTGCAGACACTGAAATGACCCCGAGGTTGCCTTCTTGTCACACTGAACTCTTTCAGAGTCACTATTTAGAAAGCCATGTTTAAGCATTCTTCTTTGCCATGTTCTGTGACATGACTGTGTGCATTAGAGATAGCACACAAGTGTAAAGTAGCTTCAAATATACACTATGAAGCATGGGCCACTTGGTATGTCTTTCTGATTGCCATGCTTCTGGGAGGTGAGCATTGGGAGAAGAGCAGAATGCTGTGTGAGCTCTGGGGATGGTGAGAGGGGATGATGTGTCTCTTTAGCTCTCAGGGCATGTAGCTGGAGAGAGGTCCAGCTCACTGCTGTGTTTTGAGCCATCTTGCTTGTCCACTGGGGCTAAAAGTAGTTCATATACTTAGCCTTGTACATAGTAAGACGTTGATACATTAATTATGACCCCAATCCATGAGGAATCAACCGTGAAAAGCATATTTCAGTGACAAGCACCATTATTAAAACTACATCAGACTCCGGTCAAAAGATATCTATCTAATTTTTGATGAGCTGATCACAAATCTCAACCCCCTTATCCATGGCTTACTTCTGACTTAACATTTTCTTTTAAAGTGTCATTTCTGGATGTTCACTGTGAAAATATATTGAGTAAAGAAATTAGAAGTCCAGAAACTCCTTTGTACTGTTCAGCAATGAGCTTAGAATAGAAACTCATCATCTAATAGAATTCAGTTAGACAGGAAATGTTAGTTTTCTTTATGGGTGTGTTTCTCCTTACGCACTCATGAAAAAGTTCTGCTTATTTGACCCCCAGAAAGCAACTTTGAGAGCACAAATCTTTGAACTTTTTTGCTCAAAACTGGTGCTCTGCCACTGGGGCTCTGGAATTTGGTGGTTATTTGGAGATTAGAGTCTCATGGAATTTCTTGCATAGGCTGACTTCTAACTGTGATCCTCAAATCTCAGTCACCTGAGTAGTTAAAATTAAACTCATCAGCCACTGGCACCCTGCTCCACTTTACTTATTTATTCAGATATTTTAAACAGCTTTCTTATAGGAAACATATGATAATATCAGTAACTTCAAATGCAAAAGTTGTTAAAATGCCTGTTTTCTTTTTTATTATATTTTATTGTTGGGATAACGTAAAGAGGGATTATAGTTACATTCATCAGGTAATGGGTACACTATTTCTCAAAACCTGATACCCCTTCTCATGTTTTTGTCCCCCTTTCCCTCCCTCAGCTCCTCCCAATCATCTTGTTTTCCCCCTTCCCTTCCCTATTTCAAATAAACAAATGTATATACAATGTACCAGGTAACAAAGTCAGATGTAGTAACCACATGAGATTAACCCTAAGTAGAAAAAAGGGAAAAGAAACCACATAGTACATTAAGAACAATAATCACAATGATACACCTCGTGCCTCCATATCCTGCCATTCATTTCATTTATTCTCTTCATGTATGACCATAGGAACATAGCTTTTGAGCCACTGTGATCCTCTAGGAGATTCCTTGTCTATTGTATGACTAGTGAAGATCTTGTCTAACTATAGTTTGAGAGAATTTCCACTCCTGGATAACTAAGTCTTCAATTAAGACTGAATGAGACCTGAAGAGATTTTTTTTCTTTATTTCCTACCTTTTGATCTGAAACAGATCCCTGAAAAGTAATGTTTGTTTTACTAGTGAATGTAGATTTTGTTGCATGAAATCTTCAGCTCTGAAATGTCCGTGCGGCATCAGATTGTGTGAAATGTGGGAGAATGTGAGGGAGGGAGCGCTGGGTCTCCCTGTACTCAGACATCCAGTCATTATCCAGGCTTGAGAACAAACCTCTGCCTTCTGTTACCTGTATTCCTCCTGCGTGCCCCCTCACGCAGCAGCAGCCACCTTGAACTTGTGCACTTAGGAGAACTCACACACTGTGGCTTTGTGATGGACAGCTGGTGCTTTTCTAACGATACAAACTCCTCTGAGGCAAGAGTCACAAAACTACCTGCATCAAAAACAAGCACAAGAACGATTCGTGGGACAAGATCAACACTACTGGTGCAACTTTTCTGTGGGTTTGGATTTACCAAAATACAAACATAAAAAAAAACTGCGACCAAGTTAAAAGTGCTATAAATTGCCTGTCATGAGACAGTGACAGCGGACAGCCATGTAATAATGGGAAGCTGCTTTACACCCAGATACAAAGAGGGCTTTATTTTCGACAAAAATTCATGCCTCAAAAATGACCATTTTTGGCTGAGGACTGATGGCTTGTGCCTATTATTCCAGCTACTCAGGAGGCTGAGATCTGGGGATTGTGGTTTGAAGCCAGCATGGGTAGGAAAGTGCAAGAGACTCTTATCTCCAATAAACAACTAAAAAAAAAAAAAGCTGGAAGCGATGCTGTGGTTCACATAGTAGAGTGCTAGCTTTGAGCAAAAGAAGCACAGGAACAATGCCCAGAGTTCAATCCCCAAGATGTTCTGAGGTATTGTTTTGAAAACTTATTTCGAAATTAACATTATGGAAAACCACATTGGCTTGAAGTAAATTTAGGCAATATTCTCTAGATAGTAGATTCACGGTGATCTGAGTGAGCAGACAAGTCAGAGGTGATTGTTACTGATTGGGTGTGTTCTTGTCATGGACATCTCTAAGAAAAAGGTGGTGGTTACTCTTTGGCGATATAGCATTGCAAGGCTCATCTGCAGATCTTGTAGGAAGTGTGATTTTTTTTCTGTAGATCTTTGTTTTTTTAAATTTAGTATCAGGCTCATATAGAAGAAAAATAGACTACAGTCAAAAGCATCCATATCATTCAAGTTTAGCACATGATTTCCAGTAGAACCAACCACAGCAACGCAAAAAAAAAAAAAAAAAGGACTCGGTACTGGGACAAGAAGGTGTGTGATTTGTAAGGGAGGGGCCTCCTGTTGAGATCCTTTCCTTCACATGTTGTCTTGTGTCTCAGATTTTGAGCCTTCTGCATCAAGAAAACCAGAGGAAGTCTGCAGGGTAAGTGAAGTCAGAATGCTAGTAACTATATCTTATTATGGAGCTTAAGAGAGGCTGAATCACTTGCTAAATATTCAGCTGTGGTTGGTGACAGCTTCTGCCAGCCAAGCAGTTCTGCCCTCGCCCTTCTTCCATATGACTTCACCTCATGAGCTTGACTCATCCATGACTAAAAGATCACATCTTCATCTAATATATAACATCGGCTAATCTGTGATATAGTTAATATGTCTATATGTTAAGATATACATATATGTCAATATATATTAGTCAACCATCCATATTTCCCTTGTGGTACTTGGCTCTCTGAAACACTTGGGACTAACCTCGGAGATCCAAACATTTGTTATTATGTAAGGGATATAAAAGCTGTGTCACTGTTTTTCAAGATTCCATAAGCGGAGCAGAATTTCCATAATGCCTCTTCCCTCAAGCATTATAAAGCAGCAGTGATATCAAATTCTTCCTGTGCTTCTAGTCAGAGCCAAATATTGCTAAGAATATTTTCAACTGTCAGAAGCCATGTTAGATGCATTTTTTTGAGCTGGGAAGAACAGTAACATTGATTACAAATTTTCTAATTCTGAGGTTAGTCTCTGTCTATGTATACAGTGGGATGTCAGAGGGAGTGGGGCCAGCCAGAGTGGGTGGTGCTGTGATGTCTGGGAATGGGATACCACATTGCATCTTGGGGAAATCAAGTCAATCTGAACAAGTGTGTCCCCCAGTTACTACAGCCGCCTCTTCTGTTCTGTGTCTATCTAATGTAGCTTTGAATATCGACTCAACAATGATTTCTAATCATTCTCTATTAATTTGAGTAAACCCAGTAGGCATAGATTTCTCAAGAAATCAAGATAATCTAAGAGCCTAAAGGGTCAATTTTATATCATCATCTCATACTAAGGAGAGGGATACCAGATTATCCTATCAACCTTGTTGCTTTGAGATGTCCTGCTTTTCTTTCTTTATGGAGGATGAAAGCTATGAACCATTACAGCATGCCTAGATTAAGACACCCAAAAGGAACATGGGTGGATTTTGAAAATTTCAAGATGGGCTCCTAACTACCCCTGGATGGCCTCCGGAGTTTCTTCTGTTTTTGTTTGTTTGTTTATTTGCTTATTTGTTTGATTGACTTTCCCCTGTGACATGAAAACAGTCTCATGTAAAAACCATGAGTCTTCTCTGCAGTGTAGTAAACTAAGGCCTTCCATTCAGAGTATATGAGGAAGGTAAATTTTGAAGAAGTCCCATCTTCCTCCTAGATTCCGAGGCCAAGTTTACACTGACAAATCTGCCATCTCCCCAGAATCTGCTGACTAAAAACTCCTTAATATACTTATCCTAGGTCAGCTTCACTTAACCTCTGTCCCAAATCTGAATAATGATTTTTTTTTCCTTAGAGGATAGCTAATGATTTCCTGAGTTCTGATTTGATGTTGACTAAGAAGTCTTTGTGTTTTTACATGCTCCAGGAAAGAATGACCTTTTCAAAACTAGCCAAGCCCATGGCATTTAGTTTCTGTTTTCCTCTCATATTTTATAAATGAAAGAAGCTGACTTTAGTATTAGTGTCTGAGATGCAGATCAATTTTGAAAGTAGATTCGAAAAGGATGCAGATGCCTGCTTATTCCGATTATTCTATTCTGAAATATGTACCCAAGAAAAAGTTTTCAAAATGTTCTGTGAAAATTTGTACAGGAACATTTTTAGCAGTGCTGTTCCTTATGGTTCCGAAGACAGTGACACTGACACAAATGTCCACCCAGTGACTAATAAAACAATGAACATGACATCCGTATCCAGTCAAATGATATTCATTCAAAAACCAATGACGTTCTGATCACAGCATTGATGAGCCCAGCGACTCCTGTTTTGTCATGGTATTTGCACAAAGTCTCTGATAGGAATAGAGACTGCCTGTCAAGTGTAGCCACCCGATGAGTAAATGCTAATAGTAGATGTTCCTTGGGGGGGGGGTTGAAAAACATACCCTAAAATTAGCTTGAAGGGATGTTATGCAACTCTGTGCATCCCCATACTCTAGTTTAAACAGGTGAGCTGAGTTGCATGTGAATAATGTCCATAAGAGCCAGCATCATTTTTAAAATATGACAATGAAGTTGCAGCACTATTTACCATAGCAAAGATATGGAACCAACCAGATGCCCCTCAGTTGATGAGTGGATCAACAAGATGTGGTATTCATACACAATGGAATTCTATGCTGCTGTCAGAAAGAATGACATCGCCCCATTTGTAAGGACATGGAGAGACTTAGAAAAAATCATATTAAGTGAAGTAAGCCAGACTCAAAGGAACTTAGACTCAATGGTTTCCCTTATTTGTCATAATCAGTAGAAACCTTGGGCTCTCCTAGCAGAGATTTGCAATAGAGCAAAACCTTGATACAAAAGGCCATATAGTATGATGCTAAATGAAAGGACCTCTAGGATATAGAAACAAAAGCCATACATATAATGAGTGATTGTTGTCCTTAATGTGATATGTTATCTCTCATCTCTTTTGCTGTCCGTTGGTTATCTCATACTGTTACAGTATTTCACTTTATCTGATATATTGGATATATGCGTATTTGGTTATTTGAAATTGGATAGGAAAGGGGGGAAAACAAGATGAGGGTGAGGGTGGGGGGGAGGGAAATGGGGACCAAGACATGAGAAAGGGTATCAATGTATGTGAAGTAATGCACCTTCCATCTGGCGAATGTAATGTAACCCTTCTACTAATTACAATAAAAAAATATATGAAAAAAATCCTAAAAAAATATGCCAATGAAGGAACAAAATAGAAATAGGTATGGCTTGACTTAGAAGAAAACTTAGTATAAATATATTTTCTAAAATCATTGATTAGTGAACTTTTTTGGCTATATCACATTTTAATTTCTCACATATATTGCTGTTTATGAAGAATGTTTTATACTTGTAATGGAAAAGGTGTTTTTTCATATATTTTTTGTTTTGGGGGTTTTATTTTTTTTTGCCAGTCCTGGGCTTGGACTCAGAGCCTCAAGTTTAGAGCTCTAGCACTTGAGCCTCAGTACCATTTCTGGCATTTTTCCATGTATGTGATACCGAGGAATTGAACGTGGGTCTTTGTGCATGCTAGGCAAGCACTCTGTCACTAGGCCAAACTCCCAGCCCTCATATATTTTTTATTGTAATTAATAGAAGGGTTACATTATATTCACCAGATAGAAGGTGCATTACTTCACAAACATTGATACCCTTTCTTATGTCTTCCCTAACCCCACCCCCACCCCTCATCTTGTTTTCCCCCCTTCCCTATCTATTTCAAATAACCAAATAAACATATATACAATATATCAGATAACAAGGTGAAATACTGTAACAATATGAGATAACCAAGGGACAACAAAAGAGATGAGAGATAACATAGTACATTAAGGACAACAATCACTCGTTATATGGCTTTTGTTTCTATATCCTGGAGGTCCTTTCAATTAGTGTCATACTATATGGCCTTATGTATCTAGGTTTTGCTGTATTGTAAATCTCTGCTAGGAGAGCCCAAGGATTCTGAATATGACAAATGAGGGAAACCATTGAGCCTATGTTCCTTTGAGTCTGGCTTACTTCACTTAATATGATTTTTTTCTGAGTCTTTCCATTTCCTTACAAATGGGGCTATGTCATTCTTTCTGGCAGCAGCATAGAATTCCATTGTGTATGAATACCACATCTTGTTGATCCACTCAACCACTAAGGGGCATCTGGGTTGGTTTCATATTTTTCTATGGTAAATAGTGCTGTAATGAACATTGTTGTGCTAGTGGATTTAGTATGTCCTTGTTTCTGGATGACTGTTTTAAACCATAAGTTTTGGAAATAATGCCATAAGTACTACATTAAACATGATTCTGAGACTAGAAGTGATATAAAGGAAACTTACTATAACAAGCAAATTACCTCACAAGAAAAGCCTGCTATCGTGAGTTCAATCACTGTTGGCTAAGGTTTTGTTATAATATACATAAGCATTTATTTGTCAGTATGCAAACCCCTCAGGAGTTGGTATTTTATCTTCAAGGAATGTTTAATAGATTGGGAAACAGATTTGTGCATGTATAATTAAGATACCAAGACAGGGCTGGGAGTGTGGCCTAATGGTAGAGTGCTTGCCTAGCATTCACACAGCCCTGAGTTCAAGTCCCCTGTACCACATATACAGAAAAAGCCAGAAGTGGGGCTGTGGCTCAAGTAGTAGAGCGCTAGCCTTGAGAAAGCCCAAGGACAGTGCTCAGGCCCTGAGTTCAAGCCCAAGGATGGCAAAGAAAAAGATACCAAAATAGGAATGATGATCACAACAATATGGATTACTAAGCAAAATTACCTGACCCCTATTATGTTTACACTAAGTTCCTGTACTGGATTCCAAAGGCCCAGGTACTACGAATGGTAAAAGCAACACAATCAAACTGTAACTTTCAGGAAGTAGGGTTCCAGGGCCTGAAACAAGGCCTAGCGTAGAGTGGACATGCACAGATTGATTTTGGAGAATAAATGGAGGTGTTGCAGAGAGTGAGAGAGCAGATCTCAGAGCAGCTTCACTCTGGATCGCTCTTTTGCTTCTATACTTGAAGCATGGGCAGAGGGAGTAAAGACAGTTCCAGTGGCCTCAGATGGGAGGACCAGAATGGAGACAGAACAAGGGGATTCCAGCGTCAGGCTGTGGGGATGAGGTTATCTCCTAGCACACCAGGAAGACTTAAACTGAGGAGGTAATTCGGGGAGCCCTCTTCAGTATCAAACACCTTGGACAAGAAGGCAACCCAAAAAGGAAATTAAAACTGAACAGGGTGAAACTGCCTGAGGTAATCAACTAATAATTTTCTTACAAAGCAAACGAGGAGCAATAAAGTCAGGAGAGTGTCTATAATAACGGCTCCATATTGTCTTCTCCTCTGTCTTTGGTAAAGGCCAAGGTTTTAAAGACCTTGAGGGCTGAAACAGGGAAGGGAATAGAGAAAAGCTGGCTGGATGAGGGACTGTAAGGAAGGAAAGGATTTCCTGTACCTGAAGGAATTCACATGCACATTCCTTTTGATCTTCTGGACATGGTGTGAAAAGTACCTCACAGGGCTGCCTCTGGCCCACCGCTCCCCAGAGACAGGCTGGCTTCAGTGAGACTTCCAACAGTCCTACCTAAACCAGTTAGGCTTGCCAAATGCCCTTCTGTTTCATAGATAATCTGAAAGAGACAAGACAAATATTCATTACCTAATAGTACCGATGATGATCATTCAACTACATTTCCTGAAACCCTTGAGGAAGTTAAATTTCATTCATTTCACAGAGCACAAGTCCAGGCCACTAAATCAAGATTTCACCACGTAGCTTTCATCTCATTGCTTCAAAACAAAACCTGACATTCAACATGTATTGCTCAGATGCCTATGAGAAGTGTGACACGCTACAAAGGTTTGGAAACGTATGAATGTGCATGGTGACAGGTGAACGAGCTCTGGGAAGGTAGGAGAGAGCCAACACCAGTGTAGCTGAGTGGGGAGAGGCCGGCCCCACACAAGTTACTTTTCTTTTCTTTTCGATTGCTTTCTGGTTTTTCCTGGCATAGCTTCCATGGCACTTCGCTCTTCTCAATTAGTAACAATTTCTCCAAACCATAACCATCGCTTTAAATAAAGTTCTGCCTGAGGAAGCAGGGCACAGATCTGTGGAACTCCAGACTTTGTGCATCCATCTGAGAATGGGACATAGAGACTCACAAACATAAAAATCTCCTAAAGGTCTCTGGAAAAACAAAGATGGATAATATGTTTTCTTTCTAATTTCCATATTATTAGTATGGGGCATTTTTCTTTTTATTTATTTATTTATTTACTTATTTATTTATTTATTTGCCAGTCCTGGGCTTGAGCTCAGGGCCTGAGCACTGTCCTTGGACTTTCTCAAGGCTAGAACTCTACCACTTTAGCCTCAGCACCACTTCCGGCTTTTTCTATATATGTGGTACCAAGGAATCGAACCCGGGTCTTCGTGCATGCTAGGCAAGCACTTTAACCACTAGGCCAAATTCCTGGCCCCATGGGGCATTTTTCAAAGCATTTTCTCATGTTTCTATTTCATAGGAATTTAAAAGCCACAGGGGAAACAATATCCTTTATCACTTGTGATGCAGGTGCTTCGTAGAGGAAAACATTTGTGGAAAAGTTTGAATCTAAGCCTAATCTTCATGTTGTTCTCATCTAAATATTATCAACAATTGCTAAGGCTGTGGTCCTCTTCAACTTGAGGGGGATCTTTTTGGCTAATCTAAGACTAAGATCCCAGCTGGGCACAGATGTCTTATGGCCTGTATTCTTAGCTACCAGGAGACTGAGATAGGAGGATTGCAGATGTCTTTTGGCTGTACTCATAGCTACTCAGGAGACTGATACGAGGATTGAGGTTTGAGACCATCCTGGGTAGAGATATCCATGTGACTCTTATCTCCAGCTAACCACCAAAGAGTTGGAAGTGGAGCTGTGGCTCAAATGGTAGAGCATTCACCTTGAACAAAAAAATGCTCAGGGACAGCTTCCAGACACAGTTCAGACCCCAGGGAGGAAAAAACTCAAGAAAAATGTATCTTTCACGAGAAAATCCGAAAAGGCTTCCCAGGGCTTCTGTACTTCCAGTTGGAGAGGTTGTTAATGGTCCCTCAAGGAGACAAATGCCTGAACTTCTACTATCTATCAGGATGAAAGCATGCAACACGAATCTTCTTATTTTCTGTTGGATTTTCTTTCAAAGCACATGAATTCAACAGCCAGGGGAAGCCGGGTTCCCCTTGGTGAGTGCACATCTATGCTGGCTTGGGGTGACCAGCTCCTCTTTCCATACTTCCGGGTATCACTGTTTCAGCAGCTTCCCTCTTAGCAGATTCTTACCTAACGCTGCCTAATGACCCCGTAAAGGAATACTGCGCACAACAGAATGAGTTACACGAAAGTGGAGGATCACAGTTGCGAGCATTGCCATGGTCTGACTGTGTGTTGGAAACATCATCCGGGGCCGAGGCTGTGGGGGACAGGGTCTCTTGAGAGGCAGCCAGTTCACCAGGAGAAGCAGCTCTTAGAAAGGCTAGCAAGATGGGTCTCCCGTTCTAGTCTTCTGCCATAGCATGACATGGCATTTCTGTGCTTTGGAGACAAGTGACATTCAAGGCATCATCTTAGGAGCACAGAGTCTGGGCTCTGACCTGCTCTCAGCTTGATCCCGGGCTTCTCAGATGCCAGAAATGTGAGCATAAGTCTCTGTCAATTATCCAGACTCGGGTGTTCCATTACAACAGTAGAGCTGATCTAAGACAAGTATAAGTGATGAACCAAAAGGGAGGTGTACTTTTGAACTCCAAACCACTTTAGAATTACTTACAGGAAGGTCTATCAAGCATTCCAGTTTTCTGTAGTTAGCAAGCCCAGTGGCAGATTTCTGCCTTTGTACATAATAATTGATACAGGTGACCTATAAACTGTGTGTGGTCTGTTTTGACAGAATGGATCATTTTGCTACTACTTTTATATCTGACCTTTAAAGGGAATGATCAAGTGCCTTTTAAAGATAATGAGCTGCCTCAGAGAAACAATAGACATGCCTATCAGCATATTATTATAAAATAACAAATAAAATTGTACCAGCTGATACAGATATACATCTGAATAAAAGGGAATCTACTCACATAAAAGATGCTTAAAGTAATTAGGGAATTAACATTTTAGGGAATTAAGAACAATAAAAATAAAAGGGGATGTGAAATATCCCTTTGATTCCCAAATTGTCATCTTCTTTACAGTGCTTGCTGTAAAGTCTTGGAACTGATATTGTGAAGTTCACACATTGTTGAAGCAGTATGGGGTAGAAACCTAACCAAAATCACGCATGTGACCCCTAACCTAGACTTTCTAACCAGAAAGTAGAATTTCCATTGCTGCTGACACAACAGGATGTTAAAAAGCCTTGACTGTACATCTAAAATTTTAAGACAATATGAGGAGTTAACTTGGAAGTTTTGTGAACTTCATGTGTCTATATAATTCTCAAAAAGGTTGAGAAAACATCTATCAAAGAATTTTCCTGTAGGTAGTCTATATAAGTAAGTTATACAAGGTGACAATTTAGAAATAGTTGCCTTCTCAAATTCATATATATCTATACACACACACACACACACACTTCTGGAATTAAGTTATGGACTAAAATAATGAAAACAATTGAATATCAGACACCCTCTCAGTGTCACACGTGAATATGTGCATTTCTTTTTCCATGAAGTATAACTGTCACTAGGACTCAGTTGTGTGGATGTGTGCTGGTGTTGTTAGGTTCTGCACATGCATGCACACCTCTCATAAAAGGCTGTGAACACTGAAAGGAAGTTAGTGTACTTCTGTGCACCTCCTATACCTAGACTCTCTCTCACACATATTTGTTCTGAAAACTGCTGCAAAATCTTTTGTCTTTTCCCGAAGAAATCCTTCTCCTATCAAACGTATGGCAATTGTCAGGATTGCTACATTCATTCTGATGGTTGTAGAGAGGGGGCGTGAGGGGGGGGACACACTGTTAAAACAATAAGGAAAACAGAATTTTAAAAGTCACACTTGGGTTTAATTTTCCCCAGTCTCTAGGTCCTTCTTGTCATTTGCGAGGAGTCGCTTCTGCGTTCCAGACGTTCTCTTGCTGTCTTCTTTCTACCATTTTCTCTTCTTTAAATTGAAGCCATAAATCTTCTCTCAGGCCATTAATCATCACACTCTCATTTCTCTTTCTGCACAAAACTTGCTTACCCTCTAACATACCTGTTCAAATTCAATTGACTTTTAGAAAACTGAAGCCATTTTTTAACAATGATCCAGTCAGAATTCTCCAGGGCTTCCTACAAAAAAAAAAATTCCCAACAGAAACTGCTCCCGCCCTGCTCCAGTTCTTTCTGGAGCCTTTCCAGTTCATCGCCAGTGGTGATTCTTCCACTAGTCTCACAGGGGGAAGAGTTTAGATTGAACTTCCTGCCACCTTTATGTCATTTGACTTATTCTTTCCTAGCTTCTCCCTTTCCACTAAGCCCATTTTCTTATATCTCGTCCCCTGCTCTTGATCCATCTGGTATCCTGGGACTAAATGGACTGACAGATGAAATGAATTCAGTGACTCATGTGTAACTCCACAGGGGAAGTCTAAGGTCTTTAGACACCTGTGTTTGGAGCTACTGAATTTCTTAGGTACCCAAGTGCTTTCTGTATTTGTTCTTTTTTTGGGGGGGGGTGAGGTGGGGCAAATATCAGCATAAAAATGAGATTAAGGAGAAAGATGTTCAAACTCAGCACTGTTGTAAGATTAAATCCAAATTTTCCTACCACAGATATTTGCTTCTTTTTATTCTTCTTGGCAGTAACTGAGGCTTGAACTCCGGGCTTCGCATTTGCTAAGCAGGTGCTCCTCCACTTGAACCTCACCTGTATCTCAAGATTCTTGTTCTGACGTAATCCACAATACTCTGTAGGGAGGCCGGTGTTACTTACAGAAACACACCAAGAGCATTTACCAACCCAGTCAGAATAAGTACTGCCGAGGAAAAGAGTGCAGTATGGTAACCAACGGTGATGTTTGTGGTCAGCGAAACTGAGGGAGGCTTGGGTGTGGAGAAAATGACTTCAGCTGATACTGAGAGACACAGAGCTGTTGGCCTTAAAAATAAACCTAGGCGGAAAGATCCCTGGCTGAAGTGGGCTTGCTGTGCGTGAAACCTGGGCTCTGTCCTTCCATTCTGTCAACAGGTTCTTCTTTGTAATCAAGCCTTTCTCCCCAGGGCTAGCACAGTGAGTAGTTACACACCAATGCTTCTGTCACACGCTGCTACCAAAGGGGACCTACACAGATGCCACCAGCTCTCTTCCACCCGTTTGCCAGGGACAAGGGAAGACATGGCATCCCTGCAAGAATATTTGTAATTATACATTCGATTCACTTCTATCATTGTTTCTAACTATTGAATTTCAAATCACATACATTTTCAGAAACACATTTTTACAAAGATTAATAAACCATGGTGTACACAAATCAGATTGCTGTTTACTGAGCAGCAAATAAATTAAATACGGAAGACATGAGCAGCACCTCATCGTCCTTGATCTGCGGCCTCCTTCCTCATGCATGTGCTGCGTTTTCATCTGTCCTTGTATCCAATCTCTCGGGTCACTTGTGTTTTCAGTTCCTATGCAGACAACATTTCCTTCTGGGGTATCTGAGATGTGCTCCTTTGGGGACACTGAGACTGTTTCGGGTCTCACTCTTCCTCCCTGGCTCCAAACCCCTGCCCCTGCCAGATTACCAATTGTGAGGTAAAAACTCAAAGTCACTTTTACTGAACTCATTTCTAGGATGATTTTTTTATTATGAATTTTCCCCACAGAGAACTCCTTGTTCAGCCCATTCACTATCGTTTCTATCTTGCTGAGCTCCACTTACAAAAATCTCTTGACAGCTGTGAATTTTATTCTTTTCATACGTACACATAGGAGGGATCTTTTCTTGTGGGCACATGAGCTGTCATGACAGATTAGCACCACAAACTCACCAATGCTTCTAAAAGTACCTCACGAACTCTTCTCAAGCTTGTAAAATGGTGGACCTTCCACTGTTACATAAAATCCCGGTGACAAATCCTCATTCAGCCACTTGTTCTTGATAGCAGATTGCTCTGTTTTCATAATGATTCCACATATTAATGTCACTGTGGACTCCTTATAACAGCTGTCTCCTTTTTGGTCACAGATGTTTTGTCCTCAACAAAAATGAAATTGTCTACTATTGATTTTTGAGATTTGATTGGCTTGTTTTGAGTGTAAAGAACTACAGAAATATCTATCATTGCATATTTATGCTGTGCATCCACTGGCTGAGTTTTATATGTTCATCTTTTCTGCATAGCTTATTCATTTGTTATCAAGAAAATGTCCTTTATGGAGACAGCAATGGAATATGAGGGGAGGTGGGTTCTGGGGTTGGAGTGAGTATAAAGCAAACAGGTGGGCAGGATACCTCAGCCTCAAGCTGAGGCTCCACAGAAAGAGTGCCATGAAGAGGGGGTGGGGCCTGGGGTACCTCCAGTCTATTTGGCACAGGATGACTGGGCTCCCCTCGCACTCAGGGAATCCTTGAAAAGAGATCCTCTTTCAGCTCGGCCCCTGGTGGCTGGGGCTCAGCTCTCTCTTGTTCCCTTGACAGGAAACTGCCAGATCTTCCAAACCAATCTGCATCTAGACTTTGTTTGGAAACGTGGTCTAATTGCCATGCACAGTTGTTTTCTTCCTTTACCTCCCTGGTTCCATAGCCAACCACTCTTTGTGACTGACAAAGTCTTCGTTGATGATCATGCAGCACGAACATGGTACCCCTTTAAGCATTTCTAAATGCTCTGAGCCCCACTTCCTGGCTTGCCCCCAGGCCCCTTTAAACACTCTTTCATCTGGTTCCATCTCAACTAAGTGCTCCCTGTGCTCGGAGCCACTCTGTACTTTTTTTTTTTTAACAGATGCATTTCTATTGTTTTTTTCTTTCTTGATGGTGAGAACATCTCCAGGGGGTCCCTGCCTTGTTAGAGCCACGGGGAGTTTCCCCTGTGCCTGGGAGACTTGTGTTTCTGTTTGAGATGAGTAGGAAAGACTTCTCAGTGCTGAGCTGGGGAGAAGCCAGGGTGGAGGACATGGAGACCTTGCCTCTGGAGTCCCTGGTGCCTGGGAAGCTGTTGGGTTTGCTTGTTTTCCCAGCAGGAGCTGAATGGCACTGCTTTGGAATCCTCTTGAGCCTCACAAGCACATGCTAACATCATCAATCGCCTTCCTGTGCCACAATGTGCTTCTGCGATAGACTCAAGGAGTGAACTCTGTGAGTGGGAAACAGATACGAGGAATTTGGGCAGAAACTTTTGTTGTGTGTCTCACAACAAAAGCTTGAACAGCTTTTTCCAGGCTCTGAGTAGGAAAAATCTTATCCACATCAGGTCAGGAGACACCCCAAAACAGAAGGCAAGCCTTGACCTCTACATCTCAAGAGTCTAAGTAAGGCTGTCCCTGTGCCCCACCCCCTAGGATATGAGGGTACTGAGAAAACATCACTTTTGTCCATTGCTGGAATCTTGTTTGGTCTGTTCTTCTCCTGCACTGAAGATCTTATAATTATTATTCTAACAAATAATCTGTACTTCTTTGAATATTAATTTGTGCTATAAAAACTTGAAAGAGAAGCTGGGCGTGGTGGCTTAGGTTTATAATCCTAGTTACCCAGGTGGCTGAGATCTGAGGATCAAGGTTCAAAGCCAGCCTGGATACTAAAGATCTTGAGACTCTTATCTCCAGTTAACCTCCAGAAAATGGGAAGTGGGGCTTGGCTCAAAGGTAGGGTGGTAGCCTTGAGCTGAAGAGCTGAGGGACAGTGCCCAGGCCGAGATTAAGCCCCATGACCCACCCAAAAAAACCCCAAAACTTGAAAGAGATATAAAGCACTATTCCTTATTATCTTCTTACTACCAGATTAGTCTTCTGAGTTCAGGAAGGAGAACTGCACACCCTGGGTGCACTTGTTTCCCTGTCTACTACAAAAGATATGGAAGTGATCCGGGAGCTGCTTTCCCACTGTCCAGTCCCTACTGTGCTTAATATTCCACTGCTGCAGGTCTGACCATTCATGAGAAGGGGAAAGGGTATCACAGTTAAGAAGGAGGAGATACATAAGGCCACATAGTATGACACTAAATGAAAGGAAACAGCCATATCATGAGTGATTGCTGTCCTTAATGTACTATGTTATCTCTCATCTCTTTTGCTGTCCCTTGGTTATCTCATGTTGTTACAGTACCTCACTTTGTAATCTGATATATTGGATATATTTGTATTTGGTTATTTGAAATTGGATAGAGAAGAGGGGAAAACAAGATGAGGGGTTGGGGTCGGGGGGAGGGAAATGGGGACCAAGACATGAGAAAGGGTATCAATGTACGTGAATTAATGCACCTTCTCTCTGGTGAATATCATGTCACCCTTCTATTAATTACAATAAAAAATATATGAAAAAAAAAGAAGGAGGAAGGTAGACTTCTTGTTTAAAAACACACATCA
The DNA here is from genome assembly GCF_031878675.1 of Megascapheus bottae. Taxonomy (NCBI): domain Eukaryota; kingdom Metazoa; phylum Chordata; class Mammalia; order Rodentia; family Geomyidae; genus Megascapheus; species Megascapheus bottae. The sequence continues at coordinate 3,818,284 of NC_143519.1, forward strand.
TCCATCCAGACACTCTGTGCCAGGAGCTGCCACCGCCTTACCCACGCCTGCGGGCTGGCGTCCTGCAGGTGTCTGCAGCCGTAGGCTGTTGGGGAGAGTGAAGGAAGGAGTGGGAGGCAGGTACTGAGCTTGGAGGGACTCTAGCAGATGTGCCAGGAAAATCCCTAATTAACTTTTGCTAATTGAAGTGACTGAGAGGCAGTGGTGAAATGTGGTACTCTATTAAAGGGACCCAGGATACTTCAATCCAGGTGGAGCCTTTCTGGTTGGGATAAGATCCGCTTGCCACTGAACAACCTACAGAGCAACGTAGAATAGAACCACCATTAGGAAAGTCGCTGAAATGTGGGGCCAAAGGGAGCAGCCTTGCATGCATGAAGCTGAGACAGTACACATAAGCCAAGCTGGAACTACCCTCCAATTCCACCAGTCAAGGCCTCTGCTTCTGGAAAGCATCTGAGAGACAGTTCCAGGCACTGGGAACTGAGATGCTGTGTGTATGGATGGATAGTTATGCCCCGGAACCCTTGCTTTCTGCACACTTTCCTTATGGATGTGGGAACCCCCGAGGGGTTCTGATATGAGTGATTCTTACTGAGTTCTGCTGTCCATAAAGGAGTCCTCCAGGGACTGAGCTGTATCTTTCTGCCTCTTGCAACTCTGTGTGAATGAGCAGGTACTTTCTGCAATGACTCTCTCTTCATCCTTCCCTGGTCCACATAATGCCACGAGTCAGGTGTTGCATGCAGGGTCTCTGCCTGGGTAAGAACTTCCAGTAGATTGGCAGCATTTATTTATATTTGCTGAATTTGGATCTGAGCTGTCCACAAAGTAACCATGTTAAAGATTCGGGTCCCAGGAGCCTGCTGTTGGATCGTGATGGGATTTTAATAGGTAGGACTTCGTGGGAAGTCATCAAGTCATTGGATATGTGCTCTAAACTGAAGGACAGAATCAGTGCTCTCTTCTTCTTCCTCTTCCTCCCTCTCCCTTAAGGGAGTAGTCAGGCTCTAACACACACTCCTGTCATGACCCCATAAACCATCAGTCCTCATCAGAAGCTCCAGTGGCATGTGCCAAGATAAACTGTTCTCCATGGTGATGGCGTCAAGCATCTTATTCCAGGAATGTAGAGCTGACTTTCCTCCCATTCCTGGCGAGCACGTACTCGATGTGGCACTTGATGTCCAGGGGCGTGGAACAGGAGCCCAGCTGGGTCAGGCTTGCTTGCTCAATCTGCAAGGCCGAGATGGAAATGTGAATGGCCTCACTGCAGAGCCCACACTCTTCCCTGACTCTGTGCTTCTCCTCGTCAAGGAGATTTCAACATATGAAAAAAAAAAAGAATTCAAGTGTCAGACCCATAATGTGTTCTGGTGATTGAAAATATGACTATTCCCTAAAGTAATTTCCCACAAAGTGTTTATAAAGCAGAAGAGTCACACACCAACAAAAACTTAGCTCAATTCTACGCTGAACATAAAATATGCAGGAAAAATAGAGAATTTGTATTTCTCTGGAAATAAAATAATACAAAGGAATATTGGACACATAATTCTTTGTTTCAGTTGCCTTTCTACTGTCAGCAAGACATAATGAATGATGAGTTTCCCATTTTTTCTTCGCCCCCTTTGTACTGTCGTTTAGTAGAAAAGAAATGAAGTTTTACCTTTAGAAAACTGGCCTTGAACAATGGATTTTTCCTTTGCTTGCTATAGAATTATGAACAAAATGAAACAAAGTTGAAGACTGAAATGTTAAAACAAAGTCTTTATTCCTTAGAAGCTTTCTGAAAATTATATAAGATTTTGTTAGATACATATATATGTATATATGTGTGTGGGTGTGTATTTCCTACAAAATAGCCTTATAACACCTAAAGTAGTTTCAGTTCTAGAGTTTAGGTGTTATATTTGTAAACTGATGACTGTTTTGAACCTTCTTTAAAGATTCCATTTGTTTGTGTGATTTTTAGAAAAGAAAATTTAAGTTTCAAATTGATACTCCAGTGTCTTCTAGGTAAATACCAGGGTCAGCTAATAAAATAATAACCATTGATGCAAAGCTCTTTAAGCCAGAACTGGAGGTTAGAGATTATGTGATAATAGTTTTGTCTAATGGTTTCTTTTTTAGAAGGAATTCATGTATATTTAGATGGCGAGAAGACCATTTACGACAATTGATCTAGTAAATCATGTTTTCATAAATTTCAGATTGAAACATAACATGCTACCAAGTTTTTTTGCCAGGCCTGGGCTTGGGATCAGGGCCTGAGCACTGTCCTTGGGTTTTCTCAAGTCTAGAGCTCTATCACTTGAGCCACAGCACCACCTCTGACTTTTTCTTATGTATATAGTACTGAGGAATCGAACCCAGGTCTTCGTGTATGCTAGACAAGCATTCTACCACTAGGCCAAACTCCTGGCTCAATATGCTGCCAATTTTAATATTATGAGAGCGAAACATGAACACTTAAAAAGCCACAGGCCAATATAGTATGAAGCTAATTGAAAAGACCTCCAGGATATAGAAACAAAAGCCATATAATGAATGGTTGTTGTCCTTAATGTACTATGTTATCTCTCATCTCTTTTGCTGTCCCTTGGTTATCTCATATTGTTACAGTATCTCACTTTGTTATCTGATATATTGGATTTATTTGTATTTGGTTATTTGAAATTGGATAGGGAAGGGGGGAAAACCAAGATGGGGGGGAGTGGAGGGGAGGGTAATGGGGATCAAGACATGTGAAAGGGTATCAATACATGTGAATTAATGCACCTTCTATCTAGCAAATATCATGTAACCCTTTTATTAATTACAATAAAAAAATACTGAAAAAAAAAGCCACAGGCCATTCATCCTGATCTACTTTTGGGTTTCAGGAATGGTAGAATGTTTAGAGGTACAGTTTTATTAAAATCAAAATAATTTAAGGCTTTGAATGGTATTTACATGGATATCACTTAATTAATTAATCTAACATTTGTTATGTCATCACATAAAAGCTCATCAATCTCTTTATCTAACTGATCAACACTGAGTTCTTTCTCTGTGCGGATTTGATGCCATGGAAAGAATTTTAGTGTATTTCTGCACAGTGGCTTCTGTGTAATTTGGGATCTAGAGTCAGCTAATTCCACCAATGAAACACAACTGCAGAAGTCCTAAATCTGAGTGGGGCAGGAGCTGGGGAAGTGACTGGGAGCTGAGATCAGGATGCAGTCTTGAGTGGGACAGAAGGGAAATGGTTTCCTGTGACCTTATTATTCCCGGTGGATTTCACAAAGGTGACTTGGAACTCTCTGAGACATCCTGACCCTTGCTTGTCCTCGAATACCGAAGTCCAGGTTTCTCTCTGTCCGTGTCTCTGTTTTCTCACGGCAGTGACTCCAGGCTGTCTCCACCCTCGTGGTGGAGATTCACTCAGTGCAGTGTTTATGAAGCATTCAGCTCATGCTCCAGATTTATTTCTCCTGTGTTCCTCAAAGCCCTCCTGCAGCAGAGGCACCTCTCCATCTTTCTCCCCTCCTGCTGTGATATTCAAACATCCTCTACACTTCCCCAGATGATCTCCTGCAGCGCTCGTGGAGAGTGTGGGGAATGCCCACACCACACCCCACCCCACCCACCCCACTCCACCCCACTCCGCCCCACGCCCCAGGGCAAGCCATCAGGCCAGAGACCACGGACTATCAAGGGGTGGATTCCCCCCACCCCGGAAAAGGATCCATCTTTTTGTCTTAATCACTTACTTGATTAAACAAACCTCATCCATATTATGAACCTTAATGTGCTTTACTCAGAGTCCATGGTGGAAATGTTAATTTCAATGCCAGCTAGACTCGAGCTTGATGAAGGATGTGTATAGTGTGACTTACACTGAGGTAATTAATTTCATCCAGAAATAAGGATAATAGGACATAGTCAGAATCTCGTACATGCAATAAAGCTGCTGCCATTTGCACACCTCATGAAGCAGATATTGCCTACAATGCCAGAGCTGTTTAGAAAGTCTAAACACATTATTCATTTTATTTTAATCCCAGTAATATCCAAGGTGTTTTACAAATGCTCTGCCCATGATATAGGATAATTTGGAATATCTTCTGAAGAACAAATCTGAATCAAAATATTACATGCTAAATCCACTGGAATAATGTAGACAAGAGATGACTCAGGGAACGAATGATTTCACTAAGGACAAGTTTCGCCAGCAGCGAAGCAACTTCAGTGGTTTTCACAACTACTGCCGCCATTCAAACCCTTCTCTGAGGTTCGGTAGCTCTGCACCATGGCTCATGTGCCAAAGCCAAAGCAGAGCCTCCTCAGACAGGAGGGGAGTTGAACGCAGGCCACAGTGATGCTCAGAAACATTAGCTGTCAGTTTTCCTACTTGGCCGTGAAGCCTTCGCTACGAAGTTAGGAGAAAATTCTCTCCATTCTGATGACTAGGCCTTCTTTGGTGAAGTTAGATCCTCAGCAGCGCGTTCGTCTCAGCCTTCCACGTTACCTGTGTGACGCGCCTTTCAGAGAGGTCACACTCCCGGAGAACAAAACTCAGTGGAAAGATGTATGTATATTGCTATTTTAATTTTCTTCTGGGTTTGTGAAGAATAATCCACTCCATCTTGAAACAGCATCACAGGTACGTTTCTACTACATGTCCATCACAGGTTATGTAGTTCAGTTCCTGGTTTTTCTTTTCTTTATTTTCTCTCCCCTTCTTCTTCCTCTTCTTCCTTCTCTTCCCTTCCCTTCTCTCCTTTTCCTTTTTCTTTTCCTTCAGATAGTCTGAACCCACTGGAACAGAGTATCTACCTTGAAATAACCTTGTGGTTATTTGTAATCTAGAGTTTTCGTTACTTCTGGAGCTAATTTTACTTAAAACTCCATCTGATACTTTGTTCTCAGAAATGAGCTGTTTGACAATCCAGACCATAGATGATATACAGAGTGTGCCAATGACAATTGGGTCTATAAAAACCTTTAGTACTGAGAACAGGTTGCAAAATGAGAAGCAGTGTCCCTTGATGGATATGTTAAAGTAATGAAAATATGACACAGTACAGATGGTGCAGATGACATGGGCACTTCTGTTAGAGTGATTGTATGCATGGTTCTACGACTGAGAGATTATGAAACCAAGTTCCCACAAGAGGCTAAGGGCCATGAGGGCCACAGTTTTTGATTCCTCAAAGGCTGGCCTTGATTTGATTGTGTATTAGATACCTGCAGAATTTGGAACTGCATTAGGTGCCAAAGATGCTTGGAAAATCCTGGCATCTGGGCCAGAAAGGACAGTGTGGGGCCAGCAGCAGGGCGACAGCCTTGCACATACCATCGGAGGATGCCTGGAACTGCCAGGCAAGTCTTGCCTTTGACACCCATTAACCATTTGAATTAAAAAGTGACTTTGATATGAGATACTTTCAAGTCTGCTTTGGGAGATGAAACCCTGCAGACTTCTGAACTGTTTACTTTGGGGGAGTCAGAAATTATTTCATTTCAGACGATGGCCTAAGCACATTGGTTTTTTTTTTAATTCTGTGCATTTCTTAAAGGTGTATTCTTATACTTAATAAATCCACAAGGTAGAGAATACAGCAGTGACATGTTATGAGGAAATGGAATGGCTCCTTTTTACATTTTACTGAAAATATTACAAAGGTTGAATTTCAGTTGTCCCACTTAAGCATAAGGAAACATAATAAATGTGTTGCAGATAAATGTATTTAACTCCAATAAATGGAACTGGAACAGGAAAAGGTCTTAAACAACAAGGCTAGAAACCAAACTTGCCTGGTTGGGTTCTTCCTGTGACCATGGACACGTTCTATTTTCTTTATGTTTAGACATTTTGGTGCTCGTATTTTGAATTAGTGTATTCACTCCTTCACCCCCCGCTAGGGTTTGGGGAATGTTAGATAAATTAACATGTAAACACTTGTTGCTTTAGAAATGATCCCATATCTAGCACCGTATCATTGCCTGGAGCATCTAACTGATGCTCTTCTCCTTTCTGGATACGTTTGTATGGCATTTGTGAGTAATTTTAAAGTATTCATGCCTTAAATCATTTCCAGATCTTTACTCATAGGATTATATAATTACATTTTCTTGAATTTCCTAAGAAGAAGGTAAGCTCTACATAGAAACAGAATCACAGGAAGGAATGTAAGCCTTCATCTCCCTTCATCTCAAGAAGCACAGGCTCTGTGTCCATTAGAAAGGTACGTTTTCTGTGTAAGAAAAAGCCTGCTGCCTGCCAAGTTGCTGAGTGACAGTGACAGGGCCAGCAGTGGAAGTGGGGCTGTGGGGCTCCCAGCTGGGTGCTAGAGGAAAGAGGGTAGATCACAGTAGGAACAAAGGCTCCTCTCTGCCCTCTGGCCAGCATCTATGCTGTCTGGCTGCTGGCTGCTAGCTCCTCATGCCAGGGGAACTAAGGAAATGCTAAGCTGTGCTTTCAGGGCCTAAGTCACAGTGCCTCCTGAAGCCAGGACTCTGCCCTGCCTGGGTATGAGGATCGAGAAAGAACAGACACGCAGGGTGGAAACCTGGCAAGAGGAGGGAAGAAGACATTCTCTAAAGGACAGAGAAGCTGGGTATGGTGGTATATAGCTGTGATCTCAGCATTTTGGAGGGAGAAACAAGAATCAAGGTCAGTTCTTGGAATTGCCACAGCCTAAAAGGAGGAAGGGGAGGGAGAGGGGGAGGAGAAGGAGGAGGAGGAGGAGGAGGTGGAGGAGGAGAAGGAGGAGGAGGAGGAGGAGGAGGAGGAGGAGGAGGAGGAGGAGGAATAAGAGAATTTTACTAGGAGTATTTTAGAATCAGCATGAAAACTGCTGATGTTTAGCCCTCTAGAAAAGGACAGGAAGACCATCTTGGTCAACTGAACAAGTGAATTTCTCTACGGGAAGACTCAGAAAAATGTCTGTGGGTGCTTTTCAGAAGGGGAGTTGGAAGGGAGGGTCTTTGTGGGTTTTGTGGTTGAGACTGGAGTGACTTCAGATGAGTCATTTTGTATGAGGGTTAGAGTTGGACTGGGCTGAGTTCAGAGTCCAACAGTATATAATCAGTAGATCCAGAGAAGGAGGATCTTGAGACAAACATGGATAAATCAGTATGTGCTTGATAACAGCTGTTCCTGAAAGAAAGGTCTTTGGGTGGTTTAGAGACTTCCTCGAGAAACCAGGAGATGATTCCCGGATGCACAGTGTTGTCTTCCTCGGTGTGATTTACTGCCAAACCCAGTATACAGCCTTGTGTGTCAGACTTCACTCTTGGTCTCAGTGGTTAGCCTGCAGGGTGTCTTGAGTTCTTGGTGCACTGTATTGTACCAGATCTCCAACTGCTCATATTTCTTCAGAAATTAAAGTAGGAGAAAAGTCTGATTTTCATTTTGCTGCAATCTCCTCTTCACTCAACTTCCCTGCCAGCAAACGTCCATTAGCGCCACTACATGTAAATAGGGCTCTGCAGTCAAATTAACATAATTTGTATTCTGAAAGGAGTGTTCCGTCCATCTCCACAAGCTTCTTACTTTCTTAAATTGTGTGTGGACTTACAAGTGAATTGATCTCTGAGCTCCCATGTCTCTGCTCATTAGAACAGTTGAATTAACTGAGCCCTCAGAGGGGCTCTGTGGGGGTCTCTTCAGCCAGAGAATATTTTTTTTAAAGTTGAAAAAAAGCTTTATTCTAACCAATGAGGACAAAATAAACACTTGCATGTCAAAATTAACCCCTATTTTCCATCTAAAACTGTGGCTTCATTGAAGCTAATTGTAATTTCTATTCATCTTTTTTGCTATTTTTTTCATATATTTATTATTGTAATTAATAGAAGGGTTACATGATATTTGCCAGATAGATGGTGCATTAATTCCCATATATTGATACCCTTTCACATGTCTTGGTCCCCATTTCCCTCCCCCCCACCCCCACTCCTCATCTTGTTTTCCCCCCTTCCCTATCCAATTTCAAATAACCAAATACAAATTTATCCAATATATCAGTTAACAAAGTGAGATACTGTAACAATATGAGATAACCAAGGGACAGCAAAAGAGATGAGAGATAACATAGTACCTTAAGGACAACAATCATTCATTATATGGCTTATGTTTCTATATCCTAGAGATCCTTTCATTCAGCGTCCTACTATATGGCCTTTTGTATCAAGGTTTTGTTCTATTGCAAATCTCTGCTAGGAGAGCCCAAGGTTTCTACTGATTATGACAAATGAGGGAAACCATTGAGCCTAAGTTCCTTTGAGTCTGGCTTACTTCACTTAATGTGATTTTTTCTAAGTCTTTCCATTTCCTAATAAATGGGGCGATGTCATTCTTTCTGCCAGAGAATTTTTGCTAGATGAGTCCTTGTAGAGATTTGGATGTACTGAATGTCGACATCCTCACCTCCACCTGTTCAATAGAAAATAGCCACCACAGTCTGAATTCCACTCTGTATAAATACTCTGATACTCTCCAAGCTTCGTAAGATACTTTAGGACTCTTGATCAGAGTGCTCTCTTGCTAACAATATATCAAACATGATTAGATAAATTTGTTAGTGTCACTTTCTTACAGGAAGGCCATATATACCCTATAAAATACAGAGGACATCATATAATTATAGTTATTATTTATTATATTGTAAGGTAGCTCTTAATTTAATTTCCCATTTTTGTGAGGAAAAGAATATGCTCATCCAGTTAAGACCACTGGGGAAGATACCACCAATGCATTCTTTGTCATTTTATTCACTTATAATTAACTTTATAGAGGGCTCCAATGTGAGGTTTCCGTGTGTGCATGTAATGTACTGTGATCCAATTCTTCCCTCTCTTAGTTCCTCCTTCTGAAGCTGTGTACTGTAACTGTTTAGCCCACCTCACCTGCTGTCCCTGCACATTTTACTTAAGGATCTCTTGTGGTTTTGATGAGGTAGTCGTCTTTGTTCCTTAGATGTCAGGTAGAGCTCAGAGTTGCCTGAGAAGACCACACACTGTTCAGCGCTCCAAGGCCCCACCCCAAAGGGAAACGTGTGATCTCTCAAATGCTTTGTTTTGCACATGCCTATTCTTCACTTCCGGATTGTGTCCGTGTGGCATTGCCTCATTTCCAAAGAGAACGCTGTTTCTTCAGACCCCAATCTTCCTGCTCTGGGTGGGGTTTCCCGAGCAGCCACTGCCCAGTATCTCTGAGGCTTAGTCTTGCTTCTTCATCCTGTGGCCACGCCCCAAGGATGGAGGAATCTTCCTCCAACTACCTCCTGCTTCTCCTGTGGAAGAAATAGAAGCTCCAACTCTTAGGGCAAATGAATCCATCTCTCCTCTATCATACATGCCAGGATTTCTTATAGGCTCAGGATGTAAACCAAGTATTGTTAAGAACAGTCTGCTTGGGACCTGGAGCATGGTCTAATGGTAGAGTGCTTGCCTAGTATGCATGAAGCTCTTGACTTTGATTCCCTGGTACCACATGCACAGAAAAAGCTGGAAGTGGTGCTGTGGCTCAAGTGGTAGAGCTCTAGCCTAAGAACAGTCCCTGAGTTCAAGCCCCAGGACTAGAAAATACAAAACAAAACAAAAAGATAGAACACCTCTCCTCCCATTGATTTTGTAAAAATGTACAGACTATTTTGTAAGTACTTTTAAAAATGAGATATAGTCTGAAAGGAAGACTATTGTGACCTTGGGAGAAATGAAGGCTCACATTTTAGTGGCATACTTCTATTGAGAAAATGTATTAAAAACTCAACTTTTATCTACTTGTAAGCATAGTCACAGTGTTGCACATTTATTAGAGAAATAAAATGTATTCATATCACTAGCTAATTTTGCCAGTGTGTCTTTTGACTCAATACCATAGGAACTCAGCTTTAAAGTAATTACCTCTTTTCCCTTGTAGGCCTTTCTCTCTTCATTTCCAACATGTTCGGCTTCTACTCTAGTTTTGTATTTGGGATTTATAAAGTGTACTGACTCATGGGCTGTAGTCTAAGCTAACATATATTAGGCCTTCAGCTTGATCACTGAAGTACAAATGGCATACACAAGTATATGGGGTCAGTTGTATTGCTGGCTTCATCGTGTTTGTACCTTTTCCTTTTGTAATTGCTAAGTCTTGCATGGTACTAGTAATGTGACTCAACCCTGACACTTGTCTCTACCACTCCAACGAGTCCTACAACCCTTTTGTTTCAGAGGGCCTGGTTCTTATACCTAATCTTCCTATTTCTGTCTCCTGTGGAGCCTGGACCATAAACATGAACCGCATGTCCAACCTCTAATGACTAATTTTAAAGAGAAGAAACTTAGGCAAACAACATTAAGTAGACTAACAGTTGTTCATCAGCATAACAGATGGTGACTTACAGCTCTAAAGATTTATAGTCGCACAGCTGCACCATTGAATGAATCCGCCTTGAGCTACTTGCAGTGTGGCCGTCCCTTTCTGTGTCAGAAGTTAGCGTTCATGCGGGTAAAGGCAACTCAAGTATTCATCATTGTACCTGTAAATGTTTATTGCATGCGATCAAACTCTTGACAGAGAGGTCTCCATTCCCCGAGATGATTGTGCTCATTACGGTTGATTTAACGCAAAAATCACCACAGTTCACCAGTGTCCGCCACGTTTCTCTTTTGAATCGTGAAATGCATCAGTAATTTGTGTCTTATTTGTATCCACCAAGTACACTTCTGTAGCAGAAGATGGAAGTAAACAACTGCCTTGTGCCTTGTCTCTTCTGGATAAGATTTTCAAAGTTCTCGAATACTGATTACGAAGGCACACAGCAGTTGCACTGATGGCTTTGAAGTGTTTGACTGTTGAGCAGTCTTCCTTGATTTTCTTGGAGCTATTTCCTCTGCTAAGTGAGTATTAATAAAATAAATGTCCTAATTGCTACTTTATTCCATTACACACAAAATTATGCCAGAAGAATTACAGCAAGGTCAGGGAATTTTATGATGGATTTCAAGCAGATTATTTTTGCAGCAGCCACATATATGAATGTTGCTTGAAAGTGGTGCTTACCTTTGGTAGGCAGATCTAAAAGTTAGGATATAATTTAAATGGGGAAATAGAGACTCATATGCCTTCTAGAGCTGTGACAGGTTATTTTCAAGCTGAGTCCTCGTGACTGGAGCTATGTGCCCAAGGACTCTACCGCTTGAACCACAGCACCACTTCTGGCTTTTGCTGTGTATGGGGTACTGAGGAATTGAACCCAGGTCTTCGTGCATGTGAGGCAGGCATTCTACCACTAGGCAATACTCAGAAAGATATTTAAAAAGAAAAACAAAAACCATTTGACAAGAAGTTTGTAGGAACAAAGTGTTTGCCCCAATTCAAAGCCCTTTTCTAAGTCACCTTTCTATTTTTCCCATTGACTCTTAGCAATGAACCTCTGAACCATCAAGTTGATGCCCTGGATTGTCTGAAGGGGCATGGCTAAGGCAGCTGAAGTCTAGGCAGCTTCATCAGATTTCCCTGCGCTCTGATCCACAAGGGGAAGGCAGACCTCTCCTCCCCTCCCGTCTCCTCCCTTCCCCTCCCTTCCTGGCCCCTCCTTTTCTTGCTTGCTTGCTTCTGCTCAAGTCAACTCTACCATTTTTCTTTTTGAGACACAGCTCTACTTCTGGCACTTGAGTTAATTTTTGGAGATAAGAGTCTCACATCTTTTCCTGGCAGAACTAGCTTCAAACCCCGATCCTCAGATCTCAGCCTCTTCATTAGCTAGGATTACAGGTGTGGGCCCCTGGCCCCTGGCTCTACTGTATCTTTTCTAACTGGATATTGACTGTACATCACATCCTCAGCTTTCTCCCTGCTATGGTCTAAGTGACAGCAGCTCATGGAATTCCCGTGAAGAAAGCTAATCTGCAGCGTAGAGTGCTGAGCCAGGTCCACAGAGACATATAGCTAGAATCAGCAAGATGGATCAGTGCCCCCAAAACACCTTAGCAAGCTTATTTACTCCTTTTTCCACATGACGGAGCTGCCAGAAGGTGCCATGCATGAAGGATAGCTCCGTATTGGAAACAAATCCCCTGGCACTTTGGCCTTGTTCTGCCCAGAGTGGTCAGGAAGCACCCAGTCTTAGGTATTTTGTATAGAAGCCCACATGCACTAAGACACTTGCCAGTGTTCCAAGCCACAGCTCTCACACGAGTGTGAGTAGGGACTGGTGTTCCACTGAGGTCTCTGGCTGGAGGAATAAACTCAAGATGGCTGCAGAAGGAATGGACAGCTGGCAGACGGTGGCAGCAGTAGGCTGGCACATCTCCTGGTGGCTTGGAGGCCTGAGTCTTTTAAGAGCAGAGGACACACTGGAGCAAACCAACATTGCAAAGCCTGGGAGTTTAAAAAAGATGCCCGACAAACAAAAGAAAAAGCACCAAGGAAGATATAGAAATAAATATGAGCTCCTGCTTAAATATATTAAGGACACGAAAATAATTAATAAACTAAGAAATATTTAACTTCCCAAGGTATAACATGCCAGTTCATGTTTAAATTTTAAAAATAAATTCAGTGTGAGGTAACTAAAGTTCCATGCACTTCCCGTGGTTATAAATGTATATATAATCTGAAATTAGACTTTTGATTTGTATGCTGCAATTGAAAGTAAAAGTAAAAATTAAAGGCAGATGCCAAGGGTTGTAGCCTTTGTTTCTAGCTCTTGTCTTACCATGATTCGAAATTGAAATGGCTTTTTAACCTTTCGATTTCCACAGTTAGATGGAGAGACCTCTTGCGCAAACATCTTGTCTCTGAATGCAGTGATGAGGGCTTGTCTCCCTTTTAGGGAAGGATTGAGTACCATTTCTGCTTTTTCTGAATGCTTTTCCTTATTTCCCTCTTGCTGGTGAAAATGTGGCCCGCGCTTCTTTCCCTCTTTATCCAACGCTCACCATGGAGCCTTATTATTATCTGTTGAAGCTGTCTGACTTGTACACCACAGGTCTCAAACAACAGTTGTAGTGCTAGTGAATGTAGATGTTTCTGGCAAAGGACATGTAGAGCTTCAGGAAAGACCAATACTCTTCCATGGTAGATTTTTCGAGAAACCTATGTTCTGGGGGGACCAGGCAACATCCACTGGTTGAAAATGAGAGCTTCTAATGGATCTGCTGTCTTCCTCGCTCTACAAACCAGGCTCACTATCTTCTACTCTTCCCACCACTTGGCATTTCTATTCCATCTCTCTTGAGTGATCAGATAAATACATTCCTCAAATTTCTCACAGAACCCATGTGGCGTGCATTGTGCCCTGGCCAGTTGACAGGTTAGGTGATTATTTCCTTTGTTTTTCCTTTTATGTTTAGGAAGCAGGGGGGATATGGAGTTAAAATGTGGCTTAACCTCAGACTCTGCTTCTTTGAATTACCAGAAAACCTTTAGAAGATTGTTCGTATTTTTCAGTTCCAGTAGAAAGCAGAGAAACCCAATGATGATCTTTTCTTCAATTTGGAACACCCAACATCACAAAATTCATTGCCACTGATAATCAGAGAAATTTTACTTTGAAAGAGTTCATTCTCACAAGAAATTCTAGAAAGAGAAGGGTCAAAGCCAGTGTCTATCAAGCCAAGGAAAACAACTAAATGTTAAATAAGTGACTGTCTAAAGACAGGAATAGAACCATCTCACTGTCTGTTGATATCTCAGCCTCTGAAGTGATCAGAAAGGGCTGGGAGCAGAGGCCAAGGCTGCAGGGGGGAAAAGAGCAGGTCTGCACTTGCTGCTCGGTTTAGACTGCTTTTCACTGCAACTCGAAGCTGAGTTTAAAAAATGACTTTGAAAGTGTATGGAGTACTGCAGTGAACATAGGAGATCATACTGGATAGAAAAGAAAAAGGAAATGCAAGCATATTTTCTTAAAAATATTTTTGACCTGTTGAAACAAAATGGGAAGAATGGTGGATGGTCTGTCCTACCTCCAGAAGGGAAGGGTGGGTGCTCAGAGCATCTGACAGAGAATTACCAGGGATTTGAAAGTCCTATATAAAGGTCAAACAAGGCTTCTTGAAGTATTTTACCTCATGATAATGATGGATATGATTAATGCAAAGATATACACACATACACACACACGCACACACATAGAAGTATATAATACATACATATATATTTCTATAAAAGGAAAGACAAAAATAATTTGTTTAGATCTAATTTTTAAACAGATATATTAAGATAATTGTGGTGACTCTGGATCTTTTGGTCTTTATTTTGTCTTCAGTTTGTTGTGTCCCAGTTTTTCAAGAAAATATTCCTCTGGAATTTGAGGTTAAAAATTCAAGGCAACGTATTCTGATAATTTTCATATTTTGTACTTAAAAGATGGTGTCAAGCCCCACACTGAAGCAAGCAATTCCTTTTTCAAAAATAGAATTATGCCAACTACCACCTTAGTAAATTTATGTCACTCTAATTTTCATGATTAGATCATAACACCATTACTCAGAGATGCTCAACAAACTTTGATGCATATGTCAGGAGTCTTTAGAAGAAAAATATCCTAAAGAGTCATTCTCTCTTTTTTTGTTTTTTTATTTTTTGTATTTTTTTTGTGAGGGTAATGTATAGAGGGTTTACAGTCACGTTTGTCAGGTAATGGGTGTGTTACTTCTCTAACCTTGATGCCCCTTCCCATGTTTTTGTCCCCCTTTTCCTCCCCCACCCCTCCCATTCATCCTGCTTTCTCCCTTCCCTTCCTTATTTCAAGAAAAAAAATAAACCTATGTACAATATACCAGGTAACAAAGTCAGATACAGTAACCGCATAAGATTAAAAATAAGGGGGAAAATAGAGAAAAGAAATAACTTCACAGTGCTTGCCTAACATGCACGAAGACCAGGGTTCAATTCCTCGGTACCACATACATAGAAAAAAGCCAGAAGTGGTGCTGAGGCTCAAGTGGTAGAGCTCTAGCCTTGAGAAAGTCCAAGGACAATGCTCAGCCTTGAGTTCAAGGCCCAGTACTGGCAAAAAATAAAAATAAAATTTATAGACATTTAGTCAATATGAAGTGACACAAATTTAGTTTTTATTAGTATTTACATAGTGACTAATGCTTAACATCTGAGAAAAATGTTGTGATTATAGCCAATTCATAAATCTTCACCAGGGCATATGTTGAATAAATATCTAGAGTTCTGTCAACTTATTAAAAAAAGAAAGAACTTCACATAGTACATTCTGAACAACAAAGAGATGGGAAATGAACACAACATCAAAGTTAGGTTAAAAAGAGTAACTTTTCAGCACTAGTTCACAGTGTAATATATTTCCTATCACATCAGCGGCAGTAAACTGACAACTTGGGCCGCGCTGTAGAAGAGAACCTGTGAGAATGTACAGGCCTACAAGGTACAAAAACAGGGCAGATGCTTCGCAAACCCCAGAATCCAGTGAACCCAGGGCAGACTTTGGAAGTGATTCCCTGACATCTTCTATAGAACAAAAGGCCTCCAGGCAGTTAGCATCCTGGGCCTGAGCAGACCTAATCCAGCTCACAATAATAGCTGGACACCATCCGTGAGCTCCCTGTACAGGAGGCAGGTGCCAGGGCTCAGACTTTGGCTATGTGTGTCAAATTAGAAAAATAATTGGCTGTTATGTAAGAGTCACTAGCCAGAGCTGCTGAATCCTACATGCAGTCATCTTGCAGGAACACAGCAGGCTTGTTTGGAAGTCCCACCGCTGGGAGGCTTAGGGAAAATGTGGAGGTTGCAAATCCCTAGAGATGTCTGGGCTTCTTGCTTTTAATTTGTCATCTTGTCACCCTCCCACTCTTGCCTCCTTGGGGTTGAGATAAAAGAAGTGAGATACAATGGAATATTCATTTCACATTTTAATTAAGCTTTTGGTTGAGTTCCAAAATACAAGACTACAGTTCACATGCAGACACTATGTCAGAATGTGGCAAAACAGCTTAGAAAGGATTTTCTCATACCAGTGGGCTTATACTGGTATGCTTTAATGGAAAAAAATGGATTCGTAACATATTTGCTTGTATTAAAGCAAAATTAGCAAATGGAATTATTTTCTCATTTAACATATGTTCAATATATTTGTATATGAGATATATAAAATGAGGAAAAATTAAATATATATTCACTATTTAAGTACTACTTAAATGTTGTAATTGAAGCATATAGGAGGGGAGAATCCAAACTGCTTCTCTTGCTTAGTTGCCCAGCTCTGTTGAATTTCAAGGCTCTTCTGGTTGAGTTTGCCTTTGTGCTTGCTTCTCACTCCCTTGATCCATGCAATAGCTGGACCAAAGGTATCCAGCATGCACTTTCACACACATGACCCGTGTTCACTTCCTTCATTCACATGCAGGACTTGAGAGGCATGGCCCTCTTTCTGGGTCTAATGCTTTTCCTATGGCTATTCCTATTGTTACACTTGTCGAATGAAGACTCAGCTCAAGCTTTGCCTCTACCAGAAGCTTTCTCTGGTCCCTTCAGGCTCAGAAAAGAGTCCTTTATCTTTCCTCAACTAGTTCTAAAGGCCTCAGTTATGTTTTTTTTTTAAAAAATACCTGTTTTCTATCCACCCAAATCTGACATATTTCCTTGACATAGTTTATTCTTTCCATTCGGCTCCCTAGTAGTCTTCCTAGAAGGAGATCAGCATTAAGTAGATTTTATTTTTAAAGCAAAGAACAAATGGAAAAATAAAAAATATCTTCCTTAGTAGTATGTTTTTCCCCTCTCCTGGCTTTAGGTTTTGAAAGCCCTAAAAGGTAAGAAAGAGCACAGAGCTCGGAACAATTCTGAGAGAGCCAGAGTATTTATCATTTAAAGAACATGGACTGAACAACCCAAAAGATTCAAGACCTAGAAATAAGAAAGATAGAAACAACAGCTGTGTTTCTGTTTGGAAACATCTTTTAGAGAACAGCACCTTTAGCACTCACACAAGCAGAATAATAAATGTGAACAAAGGTTGCCTCAAATAAATAAATAAACCTGCAGAAGGGTGCCTGAACAGTGAGTGGTTGTGAAGTTCCTTAACCAAAATAAATATTAAAACGTTTGCTTAAAAGACTCTTCTTATCTGTAATTGGCCACTTTGCCTTGAGCAATAAATCAGCTGTGATGGTGCCCAGAAAACATGTGTAGGCTTTTAATTTATCAAGTCTCAGAAGACACAGTTTCCTTCTAAGAAAAGCTATGCTGAGCATCTACAGAAGAATCTAAATGGCAAGGTTTTACTCAGGAGTAGTGGAGCTCAGGGAATATGAAGCTGTTTCACAAAGGCCTAGCTTGCAACACCTTGATTTCAGATGCAGATTCACTCCACCAATTAATTCTATCATGACCTGAATCCGTGCCAACACAGTTCAGAAATGTCAAGAAACCTCAGTCACTGTTCTTCACTGTCTCCCCTTGTAGTGTTCTGGTTTGGGTTCTTGGTCATTCGAGGTGATTGGGATGACCTTGAGTAAATCACCTTAGTGTTAGGGGATTTGGATTCCTCACCACGTATCAAAAGCTAGAATGTTCTGAATGCTAGACTTCTATCCATATCTTTTCATGTGCCATTGCCTCATGGAGAGATATTTCTTAAGCTAAACCCCAAACGCTCAGGATGTAAATTTCTTTAGGACAGCAATTACCCTACCTCATTGGAAAGCAGAGAGCAAAGACATCTCCCCAAGATCCTGTCTAAAGAGCAGGGCTTGTCTGCATGCAAGCTTCCTGCAGGGACAGGCTTGGGGCTCTCACATAGCCAGAAGCCACATTCATTTCATCATCTTAAGCTCCTAAGCTAAATAAAGACAGCTCAATTTACCCAGCTCTTTAGTGCCACTAGGAAATATATCTAATCTGCTTTTTGAGAAATTACACTGTAGGTAAAGATTCCCTCTATCAAATCTCAATTCTGTAATGAAATATTTCCCATTCCTGAATCTTATCAATACTTTAAATATCCTTCTTTGAAAATATCAGCGTGAGAATGGCCTTTTCATGTGCCATCAGACTTTGTCCAGAATCAAAGTCTGTAGAATGTGTTCTGTCATTGCTTTTAAAAAGTCAGATCAGGAACAAATCTCACTCTGTGAAGGAGTTGAGAGATAGTACATGAATACTACTACCAAAATAAAATTTTGTGGTGAAATCAGAAATGATAGAAAGTCTTTCCACATTTGAACACTATGTAGTGAAATGTGACATAGGACAAGTAAATATTATTTAGAATCTTTAAATATTTTATTAGAAGGAAATGGACCAAGTACAGAGTTTATTCAGCCATGGTGTGATTTATTGGAATGATTCATTCTGGCCCCTAGAAATGGCTTCATAAGTTGTCAGAAAGGATATGATTTAAGTAAGAAATAAATTTCAAAAAATTAGCAGTAAGATCATAGAGCTCATAAATCAAGGTGGCCGTACTCTGAAAATTCACAATTGCTTGTCTCATATGCTTTGAATGTTAGCAGAAAATACATTCTAGTTTCATTCTGAATTATCACTAGTGGCCCACAGAGAAAGTCCTTATTTGACAAACCTGTTTCTGGCATCTGTCCTCCAGCCTTTCAGTTTTGCATTTTTGTTGGTTAGTTTGTTTTGGCTTGTTTTTAAATTAGATTTGTCTTTTCGTTATCTTTAAGTAACAATACCAAGTGGCTTCAATTCGGCATGTCGATCTGGATATAGAATGCACCTCAGTCACAGATACCTCTTACATCTTTTTCTACACCATTCATCCCAAATTTCCTAGTCCCATTTTCATATATGCTCACTGAGCATTATGTGTACATTGTATTATGCGTACCTTGAGTACTGTGGTTATATTTACCCACTCTTCCTCTCTATTCATGTATCCTTCCTCCCCCAACATTCACCAATTCCACAGGACATATTTCAACTTCCTGAACATTTTCTTAAAACATGTATCAATTGATCAAAGGAGTTACACAATAAGAAACCATCCCTGCACATACTATACTTTAGTCATCTGGTTATGTGCATGTGACTGTAATGCCGAGATACATATGTGAGCCTGTAGTACATATGCATACATATGCATATACATACACAGTCATCTAGATCTATAGTAAAGTTTGAAGTCTAGAATTGTGATACCTTCAGCATTGTATTTTTATTCAAGACTACTTTGGCTTTGGGGGCTTTTTATGGGTTGATATAAGTTTTTGGATTGCTTTTTTAACAAGGAATCATAATGGGATATTTGTAGGTATTGCGTTAAATTCGTAAATTACCTTTGGTGATGTGCACATGAGAACGAGGTTAGTTCTGCCTATCCCTGTGGTTTGTGGACAGTCTAGAGGGAACAGCTTCTGCAGGAACCCCACAGGGTGTGCCACTCTGTGATGTCCAGGCTGCAGCCTCTCCTGGCAGGATAATTATGTGAGGAACAACCCTGAGGACAGCTGGCTGAGTCCCCTGAGGAGGGAAAGCTGGTGAGGCCAAGGCCTGATCTGGAAAGCAGAAGCTGAAGAAATACAATGTAGAGACCATAGAGAAGGACCCATGGAGATGGACACCTGAACCAAAGGCTAGAGAGAAGTGTGAAGACTGACGAGAGGCAGAGGAAGAGGCAGGTTAAGAGGTAGTATGAAACCAGGAACGTAAGTAGGAGCGAGGTCAAGGGGAAGGTTGGTTACTTTCTATGTAAAATAGACGTCCGATTTCTGGAGATTATACCATCACATGACACACATATGCACATGCACTCTCTCTCTCTCTCTCTCTCTCTCTCTCTCTCTCTCTCTCTCTCTCTCTCTCTCTCTCTCGCTCTCTCTCTCGCTCTCTCTCGCTCTCTCTCCCTTTCTCTCTCAAGTCAAGAAGAGGCTGTTGAACTGAGTTTGACTAGAGAAGTTACTTGACTTTTGACACTGTCTTCCTTCCTCGGTGTTGAGTAATGTAATGTAATGTAATCATACTTGACATTTAGGAAGGGGGAAATGAAAGGCGGTGAAAGCGGATGGGATAAAGTTCCTTTCATGTACAAACTTTAAGAGGTTAAGGAAAGAAGAACTTAGGACCCAAGTTCAAGTCAAGACAAAGATATCAACTCTCCCCTTTGTCCACCTCTGATTCAAACATGTGTTTTATCAGCCCTGAGTTCTACCTGAATGCTCGCCCTGCATGGCATAGGCTTCAATCACTCTTTATTTCATCTGCTTGTGACTTAAAAACTGCTCTTTGTTCAAAGAACTGGCCTCCCTCAAATGACCGGAATGCCCTATGCTATGATAAACCTTGATGTCCCTCTAGTCCAGAGCATCTACTTTTACATCAGAAATAAGAGAGACAATGGAAAGCCAGAACAAATTGAGAGATGCTGAGCCTCAGATCCTTTCTGCCACTCGAGTCAACCAGTGTGTTTAATGCTACTGATGGTCTTGCCATCTGCCACGAGCATCCTGGCACAAAGAAGCAGGCATTTCCATCTCCCTGTTACCTGGCAATGTTCAGTACCCTGGGTTTCCAGCCTGGAGCTCTAACCCATCTTTCGCCTTCAGTGCTTGGGGTCGGCTTAGCCGAGCACAGTGGTTCTAATTGCCTCCCTCTGGATTTTCATAGCTACCGAGTGACTGGTTTGAGAAGGTCCACATCCTTTAGTGGAAGGAAAATAATTTGAAAACCAGTGTTATTTCCTGCGCTGTGACTCACACCCCATCTGGCAAATCAGGAACTGAAACAATGTCTCCAGGGCCCAGAGTGTTTAAAATTTAACTCATCATTTGAGATCTTCGCAGCCGATTGTGAACCTATATTTTTCATTAGTTAAATATTTAGTATTGGCAACATGAATTTGAATTCTTTCATCTCCTTGCAAATTATCTGCTTATAATGATTAGTGGAGCGTATGGAGCTGGCAAGAAATCGTATTCTCTCCTCTCCTGCTTCTCCTCGTATCTCCATTTTCAACCAGCTCGGGCCACATACATGGGAAATTCACAGGAGGTAACCCTAAGATGCCCGTATCCCATCTCCATCTTACACGTTCTCTCCTAAGCAAGCCCAGAGTATGAAGCAGTGTAGTCATTGGCCAGCCAGCAACACTGCGTGCTTCTGCGTCTTCCCGGTGGATGTCGTCTGCTGGTGGCTGGTCTGTCCACGTTCCACTGCTCAGGGGTCTCCAGGTGGTTCACTGCTTTAAAACTCAACCTCCCACCACCCATGACGGCTGTGTTTTCCATCCTTGGCAAGGCCTCTCCCCACCTCCCCAGTCCCGGCTCTCCTCTCCCTGGGTGCTTGTCTTCCATGGTTCTTCTCCAGTCTCCGCTTTCTCCAGCCCTTCTGTTACCAGAGTCCCGGGAGGTCTGTTGTCTCACTAACCCCCTCCAAACACACACACACACTCACACACACACACACCACACCACACTTTGTGTTCCCTCCCCGAGTCGTACAGCTCAGATCCTTCTCCTTTGCAGGCTGTGAGTCAGAGCGGAGGAGCAGGACGAGGATTCCAGAGGGAGCAAATGGCAAAAGGCATGCATGCCGTGATTGACGGCGGCTTTTCAGCTCACTCAGCCTGATTTGTGTCACCTGTCCCCTGCTACCCGACAGCCTCCATCTTCCTTCTGGACAAATGCTTTCTAGGAAGTGGTTAGGGACAGAACTCGCTCATGTGCCTTGGTACACAGTTAGCACGTGAGATTAACGTTGGTGGCCTGTAGCATCTTCTGTCCCCTGCCGGGTGGAGAAGCCAGACCGGCCACTGGCCCCGTGTGGCTGGTTGGTGAGCCTAGAGCCAGCCATGCTGACATGACCTGTCTCTCTGGCTCTTGTGACAAGACAATTGGTGGCCGTGTTTCCTGAGCCAAGATTCAGTCTCACTCCACACAGCCTGTGCCGAGACTCGCGTGGAGCTCCGTCCTGGACAGCTGCCGGTGACTGTCACAGCCAGGCTCGATGGCACCTGCCTGGCTTCATCCCCAGGGCCGCTCTGGTCCTCCCATGGCTCTGGTCTTCAG
This sequence comes from Megascapheus bottae, assembly GCF_031878675.1. Classification (NCBI taxonomy): domain Eukaryota; kingdom Metazoa; phylum Chordata; class Mammalia; order Rodentia; family Geomyidae; genus Megascapheus; species Megascapheus bottae. The sequence continues at coordinate 3,840,259 of NC_143519.1, forward strand.
GACAGTCCTCCTGTGGCTCTGGTCTTCCCGTGGCTCTGGTCCTCCCGTGGCTCTGGTCTTCCCATGGCTCTGGTCTTCCTCTGGCTCTGGTCTTCAGGACAGTCTTCCAATGGCTCTGGTCCTCCTGTGGCTCTGGTCTTCCCATGGCTCTGGTCTTCAGATGGTCTTCCCCTGGCTCTGGTCTTCAGGACAGTCTTCCCATGGCTCTGGTCTTCCCATGGCTCTGGTCTTCCCGTGGCTCCAATCCTCCCGTGGCTCCAGTCCTCCCATGGCTCTGATCTTCCCATGGCTCTGGTCTTCAGGACGGTCTTCCCGTCAGCTCCAGTACCACATCTTGTTGATCCAGTCATCTACTGAGGGGCACCCGGGTTATTTCCATATCTTCGCTATGGTAAACAGTGCTGCAGTGAACACCGTTGTGCTCCTATCTGAATATTCCTTCTTTCCTTTCTCTCTCTCTCTTTCTCTCTCCTTTTCTTCCCTTCATTCTTTTTTCTTTTCCTTTCTCCCTTCCTATCTGTTTCTTGTGAAATTAGCTGTTACACTGTTGTACAGCAGATGTGGACAGGGCCAGGGACACAGCCCTACCCTGGAACTGGGGGCACAGCCGTTGATGTGTAAAGTGGAACAAACATGCAAGCTGAATGCAGAAGCCTGGGAAACACAGGAAGCCAGAGAAACAGCAGGCCTAGGACTCTGAACTTCCAAGATGAGAAGGGAGGATGCAGACTGCAGTGGAGGGGAGCATTCTAGAAATACACACTGCTCAGAAGTCAGTGGTCCCTGCGCTGCACTTGAAGGCCCCCACCCCAGTTCTATTTGGTCTAGGACTTGGTAAGAAGCTTTCTGATCATGTTCCTGGATGCAACAGGAATCTGCCTTCTGAAATGCAGCCCAGGCCAGACAAGTGCACAGGGGTCATTCTGATTTGCCAGTGGCTTCAGGTGCTCGGGTTGTGGTGATGGAGGCTGTGGTTCCTGTAGGCGACCTGAGTCATAGATGTCTGACACTCCATGTCTCCTCCAAGTGGCCAACAGTGGGGTTGGCTGCCCTGGGCCCTGGGTGCTGAGCTGGAGGGCTGCCACCGTGCACATCTCACTCCTGAGATGGACCATTCCAACTTGTTTCCTTCCTCACCGGAGAGTGGAAATAGTAATTTGGCCCCTTGAGAGAACTTGCAGAGGGAATGCATAAAGTGTGAAGAAGTCACATTCCCTTTCATGTTGTTGGAACCCACTAAGAGCTATCTGTCATCATTTCTGAGAGAAGTGCAGAAATCTGAATGTGTTTCAGTAGGTTATAGCTGTCAGTAGAAATTAGCTTTTGACCATGACTCGACCCCAGGTGGCAGGTCTGGCTGAGAAGAGGCAAGACAGGACTACAATGCTGAAAGGCTTTGGTTGGTTGATAGACTACTGCAAATGCACACTGGAGATTAAGGGTCACAGCGGAAACCCACAGCTCGGTCTCCACAGATCTTACCCAGGAAATTGATGATGAGGGAAATCAAGGAGCAGAACTGGAGACTCAGCACTTATGCAGCAGTTACCGCCTTTCTCAGCCCAGCAAAGCAGAGAGAAGGATGTCTCGTGGAACATTTGCAAACAGATTGCTGAGCTCATGGTGCTCACATGCTGAACTCCTGGACAGCAACTTTCTCAAACAAAAACTTGTTTTACCTCTCTGCTAGATACTAATCATAGAGTGGCAAGAAAAACGTTTTTTTTTTCCCCCATGTCATGCATTTATCTGTTTATCATGATATTCATGATGTGATTTTTCCCTCAGATATTTCCAGATTTTTTTATTTTGCCAATTCTGAGGCTTGAACTCAGGATCTGGACACTGCCCTTGGGCTTTCTCTACCACTTGAGTATAGCACCACTTCCAGCCTTTTCCATGTATATGGTACTGAGTAGTTGAACCCAGGACTTGGTGCCTGCTAGGAAAGACTTCTACCACTAGGCCACACTCCTGGTCCCTATTTCTAGAATGTTTAATGCATGATAAGGTTTCTGCATTGCTGACTTATTCCTCGGGTACTGAGTAGTATTCCTTCTTCCATAGAACATAAACAGTTAGCTTGCACACCAAGGTAAAGATGAGGATGTCCTATAGATTTAAGCTGTTCATTTAAGTGTTTTTATTAAAATTTCAACATATGATTAAGCAGTAAGCCAATAAATGAAAAGTGGTAGAAGGCAATGCCAACTCTAAACAAGATGTACTTCTCAAGAAGAATAATACTGTTTCTAAGAAATTCACCTTAGAGAATAAAAGCACATATTAACTATTTCACAGAAAAGCAGAAATGTGGACTTCACTACAGAAATTATAATGCTGGGAAGAAAGGGAATTGCTTCCCCACAGGAAATGAAAATTTGTGCTGCCATGAAAAACAGAGTATATAAAATAATAATGATGGCGACAAAATACGTGACGTTTTAAAAGCAGCGAGTAAAGTACCACATAGAGTCTAATTCAAGTTCTGTGTTGGTTACAATTATAATTGTGCATTTAAAAACACTGATAGAATCTACTTAAAAACTAAATGGCAAGGGAACTAGGTGAGAGTCAACTATTCGGAGAGTGAATTTTCGGCTTGTCAGTAATCACCATTGGGGAGAGGAATGACATTCTAGATGCTGTAGCACCATACAGCTGTGAGAAATAGTTCAACAGAGCAACAAACAACCCAGTGCTCGTGTGGCTGTGACTGAACTTGGCTGCTCACACCTCACCAGGGGGAAGTCAACTAGCAATGTCCTCTGGAGAAGAGCTTGGTCCTTTCCTTTAAAAACCAAGCACAGTTCCAACCTACTAAGGAAACAGAGACCTAGGGGATCATGGTTGAGAGCCAGCCTGGTAGAAAAATTCTGCAAGACTTTTGTCTCCAGCTAGCCAGCAAAAGACTAGATTGGAAGCTGGGTTCAAATGGTAGAGCAATTGCCAAACAAGCAATCCATAAGGCAAGCTCTGGAAGTGGCAAGCCAGCTTTTCTCATGACTCAGCAAATGCAAGTGTGAGCATGTCCCCTGGACAGTTAAAAAATAAAGTCTTTTCCCCGAAATATTTGTTAAATTCAATTGCTCTTGCTCTAGAGATTAAGGAAAAGAGCAACTTCTTATACAATGTAGAGAGAAAAACCCTGTGAGAGTCAAGATTAAAAACCTCTCTATGAGAGTTAAGATGAAGTGTACTGATATAAATCCTCAGAACAAGTTAGACCTTTAGTGTGATGTGTAATTCAAAGTACCTCTTATGCTCCGAATTATGTCTCCTTTTCACTAGTTATGTGTGTTTATTTTCATGAGTTCAACCTTTTCCTTGTATATGTGGATCATAAATACATTTATACTTAAAAAATTAAATTCTGGCTTTCTGGACTCAGAGAAAATCAAATACGTTCTCCTGATGTTTGTGTCAAGAGAATTCAAAAACTCCAAATTCTTATGCCAAGGCCTACTATAGACTGTCCTGCCTAAATTCTTTCCTTTCAAAATAACCAAAGTCTTTATGCAAATTCATGTTAGCCTTACAAGCGATGATAATATTTGGTAAAAGAAGCCAGTTCAAGGAAGTGGCCAGAGTCATTTTGTAAAGAAGTTATCAGTATAATAAACTGAATTTTTTTTTCAGTTGGGTAATCTTTGAGTAACAAGTAAACGTAATTTTATAATTAACCCATATATGAGATGTATCAAAGTATTATATGCAAGAAAACTTTTAGGAATATAATTGAACCCAAACTAACAGAAAACCATTCAGGGTGCTTTCTGTGAATGCTGAAAATGAAGTGCCCCATGATGCTAGCAATATCGGAAGCTACAAATTTAAATATATTACCAGAAGGACTGCTCAAATTATGCTAAGCACATTAAAAGAAGCACATTTGCCAACACATTGAATATCATTATCCAAATATTTTCTAGGACCCTTTCTCATGAATTGGATGACACAAACATCCTAGCCAATATTTATCATAAACATGGTCATTGGGGATGTTTCCACTGGCGAATGTTTTCTTCGGGAATGTTTTCCTGGGCAAAGAGGCTGAAACTTTTATCTAGAGTTGAATGTGGTTTAAGGGGTAAAATTTGTTTAAAGAGAGAAAGCTTTCTTTATAGTAGATGGATTGATTTTTAAATCAGACAGGCCAAGTTTATCGGAGAGTGAAAGGGAAACTCATGACCTTTCTGCAAAGAGAAAGGCCCCGGAAAGAAGACCCCGTGGACCTCGTTATAAATGGGAATTTTTCTTCCCAGTAAGCATTGATCCTTAAGTTTATGCCGTGGACGCTCAATACTTCCCCCAATCTGCCTTAGCTCACACCGTGGGAATGTGGATCGGCAGGGAAGAATTTGAAATCTCTCAGTAGGCCTTGGAGATTCTCCTACACGCAGAGCAGAGGGCAGGGATAGGGGAGGAACCTTGGATTGGAAGGCCTTATCCTTGCAGTCCCCCCGCAGGCAGTATCCTCTGTGCAGAGCAACTGCTAGTCTCTGACCCTCTAGAAGAACCGGAGAAAGAGCTGGCTTCCCCAGGGCAGGCAGGTCCCTCGAGGTGCAGAGCCAAGTAGGAGTTGCTTGTCCTCTGCGTCACCCCTCTCCTGCTGACCCATGCACTCTGCGTGCTCTGTGCACGGCTATCCTTGGGGATAACTCAAGGAAAAGTGTGCGTCTGCTGTTAGAGGTTAGATAGCAAGACCACTGAGCAGTGCTACCACTGTGTCACGTGTGGCACTGTGTCCCTCTGAACCATGGGTACTCTCATTCCTTCAAAACAGCTAATACCCCCGTGAAATAGACTGCTTCCCTCCATTCATATGAGAGAACAGCGGGACAGAGGGCTTCCATGAATTATTCAAGGCCACGTAGAAGTGGAGCCAGAATTGGAGGACAGATAATCAACTCTCATGTCTCTGTTGTACCCGGGCTAAGCGGAGCCACCAGGCGCTTTCACTCTGTGCTATGCACAATCTCATCTTTGGGACTTTAGTTGTTTGGTTTCAATGATAATCTTGGGATTCTGACAGATTTTGTTTTGCAGTTCTGCCTCTTATCATTTTTAACTCAGTGTTATTGATCTTCACACTCACTCCACGTGTGCAAAAGGGCCTATCAGTGAACCCATTTTATAGAGGACAAGGCAAGGCGTGGAGAAAGTGAGCAGCGGTCAGAGAGCTTGGAGGAGGAGGAAGGTCTGCTTTCTGACTGGTGACACCTACCCTGCCTTCACACGGGTGGGCTTCCTGTGAGTCCCAGCGTGGCCTGCCACATTCACGCCCCACCCGTGGCTACACAATGGATGGCCGTGGCGGTGGTTTAAAAAGTGGAATTAGTGGAGTACAGTCAAAAAAAAGGGGAAGGGGAAGGAGAGTGAAAATTTTCAGACTGGTAGATCCTCGGGAAAACGTAGAAGCTGTGCCAACCTAGCCTGGAACGCCCATACAGCAAAACTTCACCACCAAGCAGACCACTGACCAGGCATGGGCCAGCTCCAGGTGACCCAAGGTGCCAGCGTCGAGCCACTGGATGCCTAGCTCACAGGGCATGTTCTGGAACCTACGATCAATGGAGTCAGCTCCATCTTGGGAAAACGGATCTCGAATTGCTTTTTGGTGTGGCTTTTCAGTTTTTATTTATTTGTATATGTCAGCAAGTAATACTTGCATGTATTTATGGCCTACAACATCTTGTAGAATGCCAATTTAACTATGTTACGTACCTATTATGGTGTATGCTTGCCATTTTATGGTGAGCATAATGAAAATGGACTCCCTTAGCAATTTTTAAATATATGCTATATGAGTATTAACTCTAGGGGCCATAATGCTGACCAGACCTCTTGGATTAATATTGCCTGTCAATCTGGAATTTTGTAGAATTGTTGAGTGAAGTCAAAACAGTAACAATAACACAGAATTAAGGCAGAGCAAGGACCTCAACCTTGAGCATAGGTTAATTAAAGGAATCTTCCATTTTTCTTTTTGTTTAACTTTTAAATTTGAATTATGTGTTTTAATGATTTCTGGTAGCTTTGCTCAGTTTAGTGATTCAGTGATTTCTACTTAAATTAGCCCTTTTACATTTAGCAAAAATACCTGATAGATGTCAGCAACATTGAAACTTTAAGAAAACAGTAATGTGATCTTAGATCTAGTTATATATTCTATACCAATTACACACAGGAACATTTTAATGCCACTGGAGACTTCCTTTTTCACTTTAAAAAATTTACTTCTATTATCTTTGAAGAGTTGTACAAAAAAGATTTGACTGAAGATGTCAATTTAGGAGAATTAATGCTTCTGGATCATAGTTGTGTTTCTCATGATTCTCACCCAGCCCGGGGCCTCCCCCTCCCCAACCCATTCTCCATTCTCTCCATCCAGTGTCCTGGTTTCATTTGCACACACAGACATTGAACATTATGGCTGTGTTTTAACGTTAGGCATTCTATTCATTACTGGAGGCATAATGTATAAAAATTTCCCCACGACCCCACATTATGTTTTTCCTCATTTTTATTTCTTTTTTTATCAGTCATGGGGCTTGAACTCTAGTCCTGAGCCTTGTCCCTGAGTTCTTAATTCAGCTCATGGCTACTACCCTACCCCTTGAGCCACAACCCCACTTCCAATTTTCTAGTGATGAATTGGATACAAGGTTCTCTTGGTCTTTAGTGCCTGGGCTGGCTTTGAACTGAAACCCCCAGATCTCAGCCTCCTGAGTAGCTAGGATTACGGGTGTGAGCCACATTACATTCTTAAGAAGAAAATGACAAGGCTCTTGCTACTCTATAGACATGAAGGTTATAGTAGAATGTAGGTATCAAGCACTATGGTTGCACAGCATTAAATGTGCATGATCTAAGACTACACATATTTACAAACTCTTAAAAAGCTATGTGTACATTTTAGTCAACAGATCCTGTGAAATCTCTTTCATCAACTTTTATTTCTAGCCAATGAGACCTCTAAATTTTAAGTACAAGTACTAAGAACATGATAGTACATCTTTAAATGAATGACCACTAACATTTTGATTATGTAATATCAAGTAATCTTTCTTACAAGCAAACCTTGGTAACCTTTGTCTAGCTCTTAAACTCTACTCTACAAATTTATGATAGACCAATTTACACTGAACAGAAGAGATAGCTGCCTGCTGACTTCTGTTTCCAAAAGGCAAGCATTGTGAGAACAAAAACCTACAGAAATATTTAATTGCTTTATTGTCTTACAAGACCAGCAAGTTTCTACTTGAATTAGATCATATAAACTTTAAATATTCTTATCCAGACAATAACAAGTGCACTTTATTTTCTCCTTCATGCTAGAAAACCTAGGACACAGCTGAATAAAATTGAAATGAATTTCCTTCTCAAAGATGAATTTTTCTTTGCCAAAGAAAAATTTGACATATACATTCTAATGGGAATTGAAAGAGTCCCAGGCTCATAATAAATTCATACCAATTAAAATATAATTTAAAGGTTTATAACTTTTTTACAATATATTCAGAAAAACCTGCAGAAAAGTTGGGAAAATACACTGGAATTGATATGCTTATCGCCTTCTTTATGTAACTAGCATCTTCTGTACGTTTTATTATATTCCTAGGTGGTAATGTGCTCATCTGATTTCAAAGCCGTATCACTACAGTCGAGCAATATTCCCTTCAGTAGGCATGTCACTAAAGGGAGTAATTATTTGCTTTGCATTTTCTCTCCTGAACTGCTTTTTAAGTGTAATTTACTTCAAAGCAACCTTGCACACATCACAAGGTGCCACTCTGAAGTTTTCACACATCTACACTCTTCCATGGCACCAACATCAGTCTATTGTTTTCCCCCACCAGCAGTGAAGTGCCTCTTTTTCCTGCTAGAAAACCACCACTCTTTTCTTTTTGAACGTTATGCCTTTTCATTTTCAGGGCCTCTGGTCTAGTGTCGAGGATAAACTTTCTTTCCTATTCCGGTTCTTACTGGAATAGGAAATCCACCATTTCATCATCACCTGTATGGTCACACTGCTCAGTATCTCCCACAGGAAGTTACTTTTATTTATGGCTGTGTTTTCAATGAATGCACTTTAACTTTCATATTGATTGATATGATTATAGCATTTACTCTCCATAAACTTGTTTTTGCTTTTTCTCTTCCTGCCCCTTGCTTTGTTTTTTTTTTTTGTTTTTTGCTAAGGCCACAAATGACATAGATTTATTTTGAAATATTAAACCAGCCATGTTGTCTGTCATGACACTGTCTGGTCATGATGGTAAACCTTTTTACACATCACTGGTTCTACCTTTTAATAACAATTTGCAGATTCAATTTCTGGCTTTGTATGTGACAAATTATAATTGGTGCAGGAGAGAGCAGCTCCAGAGAGTTGTGAGATGACAGACATAAATAACGTGTGCAGCTGTAGCAGTGAGGAAACCCAGATGTGGGAATGAGGTTGTAAATAGTCAGAGCTTCCTGGAACCCCTGGAGCCCAGTACCCCACAATCAAAGCAGAGGCGTCTGTCTTCTCAAACTATTGTCCTGCACACACAAGCCTGTGTGTTGTGCATGCTCTCTTTCTCTCCCACTCTCTGCCTTTGTCTCTGCCTCACTTTCTACTTTTGTCTCTATATCTCTTATACTCTCTTCAGTTACATGATAATATATGAATATTTATCAACAGTTCCCATATCTCAGCTACTAAGCTCTCACTTATTTCAAACCATCCCCTTTCCATTTTTTAAACATGCTTTCCCATCAGCTTCTTGGACTTAGAAAGTTCAAGTAATTTTCACTGGGTAGAAAATGGACTAGGCTAATAATTACCATGGATCTGCCGGCTTTGTCAAGGAGTTAGAATAAAATACCATCTTTCAACGTATCAGCCTTGTCTGTTTCCATGTATTAAATGAATACTGGTCATCCAAACTCAGAACAGGCTGATGACGTCTCAGATCCACACGTGAGGCACCGGCCATGCTGTGGGCAGTGAGTTGCCGGTTCCTAGTTCTCACTAGACTCCTCATGTCTTTCCAGTCCATTTCATAATTGATGGCTCACATCATTCTGTTGGCTTTTAAGAGGAAAGGCTTGCTTGGCCATGAAATCCTGTGCCCTCTTCAAACACAGGGCACTGCCAGTTCTCGAGTGTTTATCTCAGTATCAGCCAGCAAATTGATTGCTGGTAGATATCTTGAGATATCTACTTCATCAGACCATCTGCGTTCTGTTCTACCTTGTGTTTTTGGAAAAATAGTCTATGGGATTCTCCACCTCCTTCACTGTGTAAGGATACTTGATAGAATGCAATTGGCATCATCATGGGTCTATCATGACATAATATTGTTTTTAAAAAAATGAAGAAATGAGCCAGGCGCTGTGGCTTATGCCTGCAGTCCTAGCTGAAATCTGAGGATCGTGGTTCAAAGTTAGCTGGGCACTGAAGAACGTGAGACTCTTATCTCCAATTAACCTCTAGAAAATGGGAAGTGGGGCTGTGGCTCAAGGTAGGGTGGTAGCCTTGAGCTGTAAAGCTTAGGGACAATGCCCAGACCCAGATTTCAAGCCCCATGACTGACAAAAAAAAAGAAAAAAGAAAAGACCTACTACATAGCACTCGAATATCTTTACTGTAACTTATGACTATGGCAGCAGATTAATTTTGTTTACAATGGGCACATTACCCTGAAAAGAGTCTGTGCCTAGAGGAAAGAGATATGGCACAATTAACAGAGATGTTACCCTAAGAATAGTATCATTGGCATATAGCATCTGGTCACAATCCAAACATAAAGTAAATGTAATATGCAATAATGAAAGTCATTTATTCAAGTTTTAATGACTTAAGTGGCATAACACAGCAAGTGAGTGTAAGTATGTTACATTACTATGCAGAATAGCACATATTCTTAGGTTTGGGCATTTATTTTCATAAAAGTGTCTATTTCATGTGGGCAGTTCAGGTAGTATAGCCCAAATAACAGGTTATAGTCCCATTTCTTTTTAAGATCACAATCGAAGTTTATCTTGTGATACAGATGAAAGATGAGATAGAAAAGTGAGAGGCTGAGCGAGAGAGGCAGCTCAAGTGTGGGGACCGTGAAGACTCCATGGAGTGAATTATAGACTACACTGGAAATGAATGTGGAATTTACCATCTTAGTTTTTAGCTTGCCTTAGTTTGCCTCTATGTGTATAATTTTTACTTGTCCTTGGGGCAAAAATGCAGTAAGTAAAAACAATCATATTAGGAAATCATTTGAATGGGAAATTATTGAAATTCCAAAGAAGAACTAAGAGACAGCAGAAGGATGGTAAAGTGAGGCTGAGGAGACCGCAGAGTTCAGGAAACTATGCAGACTTGACACGACTTGTTACAGGATTTAATTGATCTAGGAGGGGATCTTGGATTTATTCCCAAGCTTACAGTTAGGATGATGTTAATGTCTGACTTTCTCACAATTTTACAGCAGGAACTGTTTACCTTATATATACACTAGATTAATCTTGGGGTGCAGCTAAAATCTCTACTATCTAGCCTATGTCCCAGAGATTACAATGGATTCTGAATGCAACGTGAACCTCATCATTATTTTATAATTCTCAGATAGGCCTAGAATGCAGCCTAGATAGAGAAGCAATGTAGAGCTGATTTTGCCAGAAACTTTATGACAACAGAAAATATCATGATCAAAATATCAAAATATCATCAAACCAAAGAATTTGGCATGGTACATCTTCTCAAAAGAGGTTCCTCGCTTTAACTACAGAACATCAAAAAAATAATTTTAGCAACTGTTTTTTTTTTTAATTCAGTCTCTCCAAGGATTTATAGAAGAACTCTTGCCATGAATATGAGATGGAGAACTGAGATGGCCAAGAATCACAAATGCACGTGAGAAAAGTAAATTCTTTACGGAAAAGTCTGCCTTGGAGCTTCACAGCTGAATTCTCTCCTATACGCCTAGTTAAGACAGGGCCACAGACAGAAGGCAGGGGAAGTACAGAGGGTGAGAGCTGCACAAGCAGAGGTGTTGTTACGTGGAGTAGAGCGCCTGATCCGGAAACAGTGCCGGCATCTATGTGTCTGCTCAGAACAGATAAGCGTCCTCTGCTCCTAAGTTCTGTAAGGCAAACTGAGGAATCAGAGTCACAGTCTGCACCAAAGCTCTACCACGGTTCTACTTCACGCTGTGCCGTCCGATAGCTCACTCTCGGCCAGTCCATGCCCTGCTGTGCAAGGATACCCAAGACACCCCTGATGCTGACCACTGTGAACAAGTGATTTTTTTCCTCCTGTAACATGGAGCAACACTGAAACATCCAGTGTCAGCAGTGGGGACTAAACCAAGAATCAAAACTGTCTTTGGAGCCACACCAGAAAGAATGTTGCGGTAAGAGAGGGAGAGTGATCGAGTGGCTTATTCGATAGGAAGAGATCCAGGAGTGAAAAGCAAAATGGTAGTGTGAGTTAAGTATGAGTTCTGGAGTGAGACAGAACGGAAGTGGTTGGATGCATAGCCAAGATCTCTGCCTTCTTTTTCTTGACCAGTGTTTGGCTTTCTGTTTGTTCATAACTTCTCTTCCAACTGACTGCTATGTAATAGTTTTTCAGTGCTTTGAATATACGGAAAAATGAATAAGTGGGAAGATTGCATGATTCTCTGCCCCCCTCACTTTACCAACTGTGAGTGCCTAAATCTATCAGCTATTCGCTGTTCTGAGGAAAGTGAGGTAATCTCATGTCATGTGTTTCTTGAACAGCTTTATCAAAATTGATTCTTATTAATCCAGGGCAGAGATAAAAGTCCAGTGAGTGAAGAATGAAGTATTTTTCTAAAAACTTGGTCAAAAATCCTTGAATTGTAGCAGATGGTGGTAAAGATGCATTTTCTTTTTCAGATTACCTGCATGGAAGCTTGAGAGTCTGGAATTTGACACTATATCATTCTGTCTCTTCACCTTGACATTTCCTATTATTTTACGGACTGACTGATTTAAGGACTGCATTCCAATTTAGGGAAAATTTTCTCCTCAAACTTTTTGAACAAGATTACCGAAAATAAGACCGGCTTATATAACTCTCAAATTACAGGTATTAAAAAAAGAGATCCTGAGGAGAGTCATTCTATGAATATCAGCAAACCCCAAATCTAGCAAGGGTGGTTTAAAATCAACCCAGAACTCAGATTCTGAGTCCAAGAACTTTTCCTGGAGAGGTCATTTATACTCATCATGTGACCTGGGATGTGATTTATCACTCCTGAACCCCTGTTTTCATACTTCTAAACTGGGGTACTTACCGCTTGGGCCCGACAGGACTGTTAAGGCTAATTTGCATTAGTGAGTGTGGAAAGACTGGATGGACACCCAGCAAAGCACTGTGCAGGTCACTAGAGATCCATTCCGTTGTGAATGTTGCTCTGCTCTACTCGCTCTAAGGATCAGGCTGTGCCACCCCCCAGGAGAAGTCTTTCTAATTTCATTAGCTTTTGTCCCCCACTCTGTGCTCTATAAATACTTCCATGTACTTCTCCCCACACAGTGTTGAGTGTTGTTTGTCCTATGGGCCTGGCAAAAAAAACAAAACCTTCAAATTAAATCAATGTTTGCAGAATCATATTTTGTTGTCCTTTCACTGAGTTCTGGAGTGAATTCTTTTCTTTTCAAGCTTTTGTTTTTCTACTCATGATACTTCCTCTTCCAGAACTAAAATCTTAGCCAGCTTCTGACTCTTGCTCAGACATTCAGGAAGGGAAGTCTGGAAATGGGGCCTGCAAATGAAGTCTGGAGCAGGCACAGACAGCTATGGCAAAAACCAAAGGAAATGGACATGCAGGTGTTTTGTGTGCTATTCTACCCATTAAAAGCAAGCATAACCTTACAGTGTCCTTAAATTTTTGTTCTTGTCTATTGCTTCATCATCTTTAAAAAAAAATTCTATCCCAAAGTTGACAGATTTGAGTGATGATGAAAGCATTCATTATTTAAAGCTGACAACTATGTTCTAGATTCCTGAATATTAATTCTCTCTCTCTTAAGAAGTTCAGTTTTTTAAAAAAAGTGAAATTCAAAAGCATACCTTTAATTTTAAATAAAGTAGCCTGCTGCTGTACTCAAAAACTAAATCAGATTTCAGATTAAAGTAGGAGTATTTAAATGTTGAAAACATGATATTTTAGACTCAAAGTTCTTCGAAAAGCAATGGGAATAGTCTAATTATATATGTAAAGTGAAATGAAATGACTATTCAAATAGGGACATTCAATTACCTCATTGTGGGTATTTTCCCATTTGAAATGTCAAGTCTTATTTTTAACATTATAGTGTTATTGTCTACTAATGTAGCATTTGGCATCATAGCATGTTTTAGTTTCAAGTTAATTTCCTAGAATCTATGAAAATAAACCTAGAATCTATGAAAATAATTGAGGCACTTAGTTAACACTGTTTTGATCAGAGAATATTCTTGGTGCTTCTTTTACTGAGTGTAAGATGGCTGTGATTCATAGATTTTACTCTTTACTAGGATCCGTTGTAATAATTATTATTTTTCATTCTGCTATAAAGCTTCAGTTTGTTGTTGTTGTCGTCAGTTGTGGGGCTTGAACTCAGGCTTCAGATACTATCCCTAAGCTGTTTTTCTCAAGGCTAGCACTCTACCACTTTGAGCCAAAACTCCACTTCCGTCATTTTTTTTATATAAAGAGGCTAAACTTTCCTGTCACTGGAAGGGGTATGATGTCACTCCCTTGAGTGATGGGAAAGTAATTTCTAAGAATCAAGCAATACTGAGATAAGGATAGAACAACTTAGGAAAATATGTGAAACCTATCCAGTGAAAATTCCCATGTAGCCAGGACCTGATGGCTCATATTGGCTGAAGCTCTCAATTGTTGGAAGGCTGATATCCTGAGTATTGACGCTCAACGCTGGTCTGGGCAGAAAAGTCTCAGCTGCTTTGTCATTCCAATGGAGATCACAATATTCCCGCCTCACACTAGTGCTGAGATGTGTGCACAACACACCATCCTTTCTGCCATAATAGTACCCCTGGAATACAGTCTTCACTACCAGTAGATATGATTGTACCCAAGAGAAACTATGTCAGATAGGAAAGAAAAGGACACCAGAGTAATGGTTGGTGAGTAGGAGTCAGTGGTGGAGTGGGGGGGGGCATAGGGAGCTATTTCAAGTTTGTTTTCTACCTTAACAGAGAGTTTTTTGTGTATTTGTCAGAAAGATTAAGAGCATTCAATCTTTGTTAATATTTTGTATCTTCAGAATTGATAAGGGATGATAGGCTGCAGACTAGCTAGAAGGCAGATAAATAAGATGCCAAATTTTATGTTGGTATAAGAGGTAGATGGTAACTACCAAATACATGTCTTCTGTGCTTTTTGTTAGAAATTGGCCAGTGTTCTCAACTAGAAAATCAAAATGTGTTTTCTAAATGGGCTTCACTTTTCTTCTGACTTATGAGGTTCTTCTCTCTACTTCACCCCTTCTTCTTCTTCTTCTTCTTCTTCTTCTTCTTCTTCTTCTTCTTCTTCTTCTTCTTCTTCTTCTTCTTCTTCTTCCTCCTCCTCCTCCTTCCTTTTTCATCCTCCTCCTGCTCCTCCTCTTTTCCTCTCTTCTTTCTTTCTTTCTTTCTTTCTTTCTTTCTTTCTTTCTTTCTTTCTTTCTTCCTTTCTTCCTTTCTTTCTTCCTTTCCTTCCTTCCTTCCTCCTCCTCCTCCTCCTCCTCCTCCTCCTCCTCCTCCTCCTCCTCCTCCTCCTCCTCCTCCTCCTTCTTCTTCTTCTTCTTCTTCTTCTTCTTCTTCTTCTTCTTCTTCTTCTTCTTCTTCTTCTTCTTCTTCTTCTTCTTCTTCTTGTCACAGGCCATATTCTTAGGATTCAGGCCAGCATAAGAAGGTCTACATGGGGCTAACTCTCCTTAGAAACAGAAACTGGGTGTCTCCGTCTTCTTACTCCATCACCTCACAGTCATCCATTACCATGGATCTTAGGATGGTATCTTCTCAAGGATTGCAGATTTCCACTCACCAGAGGGGTAAATGACTAAAACCGGGAACCTGTAATCTACCATCACTGTGTTATACAAGTCAAATCCATGCATCCTAACCTTGCTGTGAGGAGATGAGGGGGGCTCAGGTTCAGTTTCAGGTCACATTGACCAACAGTGAATTCCTGCGCTATATCATCAAGGAGAGTAGAGAGCCAGTTTTGTGGTGTTGACCACAAGATCAGAACCCTAGATTTAATCCCAGTAAGAGGAATGGACATTTCTCCAAGTGATGGTTAGTGTTCTGTAGACCATTTACACAAGTTCTGCTGGGATTACCATAAAAATCCCGCTTTGCCATAAAAATATCTTACAAGTCAACAAGCTGCAGCTTCACATTTAATGTATATATTTACCTTTAAACTTTTGATAGGCAGCATTATACATATGTCTTACCTAAATTGAATCAGTAATTTACTGCCTTTCCAGAGCAATTTTGAAGCTCCAAATGCTATTAAGACTCCAAGATTTAGATACATTTTTTGCAGGAGCTGAAAATATCTACTACAAAAGTATTACAGATTCTCAGTGTACTGCACTATCTGTACAGACTAGCTCAAGGCAGAGCAGATTTATGTATTACTTCTGGAATGAATGTTCATGTCTGACTATAAGAGAAGATGCTAAAGAAAAATGGGTATTCAAACCCTCAAGTTAGTTTTCCTCCTCTTGAAGAAGAGTTTGCTGTTCAGGAGAGAGAGGGGTCCAGGAGTGGCGACCCAGCCATGGGGGAGGAGTGTGTGTCGGGATATGGCATCCAAGTTCCTAACAATAAAACCGCACCTCGTGATGGCTTCTCCTTTGTGCAAATAGCAGGGTGATTCATTTATTAATTTATTTTTCCCAAGACTGGAAGGAATACAGCACTCAGAGTGTCAGTGGAGCAATGTATGAGAAAATTCTTATTTGGGAAGTCATCGAATGGAAATAAAAATGTCCTTAGGATTTTGTAATTTTTAGAACAATCTAATGATTGCATTCATCTGGTTTTGTTTTTTCATAAAATTGGAAAAAGTCTTTTGTTGACTTTTCCAATTATTAAAACATGCAAGAAATTCAAAGCAGTACCGATTCAGAATGAAGACGCATTTGGTATTCGTCTCCAGATTCCCTCTGGGAACATTGACAATTAAAGTCAACAGCAATAGAGTCCTACAGCCAGTAGGTATAGCATAGAAAACTGAGGTGACGTACCTTTGCAGAGGTTAAACCCAGAGCCACCTCCCTACTCTCACTTTTCTCTTCAAAGTTTGCATTTTTCCAGGCATAATTGAAGCTGGTTCTCCTGAGAGCCAGATGTATGCATGACATGTGACTAGATTGTCATGTGATGAAAAGGTGACTGCAACACTCAACGGCAAACTGAGTTCTTATTTCTTCAAATAGATTCACAATTAACTA
The DNA here is from genome assembly GCF_031878675.1 of Megascapheus bottae. Lineage (NCBI taxonomy): Eukaryota > Metazoa > Chordata > Mammalia > Rodentia > Geomyidae > Megascapheus > Megascapheus bottae. The sequence continues at coordinate 3,856,732 of NC_143519.1, forward strand.
GGAAGTAAGTGCACTTTTAGGTAACAAAAGCTGTATTTTTTTTACTAGGAGAGAAATTCATTAGTAGTTAATTTGCTTATTCCATTTGTCAATGTGATTGATTACTTCCATAACGTATTAAAGTTTTGCCACTTCTTAATGAAATATTTCATAGGCATGCCCTCTTTGTGTGCCTTTAGAACTTTAGCCCGTAAGTTAACATCATTGCACTGTTTAACTTGTGTTTGAATTATAATATTTCTTGAAGTTGGAAGGGATTTAGAAATTCAACAAGCCAAGGAAGGCTGTGCCTTTCCTCCAGCTGTCTTCCTGTCACTTGCCAACCAAGGCACAATCTTCTTCGATGATGAGAATTTGACAGCCTCCTACAGGAGCCAGCCCCATTTTGTGTTGCGCTCCATTCTTTTTATGCGGAACTCTTTTTCCATCCATGCTACAGTCAACAGAACAGAAAGATTGATATTATGTGTGTCATATTACATAGGCGGAAAACTGCATGATTTTTGTTATTGTTGTTGTTGGTGGTGGTGATTGTGGGACTCAAACTCAGGGCCTGAGTTTTGTCCACTCAAGACTAGAACTTTACTGCTGGAGCCACAGCTCCACTTACAGTTTTCTGGTGGTTAATTGGAGATAAGAATCTCACCTACTTTGCTCCCCAGATCCTCAGATCTCAGCCTCCTGATTTGCTGGTTTTTAGTACAGGCACATATGACTAATCAAATTGTTAACACTATGTTAGAGTATTGTCAATAACAAACAGCTTTAATATATCTTTCATTTACAAAATGGTTTGGAAAGGATGTGCCTTTCTTTTAAATTAGATTCTAATCTCAGAATCATTTATGAACTACAAGCACTAAATTATAAAGAAATGTAAATTCATAGAAAGAAAAAAAATCTACTTGGCTCCTATGCAGTTTGATGAATCAGCATTTTGTGTGTGGGGGGGGGGGCATGGGGCTTGAACTCCACCTGGGTGCTGTCCCTGAGCTCTGCAGCTCAAGGCTACCACCCTACCCTGGAGCAAAGCCCTACTTCCTGCTTTTTAGAGGTTAATTGGAGATAAGAGTCTGAGGTACTTTTGTGCCAGGGGCTGGCTCTGAACCTTAATTCTCAGATCTCAGCCTCCTGAGTAGCTAGGATTACAGGTGAGAGCCACCCCTGTGTAACGGCCTGAATCTGCATTTTTATCTATGGGGCTAATTAACTTTTAGTATTAAGAGTAAAACAACTTGGACCTAAGGCTCATGCCTGTAATCCTACCTACTCAGAAGGCTGAATTTCAGGGTTGTGATGAGAGAAAAATCCCAGGCACAAATGTCTGGGAGATGCCATCATTAAAAAAAAAAATGGCAAAAATCTAGGTGTAGGCGTGGTTCAAGTGTTAGGGTGCCAGCCAATCAAGTAAGCTAAGCAGGTGATGCTTTTAAATTACTTATATATATACATATTATATTATTGATTTAATGGACTTGAATAAAATTCCAATGTTGTAGATACCCACCTTCATTCAAAGGGAAGGAGGGCCTACGTTTCAGAACTCTGTCTTCCTGTACAGGCATTCACCAGCAGGAAGCAAAGGGCTAGATGGTTACCTGCCAGGGTGCTTGGATAGGAGAGTTTACATGGAACAATAGAATCCTGACACACAAGGTAAGAACATATAAGAACTCAAATGAAAATTAATTTCAGGCAGGACTAGCGCAATGAGTATTTAACTTGATGTAGAAGGATCTCCAAGGCTGACATCTTTTTTCTTTTCTTTGTATTGCTAATTATGTAATGTTTTCATTTGTGAGGACACAGACACGGCCATAAAGCACACAAAATTACATATAAAATGAAAGTCAAATACATCCAGTTACACACTGGATCTTGTATGCAATAAAGAAAGGATTTTCAGGCTTTTTGTTTGTTGTCTCTGCAATAAACATCTATGAAATGAACACATTAAGCTCACTTGTAACATAATCTGTACTTGAGCTTCAGTCCCTCTTTTTTTTAACACCAATAACACAGCCAGTCGCCATCTATTTAGAGAGTTTCTCCTTTTGTTCCTCCTCAGGATCTGATTCTAAATTCCACTCCCAATTTTATAGCTTGGGGAGGATTTCTCTTTGCTCTCATGAAGTCTGAGAAGTGAGGCTCTTTGGAAACACAAAATTTGAATGTCTTCTCTGATGATCTCTGTAGATGAGTCTACAATAGTGTGAACCCAAACTAGGCTCTCTGATTTCTTCAGTGGTTACGACAGAGAAGGAAGATGCCACAGGCCATATTATACAACTTAATGATACTCATTTTCAGAGTGCAATGTCTGTTTGGGCTACAGTGATTATTTTATGTGACTTGTTAAAAAATATTTTATTGAGTCTTTTCTCTGGAAAGTTTCAAGGTTTTTTTGTTGTTGTTGTTGCTGTTCTCATGGCTTTTGTTGTCATCATCCTGGTCATTCTATCTCCCTTCAGAATAATGAACCCTACTGTGTTACTAGGGAGATTCTGATAAAGGAGAGCTTGCCAGTTCTCACCACCATTCGCTGTGAATCTGCTTCAATCTGTGTGGTACAGTATGCACTTCTGTTTCCCAGCAGAGAAGGCTCTGTGTGCACAGACAGGAAGATTCATTTTCCTTAGTGTACTGAGTGCTTTGAAGTGCATATAAAAATCCAGGACATTTTAGTTTGAGTGTGGTGGCACAAGCCTGTATTCAGGAAGCTGAGACAGGATATCATATTTCTTATTTCTTCTAGATGCCTGGAAGAAAGCATTCTGAACATTAATGGGCTGGGGCCTGTGGCTCAAGTGATAAGAGTGCCTGCAAGCATGAGGCTATGTTCTGCCCCTAGTACAGCAAGATGCAATGAGTTTTCCATATTGGTCTGACTGTCTGTTTTCTTCGACTAACCTTTTTATTCTTTTAACGTAGTAGTTCTCACCTTTGTAATGGTAGAACTTAATGCAGTTATCATTTCCTGTAAATGAGTCTGTAGGAAACATTGGTGCCTATTCACCAACCTATGATATTTAAAAGTGTTAACAAAAACACTAAAAAGCAACGTTAAATTTTACTTACTAAAATGCTTTAGAAAGTTTATTTTGAAAAAGAAAAAAATTGAAATAGTATAAATGAAGTTTATGTTTTTGATAGGAAGCTTGACATTGCAAGAATATTGATTTTTTTCAAATATATTTATATAAATGAACATATATTCACATACATGTATAATATACTCAAATGAATCTACAAACACACACATACTTATATGCATATAAGTATACAGATACTTATTTTATTTTTGTTATAAAAACCAGAAAGTATTTCTGAATTATATATGTTGGAATATTTTGAAAAATAAACATAAATATACATATGGCTGAAAGGACAGAATTAAAGGTTAAATGAAGGAGTAGACTCACCTGGCAATTATTATGGAAATATAATTAAATACAAAATCTCCTCTTGACTCAGAAATCCTCTCCATGGAGGTCATGGACAAGGAGAGCACTTCCATTATTATTAGTGAATAAACATTCAAACAAGCTCGTGTTCATCCTAGGTAATAAGCTAAGTGATTCTGAAGACAGAAACTAAGCTCACACTCAGGGACCAGACACACACAGCCCCTGCCCAGGTGTCCTTGGGGCCAACGGTAAGAGTCAACACCCAGGAGAGTTTTACCTCCCACTGTCACACAGTGCTTCCTTATTTTACCTGGCGGTGGGAATGATTCATTGCCTGTTAGCTTACTAGCTGAATGTAGAAGTGAAATAAATTTCTCAACTCTTCATGAGAGGACATCATTTTATAGCTCAGAGCTGAGGCAGGGAGGTAAATCAGGCCACTGTGTTCATCTTGTGTCTCCACAGAGACGCTGGGAGTTTGGGCACCATTTCCCCTGATGTTTACATTTTAGAGAGATGTCCACAGGGCACTAAACAGACAAGAAATGTCTAGGTAAGAGGTTTTCTGTTCTTCATAGTGGTTGATGATTTTTGGAAAGAAGAGAGAGTTATATGGCTATGCGTTATCTGAGTAAAGGAGGAAGAAGAAATCTTTTCTTTCATATTCAACAGGGAGAATTAAGCCTCTTATTTTGACTTTGTATCTGTCTTTACAAATTGATTTGTGTAATCCAGTTTTAGCAGTAAAATTGATGGAGAAAGCAGGGCAGTTCTCCAAAGTAATGTACCAGGCAATTTGCCAAAGATGCAATTGGCCAAATTACTAAATTGTGGATTCTTCTAACCATTTACACAGTTAACGACTCTTATTGGGTGGTGTGGTTACAATAGGTTTCAATGATTTATACAAACCTTTGGTTGTCCAATTTTCAATTAGTTATTACAGCGACTCTTTAAGGAGTATTTAATTTCTTGGAACCCAAATTAGATTGATTTGAATGTGCTCAGTGAATTATAATTCTCTGATTATTAATAGTTTCTTACATATGTTAATAATCATATCCAACAAAATTATTCTGTTCATTACTATTATAAACTTCCAGTGTTAAGCTGAGAATCTTTTAGTTCTCTTCCAAATCCTTTTGAAATCTATGCTTTCCCATAATTTACCAATCTTAGGACATTTTCATCGTTTCTGGAACATTTTCTAAATTTATCAGTTTTCCCAAGGCTTGTTTTTAAATAGGTATAAATTTATTATTGGGGATTTAATCAATTAAATATATTCTGTATGTATATTGAGAAGACCAGTCAGTCATTTTCATATAGTGTTCATGTTAGAATTTTAGATAATTCTCATGGTTTCTTCCCTTGTTCCTCTCTGATGCAACCGAAGGAAGTAAGCATAGAAGGCCCGAAATGAGGGACTGCCCAGGAAAGTGGTTTTGCTAGGCATAGAAATGAGAGAAGGTAAGGAACAGGAGGGAGAGCCTGAGAGCACTCTGAGGCCCAGGGACTGGGTTCACCACGCAGATTCTTCTAGAATGCCTCCAAGAACAGAGTTGTTTGGGTAAAACCAACACCTTTAGCAAGGAGTTGGCTTTTGCCGGCATTGCCCTTGAAAAGCAGTTCAAGTGACTTTGGCAGCAGGAGTGGGCATCAGAATGTGTGTAAATTGTACTGAGATGAAGAAGAAACCATCTGGAATATAAGAGGAAAGAAGGAAGGAAAAGAAAAAAAGGGACGGAGAGAGAAAGAAGGAAAGGAAGAAAAGTAATGTTTATACACTTAACACTTCCGGTTTAAGATTTTTTTAAATTATATGCTATGACATAGACTACATCCATGTCAGATTCTCTCCTTGTTCCCTGATGGTAATAAATGAGATTCTTGTTTTAAAAGATGACACTAATCTCGCTCAGGTGCTAGATTAGTTTCTTCCAAGAATCATTTGATAATATCATTCATGGGCCATTCAAATTATCAGCTTAAGAAGTAGCTTGCTGTATTTGGTCACTTCATGGGGTCCTAATGGGACGCAGCTTCTAATGGATGTGACGTGATGTGGTTTTCATGACGTGGGATTTTCTCGTTAGTTATATAATCCCTCTAAATAATATTTTCTGAATCACACTGGGCAGGTGGAGTGTGGCTTGTAAGTTCCAGACTCCTCTGAAGGTCACCAGCTTTTATCTTCCCAGTTCATGGAGCTGTAATGAGGATGTTTCCTATTTTTGCCTTTCTGAGGGGGGGGGTGGTGCATGCACATCTGCCGGTACTGAAGCTTGAACTCGGGGCCTTATGTTCTTGCTCAGTTTTCTTGTTCATGCTGCCTCCCTCGCTTACATATCTTGTTTATTTGAGCCATGCCTTCAATCTATCATTTTGCTGATTAATTGGAGATGGAGTCTCACAGATTTTTCTGCTGGTATTCAACCAAGATTTCCCAGGTCTAAACTTCCAAAGAAGCTACAGTGACAGATGTGAGCCACTGGTGTTTACCTCAATGGACATTTGTTTTCAGGACTGGGAGTGGATCACCACAAACTAGTTTATTCTTTCATCTTAGAAAAATCAACACCGCATCAATTATTATTGTGGAATGTGACATTGCCTTTACATTTTGTTCACTGTCCTGTGCTTACGTGTGTGTTTACTGCCTTTGAGTGCTTGTATAGAGCTATTTTGATTCATCGTATCCATTTCATGAGTTACTGTGCATCTTGATCAATGTCTTTTACCCAGTGTGGGTTTTGATCATGGTTCTAATGTTTCATCTTAGCTGTGGCACATGTTCCATGTTTATATTCCCGGTCTCTTGAGGCCTCTTCTGTGTGTTGGTTGCAATGTCCTTGAACTGGACCTGAGGTTCAGTTCTTGTGAGGATTGTGTGGGGAAGGTTGGATTGGAGTCAGTGTTTGTGTCTCAAGAGACACTGGTAGCTGTGATCAGTCTTCATAGGGGAGGTCCCCAGCCACGCCAGGAGTCAGGGTGCATCTCCTCCCCTCACCACAACACCATCGTGTCACTAGTGAGTTCACACTTCTGTACTGGGCATGCTCCCAGCATGCCTCTCCCTGACTGCTGTGACAGACACACAAGGAAGCCAGCCAGAGGTAGAGCTGTCTGTCCTCTCATGCACTTACAAGGTCTGTCCTGCAGTTTCTCAAAAATGTACATTATGGTTATTCACTTAGTATAAATTTATCTTGCTGTGAAACAAGGTCCTGCATTTATTGAATTTATAATCTCATCTGTGGTTGCCTTAGCAGGGCCAGACCCAAATATTGATTCCCTTGGCCTCTTACACCCCTCTGACCTCACTGCCCCAACCCTGGTTTACCTGTATGAAAACCACATTTACTTTACTACGATTCTGCCAGCTCCCAGAGCACTGTCCCTTCTTTCCTGTGTGAAACATCCTCCTTCTCCCAGGATTCTGCAGGGAATGGCTAGATGTTATGCCCACACAGCCACAAGCCAGCTGATGCAGTTAATGCGGAAGATGGATGAATCTGTGTTTCTCCATAGAATCTAGTTTTGAAGCAACATGAGACTGAACAATTTCCTTATGCGGTTTTACAGCCACAATATCACGTGACAGTGATGTGCAAGTCACATTAGACACCGTCGGAACTCGGCATTGTGACTTGCTCCAGGGGCACAGGCATGGCAGGTGATTTGTTACTAGTGGCCTTTGGGAAACACACAGTCTAGTGCAAACAAAGTGAGAGCAGCATCAGAATTGGCAGAGGAGACTGTCAAGCAAATGCATTCTCTGGAGGTGGAGAGCCGAGACCACGCAGGATGGCAACTTACTGTTTTTGTTTTCAGTTTGAGGCAAGTCCTCACTAAAACTATCTCTAATGTGAACTTTTCGCTTCACTAGTTGAAAGCATTCGTATTAGGAAGCCCACAGGTATTCAAATGTGATCATCAGGTAAGACAATTTGCAGAGGTGTTTGGCCAGGTGCTTCATGGAAGCACATACTGGATGAGCATGGGCCATGGCTGACCTGTTTCACGGATAAACGAGGTTCACCTGCAAGACAGGAGTGGGTCTGTCTGTGACCTCTTGGAGTTTCTGTCCCTGTTTGCCTAGCCATGGAGGTGTGAATTGGACACCCATAAATCTGAGGCTTGCTGGGTTTTCTGGAGACCCCGTCACACTTTCCCAGTGTGACACAGACAGTCATGAACCACTGCAGGGGGTCCCCTTGAGGCTGCCCACCTCTGCTGACCGCACATGGGTTTTCCAGCCACTAGAATTACATGTGCCAGCTACTAGTGCACAGCTCAACAGTTCTTCCAAAGGCCCCCTTCTTTGGTGACAATACTAGCTGCAGTGAGTGGCAAGTCAGGAAACTGAGTGTCCCCTGAGTTCCGAGCATCTGGTGAGGGACAAACCCTTTATGTCCATCCACAGCTTGCCTGTTCTCACCGCTCTCACGAAACAAAGTCCACAGCATGTCTTAATGCCCTTCAGTAACCTTCTTTCACATGTCTTGCCAGCCGTCCCTTAGCTCCAGCCACCCCAGAGACATTGAAAGCTCAGATGTCAGGTGACAGCAGGTTGTATGGGTTATGTCAATCCACCTCTTCAGTATCATGCTCACCACGCAGTGTATGTCAATCAGAATAGCAGTTTCAGGTGTTTCTGTTGCTGATTTGTTGACCCTAAATTTGTCGTACAATGTCTTTGCCCCTAGTTTCATTATTAATGAATGCGAGTCTAGTAATAGTGAACTTGGTGTTAAGTTAAAAAAAATTTCTTTCAAACTGAACATCTTTAATTCTTTAAACCAGACATCACATGCAGGCACTCTGCAGATCTGCATAGATGCACGTTAGAATAGATGCAACATCGCTTACATTTGCAATTGTTCTGCCTCCTACCTTTACTTTTTTTAAGAGACAGTGGGATACTGCTAAAGGAAATCTTTTGAAATTTGTTAAGATTCAACCCAGACTTTCCGCATCTGATTGTTGTGATTCTATAACTGCTCCAATTCCTAACATGCAGGCCTACAGAAAGTAGCACCCAGGGGTGGCACACACTGCCAATATCTTCTCAGTGATGTGGCTGCAGCCTTGGATTGATGGGTGTGGTGTGCTAAACCAATGGTAAATCTTTGGTCACAGACACAGCAAGCCGCAATGAAGAAGGTTGGAAACCGACAGGGAGGATTAGGAGATAAGAGAAAACCAACTGAATCCTAGACGGCAGGGACCATGGTACTCACTGCAGAGAATCCACCCTCATAAAAAGTTTAAATGAGTTGAATGGTGAGGATTGGCTGCCACGGTTTCCTTATCCTAATCCCATTAAAACCTGTTTCATGAACTACAGTCCTTTAAATACGTAGCATTTCTGGAATAAGCAACAAGCTTGTGAGTCCTGAGCATACATAAAAATAGAGTATGCTTATATTTTTGTTGCAAGCCATAGCCTTGATAGCTCATGGTATACCTTCCAATCTGGGTGTTGCGGAGTTTGTGGAGTTTGCCTCATCAGCTGGTGCTGGGGTGCCCTGAATTTACAGGAGTGGGGCACAGAAGACATGAGGGTAAATCCAGAGATGTTCTTTTCTGTTTCTTGAGATGACCCTAAGTCATCTCTTTCTCTGAGATCTCCACAGGAGAGATGAGTGTCCATGTCTCAGGTTATAATCTCAGCTCTCCAGAAGACTGACCTTGGGAAAATTAGAATTTCAGGCCAGCCCAGACAAGAAGTTCAGGAAGGTAAATCCCCTAAAGCTCCTAAAAGCCTTAAGATACTCTTTGTGCTTCAATTCTGGGGAAAGGAGATGCTGGATTTCCTTCTATAGGACTTTTCCTTCTCTAGTAAAACCATGGACTCCCTCTTCTGCCTGCTTGATTGGATTCAGTTTAGCAGCTAGCTTAAGCAATTTCATTAAACATGTACTGTGGGCTATGAAAAATGCATTCTCTCTCATCTTCAGAGCACATTTAAAAATGTTGAATTATGTATTTTCTAAAGACCGTGTAAACAGAGAAATGGACTCTTCTGGGAATGTCCCCTGGGACACGCCGCTTTCCTGCTGGGTCACAGTGCCATGCAGAGGAGCGCTTTAATCCGGGGGCTTCCCACCAGCGACAGGTGTGCGTGGGGCAGGCATATCCATCCACAGAGGAGCCAGAGAGCCCACGTAACAACGGCTACAGAGACTTTAGTACAGGAGAAGCTTTGCTTTGACTCTGATTCCTGATCATCCCTGTGTGGGTGAAAAGCCAGAGCAAGACATGTGAAGCACCGATGGGGTCAGGGATGGGACCTCTGCCTGCCCAAAGGCTTCACTCCCTGGTGTTCGAGGCCAAGCGATGAGCTCTGCAGCTTGCGAACCAGCATGTGTGTCTCCACAGGGAGATGATGTTGGGCGGCCCGCTGTGGGAGGGCAGAGCCTTCCAGGGTCCTCACTCAGGAGCAGTGGTCGTGCTGGGGTGAGAGGTTGGTATTTACAGGTGTCAAGAGTTGGACTAGGAGAACCAGAGAAGTGACTCCTAATCGGGCAGAGCCCTGAAGACCACGGATTATAATGACTTCCTTCGAATGTTAACAGTGCTAACTCCAGAACCAGTGAAGAAATAGGCGGTCCCTTCACTTATCCCCACATCCTCACAAGTGACAGCAGGGTCACCTCATTAGAGGCAAAGGAACTCTGGGCAGACCAGACAGAAACACCTTGTTCAAGCCCATGGCGCCCTTTCCAGGTCTGTTCAGCATCAGGACTGTGCTCTTCGGTGAGTCTCTCCATGAAAATGAAATTGAAGAAGGGATATCTTCAGATGGCATACATCTGAGCTAGAGCCATCCACACATATAAGTAGCTGAAAGGAAGCCCTGCGGGGAGCAGACAGGTATTAGATGAGTTATTTATTGGTTCATCAAGACTCACCATGAATTCAATGGCTTCCAAATACACTCATTTTTAAACGCATGGAAGTTTATGTATGTAATCCTAGCTCTTCAGGAGACTGGGATCTGAGGATTGAGGTTCAAAGCCAGCATGGGCAGAATCGTCTATGAGACTCTCATCTCCAATTAAGCAGCAGGAAGGCAGAAGAGCAACTGAGGCTCAAGTGGTAGAACACCAGCCTTTAGCAAAAAGGCTGAGGGATAACACCTTGGAGCTGAGTTCAAGCTCCAATGCCAGAGTATGTGGGCGGGGGAGAGGGGGATTGCACCAGCAGGTGCACCCCCGGTTCTTCGATGGCTCCTCCTCACCCAGGCTCCAGCCAATGTGATATTTCAGGTGCTGTGCAGGTGGAAGGAGCCATTTCTGCAGTATGTGGTTGGAGCCAGGGCCTTTTTATAAAATGTGGCAAGAGTTCATGCTGACTATTGAGTAAAATGTCAAAATAAATAAGCAAGAATTACAGGAGTCGAAATCAATTTAAAAATCTAGTTATTTAGGTTAAAAAGTCCTGGTTAGTTCCGGGTGTTCAGCATGGGTTTAATGGCTTGTTTTGGAGCTCTTAGAGGCAGGGTGCAGTCAGCTATCCACAGTGTCAGGATGTTAGAGAGATGACTGCTCTCTGTAACAGCAGGACAGGAAATTCCACAAGGTCTTAAAGATAAGACCCTTTCCCCTAAGTGGGGATGCTTAACAGTCTGTTTATTTTAGAGATGCAGAATATGCTTTTCCTGTGACATGAAATTGAGCAATTCTAGAGTAAAGCCTGTCATTGAAAATCCATTTGACACAACAATAATTTGCTTTAATGTGTCTTCAGATGTTTCATATGGGATTAAAAAAAAGAGATAGCATCTTTAAAAATGGGAAGAAAATTCAATCTTTTTGAGCATTGCAAGCTTGACCTTGGGTTCCTCATATTGCAAAGAGTGTATGTTGCTCAAATTGGACCATCCACATAGTCAAGACTTGACTTATTTCAGATTTGGGGGATTCTGTCTTTAAATAATTTCACTGGATTATCTACATGTGATCTTCTATAAATTGGTCTGGTTATACATCAAGGATTGCATTCTGGTATCAGGGGAGGGTAAGCAGATGGATAGAGAGGATAGGTGGACGAATGCAGACATAGTGATGGATGTATGTGTGTGAAAGTGGAACTATGAAAATTGGGTAGAGGGGTAGACTGAGAGAAGGGTAAAATTGATCAGGATACTCACATGCCTACAATCACAGTGCACTGGCGGCTGACACTGAGAAGTGTAGTCTTGAAGCTGGTTTGGTTACAAAGTCAGACTAGTTTCTAAATAGTAAATATACACATAAATAGCATAATTTGTATTTCTCTTAAGATAAACATATTCTTCCAAACTAACTTTACAGAAATCACTTAAAAATTAAACAGCAACATAAACATACTCATTTTATTACATATTCATATGCTTTTTATTGGAGTGTTGGCTGTGTCTCTTCCATATACTATGTCTCACTTACTTTTCTGAAGAATGTTTCTAATTTTTTAAAAATATAATTGCCTGCAATCTTCATCAAAGCTCCATTTTACATAGTCTTGTTTTATCAAACAAAATAGTCACAAAACTTGAAAATATTGTTATGTTCAATTAACTCTCATCATCATATGCCATATTTATATTTATTGAGAAGAGAAGTCTTTATAATTGCTGAATTATATGAAATATGCAAAGAAATTTTGGCTAATTGAAGTCCATTCTCAATGTGACTTTGTTTATATTTAAATGTTAAGTGATGGAAACTACCACGATTTCTTTTGTTAATCAACTAACGTCCTTTTCTGAAAACGCGTTTGTTGTTTTTATTTTGCAAAACTTACCAACATGCCTTTCTTACTCCTTTAAATGTTTTTCCAAATTTAGATGCTTCAAACCTGTAGACTGTACTAATTTCATGCACTTCTGATACAAATGATGAAATCAATTTTAAATAGTTCCTGCTACAGGAACTATGAGGTAAGACACTGGAAATCTTATTGCTAGAATGCCCAAAATTAAATCCTGGGCAATGGCTGAACTTTTATCACAATAGTTTGCTTTTTGTTTTGTTTTGTTTCTACTTTGTTTATGTACATATACAGTTCTGATTTCCCTTTGTAACATGCTTGTTATTTTCAACATCTAAAATCACTTAAAAATCATGAGGCTGAAGTATCTGAGTGATTTACCAAATATCTTGATTAAAAACCCCCACTTTCTTTTTGGCATTTTTGAGAGAGGTTCAATAAGATCTAATAGTATACATGGAAATTTTTAAGTCATTTTCCTTTAAAAACTATGACATTTCTAAAACCCAACGTTAAGCAACTTCTTATAAATTGTCCTCTCTGTGGAAGTTGAAATGAGTGAAATTAATTTATCTTTAAAAAATTTTTTTGGTCGGTTCCAGGGTTTGAACTCAGGGCCTGAGCACTGTCCCTGAGCGAGCAATCTAGTCAAGGCTAGCGCTCTACCACATGATCCATGCACTGCTCCCAGCTATTTTTCTGTGTATGTGGTATTAAGGAATTGAACCCAGGGCTTTGTGCGTGCTAAGCAAACACTTACCACTAGGCCATGCTCCCAGCCCAATTTATTATCTTTAAATAATTGTTTTAAATCAACAATGCAGTGTATAAGTACAAAGCATTTTTCTCAATAGCACCCCTTCCATTTAAAAGAATTAGACTAGGGCTGAGAGTTTGGCCTAGTGGTAGAGTGCTTGCCTAGCATGCACAAAGACCTGGGTTCGATTCCTCAGCACCACATACACAGAAAAAAGCTGGTAGTGGTGCTGAGGCTCAAGTGGTAGAGCCCTAGCCTTGAGAAAGTCCAAGGACAGTGCTCAGGCCCTGAGCTCAAGCCCAGGACTGGCAAAAAAAAAAAAAGAATAAGACTAAGAAGATTTCAGTATTAACTTAACAGAACTAATGTTGAAGACTATACAATTATTGAAAACAACTGATATTTAGTTTGAAATCTCTAACAATAACCACATTGGTATCGCTATCTGTAAATAGTAAGAGGGTGATTGGCACCTTGAAATTCAAAGTTAAGAGGAAAGGATAAGGGAGTATGTGCCTGAGTGAAGACAGGATTGTAGCTGGTTCCTCCTACACCATGAGTTCCTCAAATGTGTTCTTAGCCTACTGCACAGAACCACCTCAGCTAGGGCCAGGACCGTAGGCCCAGCCCAGATCTCCTAAGCCCAGAATGCAGCAAGTCTGTGTATTGCATGTCTCCTCCCATTTACTTTAAATGCATGCTCAAGTCTGAGAATCTCTGCCAAGGAGCACAGTTGAAGGCCATCTTCTTGCTGATATTTAGCCTCTAAATACAGAGAATTCTTAACATGTGTCCACAGAAAGCATCATTATATAAGGAAAAATAACCACTCAGAAATCATCTGTTATTGAAAAGTAGCTACTCTACTAAATAATCCATGTCTCAATTTGCATCCATAATTGATAATAAGTTGAATTCATATATGTTAATATTACTAATTGTGTTTGAAAAACTAAAAATTAAGAGAATTGTCCATTCATTAATTGGAGAATTAGGGGTGTAATTATATATTATGGAGAAGTTTTAGCTATGAAGTACAGTATAAAGTCATGTGTCATTAAGTAAATGCCATGATGATTTATTTTTTTTTGCCAGTTCTGGGCTTGAGCTCAGGGTCTGAGCTAGAGCTCTACCACTGGAACCTCAGCACCACTTTTGGCTTTTTTCTATGTATGTGGTACTGAGGAATTAAACCAGGGTCTTCATACATGCTAGGCAAGCCCTCTACAACTAGGCTCAACTCCTGGCCACGCCATGACAATTTATTGGCAATTAGCAAATTTGGTGACTGTCATTTTTATTGTCCACTGTAGTCTTGCGAGCTTATTTAAAATGAAATATTATGATCTTCCTAAAAGAGCAGCATTAACTAATGACCTCTGTTGATACTTCATTTGTTATAAATAATTCATCTTCACCACGAAGACTAAACCGAATGTTATAACCATTGCATCCTCATTTTCTTTTCATTTGTTCTTTTTTATTAAATACTGCTAAAAGAAGATGCCCCATAAGTAACCAGACATTTTGATAGAACTCAATGTTGGTGGTTAGGATATTCTACTGTGCATTTTCTTCTTGGTAAAGCATCTCTGGTACTTTCCTCGGTACCTTCAACTAAGGATGAGGATGTCACTGAGGCGAGAAGATCCTGCATCTTGCAGAAAGGAGAAGTTAAAAACTTTGACTCAAGAAAGCTTTTGCAGGAAAAACCTTTTGCCCGGATGAAAGTGTCGTGGTTGTGCATTGACAATTGAAAAGAAGACACAAGGAGGCCAGGGGCTAAGCTGGCAACAGAGGGATCTGTGTGGAAGTGTGTGTGTGTGTGTGTGTGTGTGTGTGTGTGTGTGTGTGTGTGTGTCCTTTTTTAGTTTCATTCATTTTAGGGAATTATATAACTATATCCATACACCAAAGGTTCATGATAATTTGGGGATAATTAATATCTTCCTCACCCATGTAGCTCTTGAAAAGCTCATTAAATTATTAGTGGAGCAAATCCACTGGCTAATATTTCCCTTAGCATCTAGCACGTTATAGGGGCTCAGAAATGGGTGTTTAGGGTTAAGGAAAAAGCAGAGTGACATTGGACGTGCCCAGTGGGATGCCTTCCTTGTCACAAATGCTGCTACCCCTGTGCTTCTGCCTGTCCATTCTCAGCTCCTTTTGTTTCCACCCTCGCTGCTTCTTCAGCCTGTGGTCAGATGCCCTGCACACCCCACTATGACCCATACCTTTCTAGATAGTTCCCTACTGTCCGTATTATCGTCTCTTGTCTTCTCCCAGGAAAATATAACCATCACAGATTTTTTTAATGGAAAAGACAGTGGAATTTTCCCTGAAAGTTAAATAATATTAACCATACATCTTTGCACTCACATTTTTTATTTAAAAGGTAAGTTGTTTAAAGAGATTCTTCCCTAATGAAATTAGACATAATGGAATCAGCAACCTCATTATCCACAGAACTTGTTCCTCTGGCTCTTAGAGGTCTTCGCGTTGTCTTAGCTTGCCTACTAATGCTCTTCCTTTCCTTTCCCTCTCAAAATCTCCCGATTGGGGAGAGAGAAAAGGAATGGGTGACAGTGTCCAAATAAAAATTTTTTTTTCAAAAGTTCTCCCGATCAGAAAGATATATTAGATGGCCACCTCACAGATCATTTCTTTTTTTTTGCCAGTCCTGGGTTTGAGCTCAGGGCCTGAGCACTGTCCTTGGACTTTCTCAAGGCTAGAGCTCTACTACTTAAGCCTCAGCACCACTTCCGGCTTTTTTTCTATGTATGTGGTACCAAGGAATAGAACCCGAGTCTTCATGCATGCTAGGCAAGCACCTTAACCACTAGCCCAAACTCCTGGCCCCTCACAGATCATTTCCATACCATCTCTATATCATCTAGATTAGACATTAAAAAGTCCCATTATTTTCAGGTCTTGTCTGTTTCATGCTGCTAAGATTTCTCTCAAGTATGTTAGCTATTCACTGCCACACTTAGTTTGAACACAGTAGAAATATTTTCCTTGTGTTATTTTCATAAGTTACCGAACTAGTGACTTCTACTACAATAGAGATTATAGTTTTTAATTAATACCTTCCCACGAGCATCCACTAAAATAGCAACTTACAAGATTGAATGCTAATAAGGGAGAAAGTGCACAAGTTGTGAAAGTGCTCAGCACAAATCTCAGATGTCTGTGTGTCTCCCCGTCCAGGTTCAGCACACTACTCAAGCCTGATTGTCGCTGACAAGTGCACTTATTGTATAGGAATTTGCTTTACTGTCTCTCTTCACTGAATATAACTCTAGGAGGAGAAATAGTCAGACACTTTTTAACACTCAGTTAACATGTTGATTTCAGTTGCGTATCATTTTCCGTCAAGATAATTGAGAACACAAAAACCACCCAACTCATCTTGACTGGCTCGCCTAGCAGATTTCTTTGCAATAACTCACAGAATAGTTGTATTCTTTATCATGGTTAGTTTAATCATTAATCACCAACAACCAATTTTTTTAAACTATTTCACGTGTGTTTCATGGTAAGCTTTTCTCCTTCCTGGAGGAAAGAGACAAGGGTAAACTGAGGCAGGAAGTGATTTTTTTTTTATGTATGGAATGAAAAATTTCCCAAGAGGAAAAATCTCCTATGGGGGACTGGACATCTTGCTCCATCAGATGTCTTATCAAGAATTGATAAGCCTGAAAAAAATATGAAATCTAGATAAATTCCTGTAAAGCCATTGACTAATTCGGGCACCCTAAAAAAAAGTGTAAAATTATCCTCTTCTCCTGGTATTTCTTCCCTCCTCCTCTCCTTATTCTTAGCAAAAATCCCCCCATTTGAAAATAATTCTAGAAATGTTGACAGCTGAGTAACACATAAATCACAGTTAAGGAATTCTTTTTCACCTAATAGTTTGTGATAATTTCCATCCCCTAAGTGGATTAAGAGTCAGTCAGCTTCCTGCCAGAAAACCAAAATATCTCCTGATATAATGAGCTTCCAGGGAGGAGTTTATCCTGGCTCACCCTTTGGTAGACTGCCGTCTATGAACAGCTGGTTCCATCACTAAGGAGCTGCACAGAGGCAGCACTTTACCGTGGGAAACTGGAAGAGCAAAGCCACTTAGTTACCTTATAGCCAGGAGGAAAAGGGAGAATAAATAGACCAGAGCCTAGGTATTCCCCTCAAGGCCATACCCTCAACGATCTAAAAGCCTCCCACTAAGCCCCACCCCCAAGGTTCCCCCACCTCCCAATAGCACTGCCTGGTGATTTCATTTTCCTCTCCACTTTCCTTCCATTTCTTTTCTCCTCTGAAACTTTCCAGCTTATGCTTTCTGTGCTAGAGGTTGACAAAAAGAGGAGGCCATAGTAGCCAGGGAAGAAGAAAGCAAGGAGCAGCCTTACTCTCAGATGGTCTGACGACTGTTGTTACATTACTGGATGGAGACTTTTCCCTCCTCCTGAATTAAGACAGTGACTTGAAGTGACAATGTGTCCAGAACACTTTCTGTTATTGGTGAATGCTGTGAGCTTTCTGGAGCCTGCCCTGAATGTCATCCCCAGAGGGAAGATGAAAACACCCACATAGTACAGGCCTAGAAGGACAGAGAAGGAAAGGAATTGCTTTCTGAGGACTTCACCAAACATCCAGGATATTTGTTGAAAGTGGGGTTACATCTGCATTGAAGGTCTTTTCTCAATTCTTCATTCCCCGTTATCATTCTGGTCCTAGCATGAGTGAGATATGGAATACATTCTTGAAGAACTTTTGAGTCTTCACTCTTGCTTTCCTTTTCATCCTCTACTCCGTTTACTTTCTACTGGGAAGGTTGTCGTCGTTGTTTTGTTCTGACTGCAGATCTGGCTTGGGTTCTGGTTTCTCAGATGTACAGAAAGACTCTTGTATAAGTGAGTTGTGATTCCCAGGGTTCCACAGCGCTTTAGAGGTCTGGCTGTTCTTTTGCTGTGTAACCTGACAATTTAGCTAGTCTTTGTGTCTTTCATACTCCCCTAGGGAATAGCAACTTTGTTCAAAGTTACTTCACTGCAGCGTCTATTATTGACACTTTCCTCAAGTAAATTTGAATGTTATTGACTGATTATTACTACTGCTTAAAAGATACTACTGTAACTTGGGTTTTATTCCTTACTTATCATTCAAAATAATTAATTCAAGAAATAACATGGACTGTAATCTCCTTCACATTGATTTATATCTCTGATCAAAACGGAAACTTTCTTCTAATTTTTTTAAAAACATATATATATTCTACCCCTTCAGAGCCAACCAGTTTGGTTTGTTTTCTTTGGGTAGGGGAAGATATATAGTTCAACTAGCAACAGTGGTGAGTCCTTCGGACAGGGGCCAGCTGAGCGAGGAGAGCTGGCGGATCTGTCCACGAGTAGCCCTAGAACATGGTGGGTTGCAAGGCATTTTATGGCTCCCTGCTGCTCTAGGCTGTCTCTGACAACTCTGTCCCAGTGCAGCAACACATGGAGTTCTAGGACCCCAAGATGGGCAGATGCCGAGGACTGCGTGCTTCTGAGCAGCCCCTTGTGTCAGCGGGAGGCAGTGTTTTAGTGGCTTTACACTTCCCACGGGTTAGCAGTAGCTTTCATGAATGTTTAATGTCATATGCAAGAAAGCCTTGCATGTATTTCCCAACAGTGATTCTCAAGCTATCTTTCTTGTGGATTGAAAGAATCTTGCTGGACTTTCATGGAAGAGTGAAGCCATATCACATCTCCAGTCTCTCTCAAGTCTCAGATTTCTTCTTTCCTTTGCAAAATTAAGTGTCCTGCTAAGCAGCTGTGATGAAGCAATCTCTCCTCTATGAATATATTTTCCAGATAGAATGCATTGTATATGCTCTCACTTTTTTTTTCTGTGAAATCTGTAGTGTTTTCAAACCAGAGCAAGACGTGCACCCTGTGGTTGAAAGCCTTCTCTTCAGTTATATCCGGTTTGTTTTGTATGGCCTCAAGGGTCTTGTTTAAGTGAAACATTTCCTTTTTCACATGCACAGGGCTGTCCTTTACAATTCCTTAGTATTTGAAAAGAGCTGGTGTTAGAAAAAGCACAATGAGAAGAAATAACACAGATTTATGCATGAGCCTGGCTCTGTAGTCCACTCTAGTTTCAGTTTTCAAAGGCACTGGAAAGACAGCTCTTGGCATGCAGCTTTTGAAAAATAGAGATATCTAAGCTTTTATATCTTGGTCCAGTCCTCTGGTCAATAGACATAAATTATTCTGGATAATAAAATATACATGATGGCTTCTCGCTTGCATAAGATCAGAGTTGCACAAAAATCTATTAAGAGTTTATTTCCAATGATCTGTGTTATAAATGATTAAATACAATGAGAGAGATTCTGGGGGTCTTGCATTGTGCCTGTGATCCTATAAGAAGTAGACTAAAGACGAGCAGTCTGTTTGTTTGGGAGAATCCTTAGGGGTGCCGGAGGCTATGATGTTCCAAGCAGAGAGGAGGCCTGTGGTAAGGGATGTCCCAGGGGACAGCAGGTACCACGTGCATCCTTGAGAATGAATGAGAAGGAAGATAAGCAAAGAGAGGGAGATCAAGCTGCAAGATGATGGGAGAAAGTCTCTGCAGATGCCTCCATCCCTGCTGCCCAGAGTAGCAACATCACCGCTTCCATTTTAAACATAAGTAAAAAATGATGACTCTCACCTGGAACTCCAGCTACTTAGGATTAGAGATCTGAAAACCGGAGTTCTAGGCTAGCTTGGGAAGATGTCAGCAAGACCCTTATCTCAACCAATAAAGTGAGGGTAGAGTTGTGCTCTTGTGATCCAAGCTGTATGACGACATCACAGTCCAAGGCACACACTGGATAAAATTACAAGATCCCACTGGTATCATGAAGCAGAAAAGGCCTAGGGGCGTGGGGAAACTGGTAGAGTCCCTGACCACAAATGAGAAATCTTAAGTTTCAACCCCAGAATTGAATAAGCATAGGCATTGGAGCCAGTTTTATAGAAAGCTGGAGGAGCTGCATAAGGTACAGGTCACCTCTTAGGCTTACGGATCACCGTTCTGCTCTGCACATCCTGGGATAATTGTGCCATCATGTTCTGAGAGTTTTTGGCCTTTGGTGATTCCACAGTTACGTAAGTCTTATCCCAGTTCAGAACTGGGCTTTGGGGAAGAGGCATTATCTTCCCCACACACTTCTTTCTAATGCAGCTGCTTGCTGGCAGTTGGACAAGATGGCAGCAGGCAGGGGCAGGCCAAAAGGCTGGCCGTTGCTTATGAAATTGGGAAGATAAGTCATGTCTTCTTCTAGCAATGTTAACTTTAGGAAATATCTCAGGGGCTGCTGCCTGGCACTGAGAGATGGGGGCTGAACTTGGGGCAGAAGTTCTGTGTCAAGTATTATCTCACCTAAGGTCAGAAACAGACACAGATCAATTTATATGAGGTGCAATAGAGATTTCTAGTTGTTTTCTCAAGAAGTTTTCATCTAGTTCAGTTCTCAAATGCAACTTGATTTCATCCATTGTGTCCACATCTCTAGGGCATTTTAAATGGTTGAAATGTGTTTAATTGAATTAAACGTTTTTATTCTTTCTATCCAGCAATATGTCTGTCGTTTCCCTGTTTGTTTGAAGTGGTTATCAAAGCTGTTCCTAAAGATTTTTTATTTATTTATTTTTTTTTTGTGGGCCAGGAGTTTGGCCTAGTGGTAGAGTGCTTGCCTAACATGCACGAAGACCCCAGTTTGAATCCTTGGTACCACATACGTAGAAAAAGCTGGAAGTGGCTGTGGCTCAAGTGATAAAGTGCTATCTTTGAGAAGAAAGCCCAAGGACAGTGTTCAGGCCCTGAGTTCAAGCCCCAGGATTTGCAAAAATAAAATTTCCTATGTATGTGGTACTGAGGAATCAAACCTGAGTCTTCGTGCATGCTAGGCACAAACTCTACCTCTGGGCCAAACTGCTGGGCCTGTTGCTAAAGATTTTAAATTTTCTTCTCATCTTCCTTCTACCTCTCCTCTCTGAGAGGCATAAACAAGAATTATATCCATTTCACTTATAACCGATCAAGAGCGGGTTTATTTTTAGACACTGTTATGAATAATCTATACATTACCTTAATGTAACTTGGAAAAAACTTATTTTGAGTGAAATTATCTTTCTAGAAGTTTTTTAAATTTGTTTTTAGTTTACTAAGTGCTTACAGAGTTGACCAGGTGTTATGAAACAGTCCACTCATGTTCACCTAAGTTCAGGATGCAAGATTTTAAGACACCCAAAGGTATAGATTTAGAGTTCACACAAAAATCTTTGAGTAAAGTTTTTTATTGTTGTTTGTTTTGCTGGTAGTAGGGTTGGAAGTTGGGGCCTCGATGTTGATACATGGACCATTTAGCCCATATCCAGTCTTGGTTTTCACTGTGTATTTTTAGGACAGAGCTCCAGTCTGCCTCCAGTAGGCTTTTTCCAATTGGTGGAGTGACAGAACACATCATCACACTCACTGTCTACCATGGACATAAAGTCTTGGAGAATTTTCTGCTCCAGTTGACCTGGAACAACGATTCATCCAATCTCAGTCACCGAGATAGCCTGGGATTGCATATGCGCTCTACAGTGAGCTGAGAAGGACTCTAGTCAGCTGGCCTCAACCTGTGACCCTCCCACTCTCCCATCTCCCCAGTAGCTAGGATGACTGACGTGAGCCAATGGCATCCAGCTGTGTAGTTGCATTTATTTTTCACAGAACTTAAGATAGCCTGACTCTTCTCAAGATTTTGTGTTGAGCATACCATTATTATTTTTGAAGTTGTATATAATAAAAGAATTATTTATTTTTAATCTTTAGTCTGGATTTAACTAAGGGAAAGTCCTTTTGCCTAATTTAGATATCATTATTGAGAAAAACAACTTTTAAAATGCTACAAAATAGCACATTTTGTAAAATGACCCCAAATGTAGAAATTGCTTCATTTAGCACTATTCTGTAAGAATTAACGTGTACATATTGCAAACTATTGAATAAACAATCTTGTTCTTCAGATAGCCTGAAAACCTGTTATTTTAAGAAGCTTTTAGTGCAATTTCCAAGAACTCAAAAACATTGCCATACCTGGTTAAATTAAGGAGTGTTGTTCTTTTGGTTTTTAAGTGTATTTTATGGTCGGGATGAGGTTACAGTTATTCTCCAACCTTGACACCCCTTTTCATGTTTTTGTCCCGCTTTCTGTCCCTGCACCCCCTCCCAATTATCTTGTTTCCCCCTTCCCTTCCCTACTTCAAATAAACAAACAAATACATACAATATTCCAGGAAACAAAGTCAGTTACACTAGCCACATGAGATTAACCATAAGGGGAGAAAAAGAGAAAAGAAACAACTTTGCATAGTGCATTAAGAACATCACAAGTGTTGCTGTGGCTCAAGGGAGGGGTAGTGTGGTAGCCTTGAGCTGAAGAGCTCGGGAACAGCGTCCAGGCAGAGGAAGGCTGTTCCTAGAAAGGAAATAGGGAAAGAGAAGGGAGGAGACAGCCACACTCGACTAGGAAAGATCTCATGTACTTCTTGTTGACTTTGGAGGTGTTTGAAGTCAGTGATGGGAATGATAGGTAACATTTAATGAGGACTTAATATGTGCCAGAACAGTTACTAAGCACTTTCCTGTGATTACATAATTGCGTGTGTACAGCCATAGAAGGTAGACATGGATATTATCATCTGTTTTCTACAGACGGTGAAACAGATTGCCAGTGATCAATATGCTTACTTGGAGGGGTTAACTCCAGAAGTAGTAGAATCGAGATTAACTCCAGAAGTGATAGTACTGTAATCAACCTCCAAAGCCTCACACTGGGTCTGAAGTTGTGATTCCACAGATACGCCCTGTTACCTCCTTCTAGCAAGCAGAACTTTCCATGCTTGGTTTGTTTTCCTGTCAGTACCAGAAGGATAGCTTCAGTTCTTCCTTAAACTTGCTTTTCACTCCATTGGCTCAGCTTGCCTTTGCTTTTATTGTGCTTATGCCCCAAGGTATGGGGAGCTCATTGGAAAAGCAACCAATATAGAATATTCATAAACAGTCCTTTAAGCAATATCTGCTTAGGAAAAAATGCTTTCTTGGTCCCACTTAATTGGATTTATAATTGAGTTACTACTAGTTTAAGAAAAAATATCATCGTATTATTGTGCCTTAAAATGATATAAATTACAGTAACAAGAAAATACATTTACAATGCAGATATAATTTCAGAAAAGCAATTTAAAAATCATTTCATAGTTTTAGCACTGAAATCCCAGGCATTCTGGACAACAAAATGAGTGGGCACATTTCATATTCTATAAAAGACTTTTGAGTCCTTTGAAGGTACTTAGTATCACACATTCCATGCCTTTGCAGTTAGCCTAAACCTGTAAGGCAAATAATACATGTTTGTGCTGAGGGTACTTTAAAAATAAGCCATATATATGTAAATATATACAAATATACATATATGAATATATTCATGACCCTAGAACTATTTATTTCTTAATTTTTAAAATTTCCCAAAGCATATATACTTGTTATACTGGACTATATTTATGTGCCATCAGTTTTTTTTCTAGAAGTGGAGAGAAATTAGGTTGGCTAAATGATTTCCCCATTACAAGAATGAGAGTTTATTTCCCAGATTTGATTGTTTTCCACAAACTATAAATTACTCCCAAAAGAAACAGATACCTTTGTTTCTGAAAACTCTAGACTGTTTAGTATGCTACATTTTAACATAATGCTTTTATGGTATTTAACATGAAAAGATTCAAAGCAAATTGATCTTTTATGCTGAATTGACCGAGTTCATATAAGTACATAGTGACTGATAGTAATGTAAACTGAATAAGCATGTGAGATTCTAATCAGGTCAGTAGAGTGCCACCAGATAGATTTAGCTTGCTAATGAGGTGAAATTGTACAATTGGCGCTATAAATAGACCAACATTTGACTAGCTTAATTGCATGTTATAAAAGCAATGACTATATTTGCAGAAGAATGGTATTGCAAAATTATTTTGCCAATTTACTCCTAAAGTTGACAGCAGTAATCACGTAAGAGCTGCAGTTCTTGTTGCTTTTTAATAAGGTAGACACACGTGTGAAGCTGCAGTCACACACGTGCTCCACAGAACCCTTCCAGTCTAATGAGATCATGCAGGGAAGACAATGTGCACGTCACTAATTTCCAGCTGGCAAGCCTGTCAGAAACCTAAGTCAGGAGAATGTCTGCCACATACCACTCTCTGGCTGCTGAGGCCTCTCTCTGGTACTCATAGTTTGGGTCTGCAGGGTCATTCGTGCTGGGTGCCTGGTAATGGGTTCTTCAAGCTACTCTTGCTCCTGGCCAGCTGTTACGCATCCCTGTATGTTCCCTACAGGAGAGCTATCAGCAGCCATAGAACTAAAAGCTGGTGAATCATGCAGGGCAGAAGAGATCTAGGGTGGGAAGAGATTGAACTCAACCCCAGACAACATCACTCTTGATATCCATTGTGAGGTGGGAACAGTTTACAAGTAACAACATGCATTCAAAATGTGTCACAGACCTAGGGACACTCAAAGGCAGAGGAGGGGTCACAGGCAGCTGGAAACTCAGGAACAACTGTGGGGCTTAGAACAACTGTGGGGCTTGTTTACAAGCACTAAAGGGTAGTGGAAAGACTATAATTGAGTTATTGGCATTATATAAATGTTTATTTACTACTTAGGACAAATACAAGATATTACCCCTATGAGAATGTGTTCTATAAGCCTGATATTATTCCAAATAAAATAAACATGAAACCGATTAAAGAAGATAGAATTGGGGGGGCTGGGAGTTTGGCCTAGTGGTAAGAGTGCTTGCCTAGCATGCACAAAGACCCAGGTTCGATTCCTCAGCACCCCACATACATAGAAAAAGCCAAAAGTGGTGCTGTGGCTCAAGTGGTAGAGTGCTAGCCTTGAGCAAGTCCAAGGACAGTGCTCAGGCCCTGAGCTCAAGCCACAGGACTGGCAAAAAAAAAAAGAAAGAAGATAGAATTGGGGCTGCAGGTATCCAGAATCTTAATGAAAATCTTTAGGTAAATTCTTCTTTTGTGCTGAATTGTTGGTTTTCCTTTCACATACAGTGTTTAGCATAACTTGCTGTTTATATGCATATTACATCACAGGTGTACCACTTGTATGTCATTTGCATATCAGTTCCATACCATCCAGGTCACAGTGGTGCCAGGATTTCACTTATTTCCCAATGTTTGTCATTGGCTGAAAATCAACTTTTAGCAAATATCTCATTTCAGAGTTATGGTACTATTCCTTTTGCTGGGAAAATGGACCCTAGCAAACTTTTGCAGCAAACGCCAACTATGCTGACAACAATTCTGAATCTGTCTGTTATGCTGAATAACTCATTTCTTATGTCCTTAGCTGATGTTTTCAGCAACACACAATGATAGCTGTGTATTTTGAACTGAATTGACAGTATAAATATTCTAAGCGAATAGTGACTTGAAGTGGTTCTGGAAATTGTTATTTCACAACTCTTGTGAATTTACTAATAAGTTAGCAAAACAAGGCAATTTATGAAGCTAATCATGAAGTTTAGCTCTATTTTCCTAGGTTAATTTTTCTTCAAATTAGGAAAAATTTCCAAATGTATAATCTACTTGACAAAACTGAGTTCTATTCTCTGGAGCTCTAGTTATTCAGCTAGACTTTGAATGAAGATGCACAATTTGTGTGGGCATCTGTTTTTTTTCCTATCATGACAGTGACTGGCCATTATGCTTTCTCCTACTCAGCTGTTGTTTGTAGCACACCCATGCAATTCCAGGCACTGTGCACGCTGCAGAATACCCACTTAGACAAGATATTAGGTTCTTGCCCTCCTGAATTTTTTTTGCCAGTCCTGAAGATTGAACTCAGGGTCTGGGCACTGTCCTGAGCTACTTTTGCTCAAGGCAAGTGCTCTACCACTTAAACCACAGTGGCACTTCTGGCTTTTCCTGTGTATGTGGTACTGAGGAATTGAACCCAAGGCTTCATGCATGCTAGGCAAACACTCTACCACTAAGCCCTATTCCCAGCCCTCCTTATATCACAGTGGGAGAGATACACAATTAAAACATAAGCAAATATCTAGTTTAATTCAAGGTGTGACAAGTGCTATGAGATAATTGGAAGTAACCTGGCAAGTAAGAGGTGAAGAAGGGCCAGCTCAGGAAGTACAGCAGCCCAGGAAGGCCTTGTGAGAAGTCATTGATCCTTAAATGTCCACGTGTGAAAATATTTAGGATATAGACAAGGAAATGGTAGTGATGCCAGGTCCGGAAGAAAGAAGATGGGGTGAGGAAGGCGGCGATGAATCTGGAAAGAAAAGGTGAAAGTGGGCCTCAGAACCACTAGCAATTTTCCTTCTTGCAAAGGAAACATGGGGGGGTGTGTTAAGACACGGTGTCACCACATCTGATGAATGAGGGGTTTCAGCTTTTATTTTCTGGTGGCTTTGGAAAGAAAATATTCTAGAATGAAAGCAGAGGACATAAGATACAAACCTAGGAAGTAATATCAGGACCTGGAAGGAGAAGACACATTAGTGGCGTTACAACTGGGTAAAACAATACCAAGAGATTTTGCTAATGGATGGAGAGGTAGGAGGTAAGGGAGCAAATGCCGTGCCTGTGAGGTTGCTTGCTATGGAATAATCACAAAGGTGGCACCTGGGAATCACAAGCAAAGGCCAGGTTAGAAGCCGCAAGCCAGAAATGGAACTCAGAGAAAGCAGTGGGAATGAGGATGGCGTTAGGTTGAAGGGCTCAGTGGAACCCATCAACCAGAGGTGGCCTGATAATGCAGTCATAGCATGAGCCTGGGTGCCAGGAAAGAGAGCAATGGCCTCTCCCTTCAACCATGAGGGGCTCCCCAGACCTGCTGCGGGCAGCCCTTGTGTTCAGGACTTGAGGCAGAGATGCTGGGAGGGAAGACAGGAAGGAGTGAGATAACTTTTGCTATTTGATTTTCTTCTTCATGTCCTGTCCTTGTCTATATTAAATACAATTAAGAACACTGCAGTGATTATATGAATAAAAGCCAAACAAGTCTACTAAGAGATATCAGCTCTTCTGTGTCTGCCTTTTAATAAAGTCCTGTGCATTTTTCCCCGAAGGGAGTACATTTTGTTGGCCTTGACTATCTCTGGAAAGTAAGAATGGTTATGCTTCTTACAGCAAAACAGGGGTAGGAAAGACGATAAGGGGATTGGTGGACAAGCCCTGGTGACGCCTTCGCACTGCCCTTACGTTGTTGTCAACTGTCCCTTAGGCAACATGGACCAGACGTGCTGCACTTCACTGGGGAAATCTTCAAGCCCTGTACCTTCTTCCTCTGTCTTCATATAAGATTTATGCTGGTGGGGGCTGGGAGTTTGGCCTGGTGGTAGAGTGCTTGCCTAGCATGCACAAAGACCCAGGTTCAATTCCTCGGTACCACATACGTAGAAAAAGTCGAAAGTGGTGCTGAGGCTCAAGTGGTAGAGCTCTAGCCTTGAGAAAGCCCAAAGACAGTGCTCAGGCCCTGAGCTCAAGCCCAGGAACAGCAAAAAAAAATGATTTATGCTGGTGATTCAATGCCCAGCATTATTAGTAGATATGTTTTGTAATTACTATCACCTAACTAACTGCTACTCTGAAAAAATACATTTGACTCAAGGGATTCAAAGCATTCCAAATATGCAACAATCTGGTAAAGGCTGGAAAACCCGGAATGTTAAAGATGCCAGTGCTTTATAGGATTATTACGTTACCTGTAATAGTCATTGGGTGATTCAAATACATCACAAATAATGACAGCAAAATAGTACAAATGTTAGTAGACAACGTGTTTATTATTTTTAAAGTATCATACCATAAACTGGGACCCTATCTGCCACTAAAAAAAAAAGCTTGGTATGTGTAAACTGTATTTTGTTAAAACTCAGGAAGTATTAATCATAAATTCACAGCGAACTCTGGGCCTGGAGAAGAGATCACACATTTTTGTCTCAACACTGCTGGTGTCTCCATGTCGTATTGATTTAACAGTGAGAATTTTCCGTCTCCGCTCTGAGCAGAAATCCCATGTGATCTGACCAGTCTATCATTTCTCTCTAAATAGAACTGATTCTATGATAGGTTGTCATAGGGCATGTCATTTGTCTGGAGTTTGATTAGCTCTGAACAGGTGTTGAATAAAGAACCCATCAGACTGGGGTGCAAGGAAGCAGGCTGGCTCGTGGATGGGAAGTGACTGTTACCACTTAGATACAGAAATCCTGCAGTGAGGGAGCATGATGGTGGAACTCCTCTGTTTTAGCCTCTTTCCTGGATAAGAGTATAGTATTCTGATGTGGGGAGTGTGTGTGTGTGTGTGTGTGTGTGTGTGTGTATGACTCCACTTGCTCTTCCTTTTCAGTTATCTTCTCTATCTCTAGCTTGCACCTCTAAATAGCTGCTTAGTTAGTGCTTGCACTGAACTCTGAAATACATACCAAGAGTATAGGGCATCAGATCAGCAACTGATTATTTCAAGATTTTGGAAAAATACCCACAGTAGGCCATTTTGAGAAACTAACGGACAGTTACTATGGAAATAACAATACCAGGCCTGATTTAGGGCTAGAACATAGAAAGTCATTTGTTATTGTTGTTGGTTGTTTCCTTGGTGATAAGACAAGCTATAATTAATTAACAGCCTACTGGTGTGGCTATTTTTGGTTATCGTTCAACAGAACATAAGATGATACTTTGAGCTACATAAGAAATCAAGCCTTTATCCCTTATTAAGAGGCATCTGTAACTACAAGGTGGTCCATAAGATTAAAGAATCCTTCTTCTGTCAAGGAGACTTCATTAAAACAGTAGTAAATGTCTTCATGTCTTTGTTTTCAATACAAGGTTAAAATATTTTTGCTGGGGGCAAGGGGAGGGATGCTTGGCTTTCTAAATGTTCTGGCAATGCTACTTATATGCTTTCAGTGTCTTTCTTCACTGAAATTTTTGACATGAATCCTGACAACTGAAATTACATTTTCAGCTAAGTGTTTGATCACTATGAGCCACGACATGACAGATTTCCATGTTGTTTCCTGTTAGGAAAAGAAAAATCAAGAGGAAAGGACTTTTATTTCAGAGTAGCCAACAATCAATACATAATGTGTCTAATGTCTATTAACTGTGAACATATTCATCAAATAACTCGGGCCTATGACAAAGGTGAACATCGTCAATGTAGAACTCTGACCCTGCTAACGAGCAGTTCCATTAAAATAAGTACCATTGCTCAAGGCATCCCCCTACTGCAACAGGATCCCATTCTCATTCCCTCATATTCTGTTAACACTGAAGCCTCAATTTCTGTGTCCACAAGTCTTAGCATCTCACCCGAATTTTCTTGCAAGCATTACCATGACAAATGTAAAATAGTTTTCTAAGGTTCGCTGTGATATGAATATTACCTGAGTCATCCATTGTTTTACATATAGCTTAGCTTGTAGTGGAAAACATGAAATGCTGAGAAATGAATGCTGTTTTGGAAGTTGATACATTACTTATTGATGCCTTGCCCAGATGGAGCATGGGACTTTACTTTTTTCTCTCAAGGGCCATTTGGATATTTGCAATATCATCCTGGGACCATAAAAATGATCACTACAGGCAGACAGGCAGACAGCTGACACAAAGCATCTGAGATCCCTATGTCTTACCATGTGCCAAGTGATATCCAAACCCTCATTCAACCCAGACATCCAGACGTCCCTTGGTTGAATTGGCTAAGGCAACTCAATAGAAATGGTCCCATGTGGTCCTACAGTGACCAGGTAAAGTCTCCTCTAAAGAATTTTATATTGTCAGTGGTACATTAGGAGAGGGACAATGCAGCAAGACATGCTGGGAATGTTATAGTTGTGGATCTAGCTCACCCAAGTACACTGGGGAAGAGAAAGACTTGCCTGGAAAAGGAGAAGGGGGGAAGAGCACATTCATGGATGCCACCGCACTTGTCCCTTGTCTTTGGAAGCTCCCAGAAGAGGGAATATATGACTATACTTCAGTATCTTTCATTGAGAAGGAGTCTCTGAACGACTGGAGTACTGCCTACCAAAACAAACACTAGGAAGTTGACAGGTGTGTCGGAAGAAGGGTGAGCAAATGCAGCCTGTGAGCTCGGTGTTCATTATGTGAAAACTGAGCTGTGTAACTTGAGGGCAGGGAAAGGGGGGAAAAATGGGGGAGAGTAAAGGAAGGGGTGACACTGGTGAAGAAGCATTGTACCAGTACCCTGACTTACAGAATTGTACCCAAGTACTTAATAATCACAATAATACAAAAGAAGCCATTCCAAGTGAACATTCCTAGGAGACAACAACAAAAAACCATGCTCTGTGTTAATGAATGCCATATATTAAAGCAAACTGAGTGAGTAATTTGCTTTCCATAATGTTTTGAATTTTTATTTTTGTTATCCTTTAACTTGTTATACAAAGGAGTTGCAATTCAACAAAGGAGTTTATGACTACAACACGACTTGGTCAATGTCACTTCTCTGAACATCCTCTCTCCCCCCAAATTTTTGATGAGTAGTAGTTGCTATATGTTAGGTGGAAACCACAGACTGATGAAATTAATCTTCTGTCAGCCTCAGGCAGATTAGTGTTACACGTGGGAACAACTTGTTCTTTATGTGTTCCTAAAATAAATCAATCTCATATTCAGAGAGAAAGCAGGAGAAGGGGAGAGGGAAAGAGGATACAGAGGGATGAAGGGAGAGGGACAGAGAGACAGATAGAGAAAGAGCAGGGGCAGAGGGGCTGAAATGACCGTGTTGATGCCTCATGGCCCTTTCCAAGTGTAAGCTATGCTGAGGGAGGCCTACTGTAGATGGCTAGCATTGAGTGGGTGTTGGGAAAGTGCCTTTTGCTCAGGGTATTTAGGCTGGGGGTTTACCAGCTAATGAGCCATGCCAACAGGCCTCTGCCCTTCATGTGCACAGGAGATGCAGAGGATGAGACACGAGGCTGAGCGGGAAGTCGCATCTCAGCGCTCACCCTAGGGTCGTAAGCTAAACGGCTCTGAACCTGAGGTTGTGAAGACGTAGCTGTTCATTTCACTTACTCTCATTGGCCTCCTCCTAGATCTTCAGTCGCCCTTGGTTGTGTTCCCGTGTTATGTTTCACCATGGACTATGTAGTTTACTCTTTCCCGGGAATCAGTCAATGGTCAAGAAAGCTGGGTTGCAATGAAGAATTCTACAAGTGGGAAAATGCAGGATTGATTATCTCTTTATTTTAGACATATTTACATATTTCTAAAAATACAATAAAGTTTTTACCCCAGAATACTACTTTGCCTTTGTCAGATAACACAAGCTTAACTTTTGCCACTTCTAAATGGGTAAAAATATATCCTAGATTAGAAGGTTCATTACTAATATTTTTGATCATGATTTCTCAGAATCTGTAGAACAGCAAGAAAAGTAATGTATTGCTAAAGCTTACATAAATATCAATGCTCAATTACAACTACCTTAGAAATGACATTTACTCATAACAATCCTTTTGTTTTGCAGAAGGGTACATGATTCTAACACAAGGTCTAGGGTCAATTTCATGGTAGATATTTATTCACTTTCAGGACGTTTCAACTTGGTTGTTTTATACTGTGGACTTTTCATGAGATTTCTTCTCAAAATTCTTACTTTATTTTTTAATTTAAATTTTATGTTAATGTTGATGTACAGAGGGGTTATAGTTATCTAAGTCACATAATGTGTATGCTTCTTTTTGAAAAGTGTTACCCTCTCCCGCATTTTCTCCAATTTTTTCTGGATTGTTATTTAGAAGGGTTCCTGCAATATGTACTTGAAGAAATTTGGACTCAGATAATACAGATAGAAATCTAGACATCTCTATGCCCAGCTTGCTCTTTGACTTAAAATATACCGTGACCATTTAAAGTCAAGTCCTAGCATGAGGTGGCATGTGAGGAAGATGCCAACTTGCTTAGTAAAACATAAATTTAAACTTATAAAAGAGTGAGCGTGGTAGCACATACCTGTAATCATAGCACTGATTTGGTGGGGAGAGGCGGGAGGATTTCAGGATTGACAGTAGCATACCTACGTAGCAAGCGCCTGTGTCAAATCTGGAACAGCAACCTTATAAAGCTTTATGGATTTATGTTATTATCTTTACATGAATTTATTTGGGGTCTATCTACAGAATAACCTAAACCTGATTCATTGAATCTGGGTTGATCTGTGTGTTGTGAGCACCACAGCAGGCTGTTTAGTGGTCTGGAGTCTACTGATTTAAACATTGTAAGTTTCAAGATTCCCTTTGAGAATGACTGTGTGTTCGCAGATTGTAATCAGATGCTTGCAATCTTCCCCAGATCTCTGGGATCGTGAGTTTATCACCATTTGCAGTCAGAGGACCCTGTTTTGGGGAGAGAGGTGGTCACACCTTGTGGCTAGCACTGGCTTATCTTATGCTCAGGCCCTCAGCCACCCTCCAGACTCAGGCTTGCAGAACTAACTCTTCCCAAGTCTAACTCAAAAGGCAGCAGAAAGTAGGATTCTTCCCTGCACACTAACCTCAGAGATTTGTACTCTGTGCCTGAGGATAACAGACATTTAGCATTTCCAAGGTGAAATTTGCATGTTTTGGAAGAACATTCTAGCTATGACCAGATATTTTTTCCCTCTGCAGGGCAATTCAGGTTCATTTAAATTCATGAAAAAAAATTTTAAAAATGATCATGGCACCTGGTTTATTTCCTGTTTCTCCTTTGGTACAGCAAACAAATGAACAGAGGCATTTATAATAAGGGCTCAATATTTGCTTACATGCACCCTAAGTCTACCTACAGGGAGATACCGGAGGTAAGAATGTGTGGAAAGCACACCAGTGTGTGTTTATGGTATTTTATAGCATCAGAAAGAAGACATGGTTTCGGGAACAGACTTTCATACTATTTGCTTCCCAGAAGGACACTTCTTTTTCCCTTCCTTGGAAATATGCACCACTTGCCAAGTGTGCTAGATGGCACACACGTGTACGCCCAGCACTCGGAAGGATGGTTGTCCTGTAGATTGTCCTTGGCTCATTAGGATTTATTTCTCTCTGATTCTTAGAATGATCGAGAATACTGAAATGAAATTCCATCTTCCACTGCACAGGATGGGTGTGGAACTGGGTGTAAAAATGGGCTCTGCAGTCAGTATATTCGGCCGGGGACCCTGGATCGTGTGGGGTGTTACAGAAATGTGCGGGGCCACTGGTCCTCCAAACCACACAGCAGGGTATCCAGCTTCAGTGTGGAGCCAAACCCAGGCCATGTCCGCAGTTACTTCATCTTCCAGTCTGATGCTTTTATGTCAGCCAGGAGAGATGCTAAGCAAATAAGAAGGATAAGGTTGATCCAGAGACTCAAGCAAGAAATGGGGCCAAGACTTTGCTAAATTCTCAGCCTGAAATAAGGTGACAGGAGAATCTAAATTCTGAAACGATATCCAGATCAGTCTACTAGAGACTTGAGCATCCTAGGAACCATGGATGAGGTACCCCCAAGACACCAAGGCCGATGTCACAGGGAGGGAGCCTCGACTTCTCAGCAGGTTTCTGTGCAACGCCATCGGCCCTAATAACGTATGTGGTCAGAAGGTAACTCTGGGACTTACTGTTCAGGAGGTATGCAGTGGCCGTCCAGGCCACCTTGAGTGCAGGTTGATAGGAAGTTTACATTAGAGAATTTAGCAAAGGGAAGGAACTAAAAGCTAAGGGACAAAAATGGTGGAAGAAAGCCAGAGGGATAGGAGTAGCTTTCTACACATCTATTATTTAAAATCATCCCTTTCCATAAAAAGACATAGTTGGCATTAAAAATCCAGTCTAGTAAATGCTTGCTGCTTCCTGTGTGAAAGTCTAGCTCTTAAGGACCACTTCCTTCCCAGAGCAGTACCTGATGAATGTGGCTGTATGCTGGCATAGAAGGTCTGGCATATCATTTCTATCAAAACAAATTGTGACTGGTTTTCGCTTCCTGTGTTTTGCAAGTACTGTATGCTATTGCAAACATAGTGTTGCTTGTAGACACTGGGCAAGTTGAACTCCGCTGGCTCAGCATCGCTGGCTAACTGAACTTTCAGTTTTGCTCCAATGTAGCCAAGTAGGAAGAGGCCTGGTATGTAGGAAGGAGTGTAGGGGACATACTAGCATATAATGAATGAGAAGTAGAAAATATAGATTTGGAAATAAAATATACTAGAAATATGTATATATACACACCTATACAGATATGTGTATATATACATACATGTTTGTGTGTGTATATATATATGTATGTATATCCATGAGACCATAACCTAGAGGGCTTATTATATTGTGATCCAGGAGGGGATCTCCCTGGTGGACTATGCTGGGTCAGTCATGGGGGCTCCAGAGCAGCCGCCCTTGTGTGGAAGAGCATTTTAAGATGGGGCCTTGCACCACAAGGGACGACCTGTGTACTTTTGTGTTGGTAGAAAAGTCACCAGCGAGCCAGGACTGAGCCTCGGAGGTGAGTGGGGCTAACAGCAATCCCCCAGACCACATTTGCCAGCCCAGAGCTTGTAGCCCCATAGGAACTCTTGCTGCCATTGGAAATTTTCTGTATCTCTTCCAACTCTGGCCACTTTCATAATAAGTCTGTGACTATCTCTGAACCTGTCACAGCATATTTTCAAATGAAGCCATTATTGGTCTTCATTTATTAAGGCAATGCTATGAACAACTCACCTTATTCATGAGTAACAGATGGTACTTTCTTCACATTTCAATATCAAAATGATAACCTCTAAAGTCAGGCTTTTGAGCTGTCTGCACTTGAATCTGTTGCCTGTGTCTGAGCTCATTTCCATATGAAAGTTAAAACCCTTTACCTTTAATATGAATTAGAAAGAATTTTGACTCATCTGCTTAAATTCATTTTAGTAATTAAAGTTGTCCAAAAATATGGCCTATTAGATCTGCATATCACAAAATCACTGTGCTAGGCAGTGAGAAGCCAGAAGTTGGGCATTTCTTTTTTCAAGGAGTGCCAGTGTCTGGGTGACAGGAGAGGGCTGTGAGCTGTAGAACTACCATGAACAGACCAAATTCAACATGGTTACTGCAGTCCTGTGCTCATATAGGCCTGCATGCATTCACTGAGGACATTTGTAACAAGAGCCTAGCTGCCACAAGCCTTAGGACATGGTTGTTAAACCCTTCAGCCAATATATTGAATTCTTAACTCCAAGAACCTATGAACATGGAAATAAGGGCTTTGTTAATACTCAAGTTAGGATGATGATAAAAATGAACCCTAATCTACTACAACTGTGTCCTTATCAGAAAAAAATGCCACGCAAAGACTGAGACTCATGATAGAACACCATCTGCCAGTAGAAGAGATTAGAGTCACAGATACAAAGAAAGATACTAAAGCTCCCCAGTCATCCCAGAGGAATGCAGAATTGACAGGTGTTCTCCCTACACGAGTCAGAAGGACCCTGACCCTGGTAATTCTTTACTTTCTAGTACATGCTTCAGATGTTCAAAGCCACACAGCTACTGATACTTTGTCCTCACTGTCCTAGGAAATGCATACAACTATACATTTCTGCTGACACAATATGAGAAAGTCATCACACATAAGAGAAGAGAATCTGACATTGACCCACCATGTAGAGGTACATATCAATTTTTAAAAAATGGAGGCACGATGGCATGTCAGAAACATCACTTATGTATAATTAATGAATTGGGGCTCTACAGAAAGTAGAGTATGGTTTATTCACTTAAAATATCACAAGAAATGAGAGCTAAAGAGACAAAGAAGAGTAACATAAAAGAAAGATAAAGAACAAGGTGGTCGATACGTATTAGTAAAGACTAAATATCACACTATAGTTATGACTATATTTTGTTTTGAATAAGCTCCCAAAAGCATGACAGAGAAATTTGATTATATTATGGTATCAATCTAATCAATGATCCTGGGGATGTATTTCAAAACTGTGTTTGGAATATGGTTTTTAAGAGTGTATATTAATATAATAGCTGGTACTTATTTTAAATAAGTCTAGATCTTGAAAAAGTGGGTTGAGATATAGCCCACAGACAGATAGGCTGGGGAAAGTTGGGTGACGGGGATGAGATGGTTCACTCATGGATCTCTTTTCTTTGTATAAGTTAGCAATTTCCTTAATTTAAACTAATGAAGTTTAAGCTGAATTTGGTCAATCACAAACCTAGCTCCTGAGATTTCCATGATACAAAAAGGTGGGATAGTCCATTTGCAGTCCATTATCAATGGAGTTGGTGGATCCAGTGGGTTTTTGACATGGACATGATCACAGTTGGGCCGGGAATTCTTCTGGTGTCTCAGCTCCCTAGTTCAGCAGTGATTGTGCCACAGCTCACATTGACGTTAGAATCCACCCAGCCCCTGAGTCAGGGATGGCTAACACACATTTCTTTGGTCTCTGAGTCATTTGATTTTCAGTGTTGTTGACTTGGGAATGCCTATGAGTACCTACTTTTATTGTCCCTTTATTAGCGCCTTACCAGCCATCATCAAAGTAATTATTTCTATGGGCATATACTTAATGGCAACTTGTCTCTTGCATGTTACTACAAGTCGTTTGTGCTTTCACACGTCCGTGCAATAGGGAGACCGTACTTGTTGCCTCAACTTTAAAAATCAATTTCTCCCTTGTGCTCATAGCGAAAATGATTCCACATTATATAAATGCAAGTTTTACCCAGACAGTGGAGCAGAACTGATGTGGCATACTAAAATCCTCATTAAAGTGTAAATGAAGAAATTAGAGTGGAAGGTGTCCCCAGCTACCGAGGTCTGGGGCGCAGGCACTCCATGCTGAAGGCAGGCTCTTCCTCAGCCAACAGGAGTTGGTTGAGTCCTTAAGGGCGTATGTGATTTACACTCTACTTAAAAAGTGATTAAAATGCCACACCCCAGAGGCATCAACAGTTTTTAAATTTGGCTACTAAAGCAGAGAGAAATTACCATTAAGGAAAAATGAATTCCTAAAGGTGAAGAAGAAGGAAGGAGGAAAAGAAGGGGGCTGGGGGCAGGCAGAGGTGACAGGAGGGTGGCAGAGGGACCAAGGGAGGAAAGAAAAGAAGTACACATGTCAGGGAGGAGAACTTCATACATTTTATCATTACTATAACACAGAAGTGTTCCCTCAGTTCTGGACCTCCTAGGTCACCCGCAGAGCTGGCCAGCCACCGGTCTGTGGGAAAGTTCATGTGTCTGGGTCTTGACCAGGCCCATGAGCTGAGGAACCTGTAGCTTTGCCTCCCAAGGTCAAACACGTAGTGTCAAGGTCAAATATGTGGTTAGCATTATTTTCTCCCCTTGGCAGCCAAAGCCCAGGATAAAGGTAATGCGAAGAGGGGAGGGTCACACAGCTGTCACTTGTGGTAACTGTCACTGGTCCCATAATACCTACACTGGATCGTTTCCATGTACGAATAGGAAGGAGATACTCAGATGTGCATTTGTGGTATGTTCTAAATACATAAAAACCTGGGATTCATCTATTTAAAAAAAGATACAAGGGGAGGGAAATGGGGACCAAGACATGTGAAAGGGTATCAATGTATGTGAATTAATGCACCTTCTATCTGGCAAATATCATGTAACCCTTTTATTAATTACAATAAAAAATAAATTAAAAAAAACCAAAAAGGATGCAACAATTATCAATCAAGAAACAGGAAGGAAATTAAACAACTTCAAAAAAAATAAAATAAAATAAAAAAATTTAAAAAAGATACAAAAACACAGATTCAGCTTTTTGTCTGAAGACTTCTCAAAATCACACATTAAATCCAGATGCGGTGGTTCACACTTGGGGGTCTCCGTTACTCAGGGAGTGGAGACAGGAGGATCGGGGTTCAAGGCTGGTGTGGGCCAAGTTACCCCTCAGGTCCAACCTGAGGGAGAGTTATGTCTGAATGCTAACCCAGTCAAAGAGACCCTCTTTGATCAACAAACTGAAAGAAGCTCAAGAGAACATTCCTCAAGAGACAATGCACTGGCCCAGTGGGTGTAGCGCCTGAGTTCAAACTCCATTATTGAAAAACAGAATCCATTAAACACCCTACTCTAATTTATGCCCACATTTATTTTTTTGGAATGAACTATTGAGTAGAAAGGAAAAAGCCTCCACATGAAATGCCTTTCTTCTCTATTTATCTCTGCAAATGTAAACTATAGCATTTTTATATAAAATATAAAAGATAATTCCAGGTCCCTCAAACACAGGCCCATCTCTGTCTCCTTTGTCTCTCAACCGGGTCTCTGTTGCTCTGAAGACTCATTTTAATTTTTTTGCTACAGATTTCTTAAATTTATTTTTATCATCTACAGGTAAACTGTACAAAGGGGCTTCGTCAGATTGTGACTGCAAGGTGTGAAAATAAGGCCTCCTAACGCAGCTGTTCCTTTGTATCTTATACATTCATGTGCCTTCTCACTCAGTGAGGCCACTTCCTGTCAAGCAGTGTGTGTGATGAGCCTGCTGGCCGTCCACTCAGGGTTTGTTTACACCATGGAATTGTAACATTGCAAAGGCCACAGTCCAAACAGAGTCCCTGGAGGTTGTGGGGTTGCCATTTGTTTCTCAAATTGTTGCTCAAAGGCCAACTAAGTTTGCCATGATAAATGAGACCATTTGATTGAAATTTCTTGGCCCTGGATTTGACCACAGAAAATATTTTTGTCTGTTCTTGTTTAAGAAAAAAAAGAATTTTTTGAATGGAGTATGATCTACTTTAATTTTGTGGTTGATTCAGTAACATTAAAAAAAAAAAAAAAAGCATACCACTCTTGCCAGTTCCTACCGGGAGTGCTTTCGCTGCTAGCGCTTTGTCTTGCCGCAGTGACAAGTGTGGTCTGTAATATTACTGACACTCTTCCTCATTATGAGCTTGAAGCAGTGAGTGAAGGGATACCATGCATAGCACCATGGAGAAACAGTGCAGCGAGTGGCAGTCAGAGACTTGCTCAAAGCAAGTGGGAACCGTACTTATGTCCTCATGGGAAGAGACACCAAAGCTGTCTTGCTGCTTTTGTAACCTACAAGGACACAGGAGGACTTGATGTATGAAGCCCACCCAGCTTAACCCAAGTGCGGACTTCCAGCCAGCAGGCCGTGGGAAGTGAAAGTTTAATTTCTTGCCACTAATCTTACACACTTTCTAATAACAGCCCAAACTTAGATGTTGCTGTTATGAGTTTCTTGACTTGTGTTTTTTTTTGGGGGGGGGTAGGATTTTTAAGTATACACCACAACTTTGCTAACTACATGGGTGAGTTGCGTAGGAGATGTCCGGAATTGTAACTAGGGTTTTGTCATCCTGGATGCCAATCTCCTAGTTCTCCTTTCTTATAGCACAGCCTTACAAGAGGAGTCATTACTGAGTATTTTCTGGAAACTTAAGCTGCTTCAGCAAGGAAAGACAACTTGAAGGTCACGAATGCCTTAGTTAAATGATGTCACCAGGGTGGTAGATGGGTATGGTCACTTCCTGAACCACAGACAGGTGGAAGGGACAGAAGCTCACCAGAGATTTCCCTAGAACCACTGAACGTACAGCAGAACCTTGGGGCTAAAGCATCAGCTTTACTTTACCTGACTTCATGAGAGATCCTTCTAGAAATGCAATTTCCTGGTCTCTGAAATATAGTCCTATACTTGTAGCTAGTGGATGTGACCTGTGGTC
Source organism: Megascapheus bottae (assembly GCF_031878675.1). Classification (NCBI taxonomy): domain Eukaryota; kingdom Metazoa; phylum Chordata; class Mammalia; order Rodentia; family Geomyidae; genus Megascapheus; species Megascapheus bottae. The sequence continues at coordinate 3,896,480 of NC_143519.1, forward strand.
AGCAAACTGGAGCCTCATCTAGCCCTCAAAGGCACGTTTGAGAGCTTTGGCTGTCGCCTCCCAACTCCCAATCAAAATGGAGACAACATAGTAGAATTATTCTACCTTAACAACACAACGTCTGAGGCAAATCAGCTAACATAATTACTTATATATAATCTAATGAATATTAAATCCAATTTTCTCTGTCATGTAGCAAAAATACAATGAGCTATCAATGGTTGCACAATTATTAAAAGGAATATCGATGTAATACAGAGCCTTGAAAATATGTCTGTTATGGTTTTTCCTTAAGAGGCTCACAACATTACTGCGCAGTTAAGTTTACAAAAATATATTTCAGTTGTAATACATTGATTTGTCTTGATTTCATCATTACTAGGCAAGGCACATAGATCTTGAAGCTGAGAAGGTCAGAGTCTCCTTGTAGTTTTCTTATAAAAAGAAAGTAAGTCAGCCAGCTCTGTTTTCATTTATTATAATTTTGTGTGTGGAGATTGGTCCTGGAGCTTGACCTCAGGGCCAGGGTACAGACCCTGAGCTTTTATGCTCGAGGCTAGTGCTCTCTACCACTTGTGTAATAGTTCCACTTCTGGCTTTTTTTAAAGTCATTAATTGGAGATAAGGATCTTACTGACTTTTCTGCTTGGACTGGCGTTGTTTGAATCACTCTGGTTGTATCTCTGCCTCCTGGGTAGTTAGGATTGCAGGGTGGAGTCCCTGCACCTTGTGTTTCTTTTTATTTACTTTTAAATTTGCATAGGTCTATATTTTACAGAACTTGTCCTTTCCAGTTTACAGACCTGGGGGGTCACATATACCTTTTTGTACATAAGCAAAGGCAGAAGTGGCTTTTGCTCTGCAAAGCACCTGGCCCAGAACCAGAGCTGCACATGAGAAGCCCACTTTCTGTTTCTGTGAAGCACATCAAAGCAAAATTATGTGGGTGGAAGGGTGACGAAGACAAGACACCACCAAAATCTGATTGATTGAATAGTTGGGTTCTTTCAGAAGGCAGTTGGTGTTAAGGGTTACTGCATGCTTTATGGATCGTGTAACAACTCAGAAATCATGACATATTTGACTTTGGAAAGGAGTATTTCATTGCCTCCAAAGCCTGTGTTTACTCCAAAAGCAACTTAAAAGATAGAGTTCAATAAATGTATCAAATTATTTAGAAAATAAAAAGTGGGTAAAAGGAACATTTTTTTTTTCTTAGTCACAGGTGAGGAGAATTTAGTTTACTTATTGACAAGTCCTCTGTTTTTAAAAGAAGAGGCTTTTGCCTCTCCAGCAAAGCTATCCATGTAATGAGTTATAAAACACAGCACAAAAACAACCCCTATGTGTGGAACAATTGCAAACCCACAGCAACTTCATTTACCCAGCGACAGCACAATTCATTTGGAAATTCCACCCGGTCCTCTTTCAAGGAAGCCTCCACTTAGCCAGGTCTCCTGAGAGGAAGCATGATGTATGCAGTGCGAATCCTACAGCCACCTTCTATCTGGATTTGTGTTTAATAATATATAGCACAAGTTAAAGTCTATGTTGAGTCAAATGTTTAAAAAAGAAGGCTTTCTAATGATTAACTAGGCCTGTGTAATGGACTGCAAATATTGTACTCACACTAATAACAACCTATACACTAAACACTTCAAACAGTGTCCACTGAGCCTGTTTCTAGGATGAGTTAATTATGGGGTGTCCACAAAATGTTCCAGGCCTCCAAGATTTGCTGTGGTTATGACGCAAATGGCACAGCAGAGACACGCCCCCAAGTCCGCACCCCAGCTCCCCAGGCAGAGCTGGCTTGCTGTCACACCTACCTGCTGAGGAAGGAGCTGGGAAGGCAGCAGCAGCCCTCCTATCCAGAGGCCTGGGCCATGCTGCTGTTTCTCTGGATACCCCTGTGGCTGGACGGTGCTATTGGTTTATAGATTACAATATCTACAGATGGCCGATTGCTTACAGGATGTCTGGATCTAGCCTTGCACTTAGTTTATTTTATTTCACTTTTGTGCTTTGGTTTAGAATTCAGTCCATGGCTACGTATGTTTGCTTTGCTGAGGAGGCTGAGAACTGGGGTCATTGGAGTTCAGCACCAGAGGCTTCAGGATGCTTACACGAGCAGGCATGTAAGATACGCAATGGTGAGAGCATGAGGTTAGTGTCTGCTGCCCCTGCACACAGGCAGGCAAGGCTGCATCACGGTGAATGAAGTGGTTCCATGCTGGGCACAGAAATCGTGAATGTCTCCAGACCTTTGGCTGAGGCTTCTTGTAGAAAAGGCTTGTAAACTAAAGAAAGTATCCAGAGCTAGGATGATGATGGCTTCTTGGAGCCTCCTTTACAAAATGATAAAAATGTATGTTACGATTTTCCTGGTTTAAAGATGAGCATAAGCCAGGTAAGATTAGACCCACCCATTCTTTTTCTGATAGAAGGAAAGATTTCAGCCCCCATTGACAAAGATTTAAGAAAACCATCAGCCTTATTCCTGAATATAAATATCATAAAAAATAATTGGTGAAATTATAATCCCCCTCCTCAAATTACCAGAAGGGAGAAAAAAATCAGTTTTCTAAAATTATATGATCTAAGATAACTGGAAAAGGCCTTATTACATCTTAATGTCACAGTCCCCAGTCAGCGGCAGTGTAAAAGTCAGATTGATCCTTAAAGTCCACAGTATCAGAGGAGAAAAAAAGATCATCAAGATAGACATATTAGATAATGCCCTCGTGGACTGAGTCGATGACAATCTGGTTTTGTTTGTTTTAAGTTTTTTTTACTCGCATTTAATGTTCCTGTAGAACTCAAAAATAGCAGAGCCAATTTCCACCTCAGTGGTAAAGAGTAAGCCTTTATCCACAACAAACATCACACTCTGCTAACAAACATGCATTATGCTCACAGCAGGAGGTAACATGGTTGCCCAAGCCTTATATAAATATCAGACTTTATGTCATTTCTATCACCCTCTGCTAGGACAAAAAAACGATGTGTTCAAGGAATAGGCCCAGAATCTGAGAATGAGACCTTCTTTGGAAGTAGAATGTTGCAGATGTAATCTACAAAAAATGTGATACTATTGAAGAGTGCATCTCAGTCCCATAGGACACAGACAGAGAAAAGACACAGACAGTCATGAGTGCCATGAGCACAGGAGGCAAAGATGGAATCAGTGCTTGAGACTGAGTAGGTCTAAAGATTCCCATCAACCAGACCGAGCCAAGAAGGCAATGTACTGCAGTCTCCCTTTAAGGCCCAAGAAAGAACAAGCCTAGCTTTCAAATGTTGGACCCTGAACCTGGACACAGTAAATTGCTGTCATTTTCATCCCCAGGACAGCCCAAGGGAGCAGAGATAATCCTGGGCAGGGAAACCAGTGCTGAGATTTACAGTCTCACAGCTGGTGGGCAGAAGAGTTGTGTAAAGATCCAGGCTGTTAACCACTCTTCTCTTTCTGCTTCAATTAATGATATACTGTAATATATCACCAAAGATGAGACAATTAGTCACTTTTCAAGGACAGTTTTGTTCATTAAGACCCGCCTGAAGGCTGCTTTCAGATACCTCTGCATGACAGATAGTTAAGAGCCCTTATCTTCATCTTTCAAATTTCTTTCTATTTGTTTGTTTGTTTTCCCAGACTGTATGACTTGGGGAAAATGGCCTTCTTTAGAGAAATCTGGGTTGGCAAAGGGTGATGACAGCCCAGAAGCCTGGGGTATGCGTTTCAGGCTGAGTGTGATGAGGCTGTCCTCAGATATTGCTTTTGCCTCTCTGTTTCATAAGCCAAGTCATAGTCTGCATTCTCTGAATGTACCCACTGGGACATGACATTTTCAACTTTTACCAGTCTCTGTTTATGAGTTAATTTTAAACTGACAACTTAAATTGTTCCCTTATGTCTGGGGTCAACACACACATCTCTTTACTAACTAGGGACAAAAATAAAATAAAGGACATGTCATCTTTAACGCAATGTACCCATGTCTGTAATAAGCCTGGTGTCTTTGCATTTGCCTAGCTTTCTACTTTTCTTTAACTCAGTTTCTCATAGAGAATCTGTGCTGTCCGTTATGATTGCCATTTTCACATAAGTCAAAGGAAGCCTAGACAATGTAACTCAGCGAAAGGTCACACGGACAGTGAAGAAGATGTGTGCCCTGATGACATTCATGCAACACCTACCATCTGTCTCTGTCTTGGCAGCAAGCCGTATGTTAAGTAGTTGGCTCACCTGTACACACACACACACACACACACACACACACACACACACACACACACTCCTGTTTAGGTCATTCTGTACAAGCTTGTTGTTTATCCTGTCACTTCATAGGCTGTACGGAAAAATGGTCCACATTCTAGGAACTCTCCTCATTTAATTGAAAGGGGTCATATGAAGGTCGACTCAGCTGCAGTACTTGGTCATGATGAAGACCTCTCCTCTGTTGCTCAGTTGTAGTCCACCTCTCCTGTCCCTAACACCAAGAGTCCATTAGGAATCACTGCACCTTTTCACATGTGGACAAAAGAAAGAGATAGTGGCTGCTCAAGGCAAGGTGACAGGAGAAGAAGGGGAAGTTTGGCAGCAACAATAATTTTCATGACTCCAGCTAATTTTCCTTTTATGACTCGCTAAAGTCAAGCCCATTCTTCCAGCTTTTCCTCGGGATGGCAGGACTGTGGCTGAGGGCCTGGCTGCGGGGAAGCAGACCTTGTCAGGGGCGCCCCCGACATCCACACCGAGCAGGGACGCTGCTTAAAATAGCACGCTCCATTAAAAGGGAATTCATGAGGAAACTACATCAGGGGAATAAAGGAAATACTGAAACTACAAAGATGAGAAATGGAAAAAAATGAAGATTCTCAGCACCCAGGATAGTAAGGAAACAGAGAAAGCTGGCTTGTACACAGGTGTAGTCTCGACACCTTTCCAAAATCAGGAGTCTAATTATCGCCTAGCACCAGTGAAATGAAGTTCTCCCTGTCCCCAACAAATGCTGTCTTACTTAGTAAAATAAAGAAGAAAACATTAGAAGCTAGAATGCGTATGACAAGAGCAAATGTCCGAATGAGGTCTGGGCTGCAGCCCTGGAATGTATCATGTATTTTGAGTAGATTGTCCTTTCTCCTCACATATTTATTAGATAATAGAAATGGTAGCTAACTCCAAATAGTGCTTAGAAGGTGACAGGAGCTGTTCTAGGGGCTTTGAAATACTCATAACACATTCTCCTTCCATATTTATGAAGTATTCTTCAAGAACTCTTCTTTTTGCTGGTGGTAAAGTAGAAGCTCAGAGTTTAGGCCATGGCTGAGATCCCTCAGGCATCCAGTAAGAAATGGGTAGTCAGAGGCAGGTGACCTTGTGACAGAGGTCAAGTCTTGAATCTTTTTATCATGAATAAATTTTTGTTATTTTATGATAAGGTGAAAGGTTAAATACTTTCCTGTGATCACCTATTTTCTGATGGAACTCAGTTCAACAGTTGACCCAAACTTTCATTTGAATTTCTGCTCCAGCTTCCTCCTATGTAAATGTGGCTCCATTTCTTATGTAAAGGGAATTCTATCTAGGTTTCTACCTCTTCATTATGTGTGTAAGAGTTAAGTCAAACTGGCCATGTAAAGTCCCTAGTACATATTCAGAACTCAATTTAACAAAGGATTTTCATTGTTATATTAAATGAACTTTTTTAAAAAAGAGAAGAGATTACACTGTATTTTGTTGGACTTAAGGAGCTGTTTTGCTAAGACACATCTCAACTTAAGAGATGCTAAAATATGCAAATGTATGCCTCATACAATAGATGAGATATGGCACTCAGTACTTAATAGGTTTTTCAATCACTGCCTAATGTCAGATTTTCCCAGCTAACCATAACCACTACATATTTTAGAAGTTGCTATTATGTGCATGACAAGGTGGGAGGCATATATATTTATTTTTAGATTTCACAACCATCTGTAGAGGCCTTATTATTATTTCATTGCTCAGAGAAGGACATGGAGGCTAGAAGAAATTAAGCAATGCATCGAAAGTCAAACTAGGAAATGATACACTAGGCACCAGCCCTGACCCTTCTCGCCCCGGAATTTTTCCAGCTCTCTTTGAGGATGTACTGGCAAGCCCTAATTCTGGACAGTTTTCTTATTTCTTTGCTCTGAACAAGTCAGTCAGCTTACAGATCCAGAGGAATTAGCCGCATACTAATGGCCTCAAATCACTTTCAGAGATCAAGAGAGAGAAGGAACATAAGGTGAACCATCAGACATGATGGAAAAGCCAGCATTCTGGAACTCGATGAAGCATATCATGTACAGACAAACATAGGCAAAAATGTCAGCCAGAAGACGCCCCTACCCTTCAGGAATCCACGCAGGTTTTATGTTCATAAATGTGGTTATTTACCAATGTCTAATGCTAGGAACTGAACGTTTAGCATTTTGTGTTCATAGGGCTTGGACTCAGGGCCTGTGCTCTATCTCTGAGCCTCTCTGTGCTCAAGGCTAGCATTCCACCACTTGAGCCACAGTTCCACTTCTGGCTTTTCTGTGTATGTGCTACTGAGGAATCAAACCCAGGGCTTCATGTACGCTAGGCAAGCGCTCTACCACTAAGCCATCTTCCCAGCCCCAGGAATGCTTTATATTTCTTTTTATTAAAACTATTTAAACTTACTAACAATTTTCATCTTAAAGTTAGTGCTTTGTCAATGATTCTTTATTTGAAAGCATAGCCAGATGACCTCCAGTGAATTTTTATTTTTGTTTCCTTTGTGGGTGAATGGACTATTTTAGGTCTACAAGGCAGCATTCTCAGATGCCTAATGCAAACATTTAAAACAGTTTAATCATTCTTTAATTATCTGGTGGCTTCTTCTCTTTTTCTTGAAAACTCTTTTCTCTGAAAACTCCTGCTGTGTTACAAGCAAATGTGGGGGGAAGGATCCAGTACAACTGTCCAGGCTGAGAGTTTTGGTCTTGGCGTCTTCACTGATGATTTGCACTTGCTTCTGCAAGTTACTTGGTTTCCCCAGCTAGAAAGAGCAAATGAAATAATCAGACCATGGTCCAAGCATGCGCACAAAGCTTGACCCTCTCTCAAGGTGAGCGTGCAGATGCACACTGAAAGGGCTCAGTGGTAGAGCACTTGCCTAACAAGCTCAAAACTTCGAGTTCAAGCCCTAGTGTAGCAACCCCTAAAAAGCTCTTTGTATCTTACATCATTTATCTCATTTACTAAATTATCCCAGTCCTCACAAACAATCTTTAGAATGTTAAATAAGGTAGAAAGTGGCCAAGGGAAACACAGGTGTGAAATTTCTTAAAAGTGGCATCAACTATAAAGTCAACATGCAGATATTTTCAGTCACTACTAGAAAACTGAAGCTCCTGGTCACTATTTATTATTCTAATTTGATGTGAAACATTGTAGAAATATCAATATTAGAAACTCTTAATATCTTCTATGATTGTAATCTCTAATTATCATGCAACTTTAATAAATTCAAGTCATCCTTCACTTCTGTAATTGACACAACAGGTTAGGGTCAGTCTTAAAAAGATCAAAAACTAAACATATACTTATCAAAAAATAGACAAAAGTATTAACAGGGAACCACCAAAGAATGTGACTGAAGGGAATCTGACCATAGAAACATCTCCATGCTCATGAGATAATTTTCTAGGTACAGATCTTTTTAATTTCCATTCTGGTTTGAGCATTCTTTGGTATTTTTCATATTGGAGCCTGAGTTTATACTGATCATATTTGAAATTGAAATTTTCAGCTCAGCCGTTTATACACGAATATGAAATATGTTTTGATAGAAGCACATTTATCCCAGCATCCCTTGGTAACTATGGCAACGTGGGCTGGAGATCTGAACTACAGACTCTGGGCCATGACGCATCCTCATGGAGGGGGCTGGGCTTGGGATATCAGTTGCTAAAGGGATGGGAGCACAGTATGCTCGCACCAAAAACACACTACCTTTATATAAGTTCATGTCCTCTAATTTTGTGTGATACGCATAAAACATTACTACTAGACTTGCTAGAATCTTCTTTCCACTCCAGTGGACAGACAAGTAGGAATTAATTTTATATAAGTCATTCTCCATAAAATCAAATGTATTCATGTAAAGGCAGTGTTCAGTTCTGTCAATATTTATAAATACTGAATATCCGGAATCCTTCAATATGTCCTTGGATTTCTCAATGCATTATTCCTGATGGTGAGAGCTAGAATGATGGGGTCAGGCCCCTAGACCGGAATATCTGAACACTTTCTCCTCAGGAACACTTAGTCCTGGAATTGTCCATAACCAAAGGTGGCTCTAAAGCAAATTCAAATGTCCTGCTCTCAGAGCATTTGTTCCCCAAGTCTGATGGCATCAAATAAAAGAGAGAAGTCAGAGGGCACCTTCTTATCAGTGATGAGGGTAAACGAGAAAACCTAAATAAATGATAGAAGCCTGTTGTAGGAATTAAACTACATGAAGGGAAAGCATTTTTCTTAGTCAAAGGTGACAGGGCTCTTGCTTCAATTGTTTCACGTGGTTAGGAAAGCAGAGCACACTCATAAAGAAACCCCACGTGGTGGGCTTATCTATTTCTTGCTTTAAGAAAATAAAGCGAGAACATTGTTTTCCTGGAGCCTCGGCACAAAAGTTTACTTGTTTATTTATGAGTGTGCTCTGCTTTTCTAACCACTGAAACAATTGAAGCAAGAGAGGATGGTTGATGCCAAAAGAAGCAATGCAGGAGCCCTGTCTCAAAGTGCCCCGTCACCTCTGACTAAGAAAATTGCTTCCCGAGGTCACCTGGTGAACTTCTAAGTTTATATCAAGATAGCTTAGAAAGTGAGCCAATTATAAAGAAATTCACTTTAAGCACCAGCAGTTACGCAGCCCCTGGGAGCTGAGTGTGATATAGCTAGGGAGAAAATTTGCTGACTACCAGAAGAGAAGAGAAGAGAGTGTAACACAGTAATAAACAAAATTGTGTGTGTGTGTGTGTGTGTGTGTGTGTGTGTGTGTGTATTGGAGATGCAGTGGAAAAAAAGAGATGGGTATGACGTAGAAAAAAAGAAAGAAAATCACTTTGAACCTAGATCCGAAGGGTCCCAGGGTTTCAGTGAAGAAGCACGAGAAGAGCCATATAATATGTGTTTGTTGTTCTTAACGTACTATGTTATTTCTCATCTCTTTTGCTGTACCTTGGTTAGAAGCAAGAGAAGAGCCATATAATAAGTGATTGTTGTTCTTAATGTACTATGTTATTTCTCATCTCTTTTGTTTTTCCCTCATATTGTTACAATATCTTACCTTGTTATCTGGTATATTATATCTACGTTTGTTTATGTATTTATTTGAACTAGGAAAGGTAAGGGGGAAAAACCAGATGAGAGGAGGGGGTGAGGGGAGGGAAGTGGGGACAAAACCATGAGAAGGGGTATCAATGTGTGTGAAGTAATGCACCCTCTATCTGGTGAATATAACTGTAACCCTTCTATTAATTACAATAAAGATAGTAGTAAAAAAGAAAGAAGGAAAAGTGCATGAATAGCCTCCAGGATAATTACTTTGGATAACGGCAAAGGCCTGAAGAGGATCCATTAGTCATTTGCATTCCAGTGTTTCAGTGGTCACTCCATGTAAAATGCACTTGAGGTTTCCAGGTTCAAGTCAATAGAAAGTTTCAACAGTCTTGCTATCACCCTACTTCATCAAGCAGGAATTATTCACAAGCCTGATCCATTACCAGATCTAGGACAATTGGTGACATTTGATTAAGTGATAATTACACCAAGGACCTGATAATAGAAAAGAACCTATTAAAATAGATGAATGACAGCCTATTACAAAATCCCCCTTTCTAACACGAGTGGGACACAGTATCTCATTTATACCGAATTGACTTTACAAAATGATCTAATTTGAAATGAGGAGTTCCATAGAGCTGCAAGTTGAAAGGAGATCTCTCTCTCTTCAGAGTCCATACAGGGCCACGTCATGGAGTGAGGCCAGTGACTGTTCCAGTGTAGCCAGCTGACCCCAGCCAGTGGCTGCTTGACATATCTAATAGTCTTCGGTGACTCTGGCATCACCTATACCTTTCCTGGTAGCATGGCTCTTTGGCTAAAATAATGGTTTGTTAGGTTTAGATGGTTGCTGGATTGCCCGCCATTTGCTATTTTGTTCATCTCTACAATAAACATTCCTTACTAAGTGTGGATGGTGACATCCTATCACAGAGTCTATCAGCTTAGTGAAGACCTGGCTCTCTGACCTGACCCTCCGTGGTGTTTGTCAGGGGGTGGCCACTGGGGCACCAGCTTGGATCCTGGGAGTGAAGGTCCCTGGATCCTCTAACTCACGCCACGTCCAGGGCCGCTTGGACGTCCAGGGCTGCTTTGATGTTCAGGCCGGAGTGCCTTGATTTGATGAGAATTAGTAGAATCTTCTGTCAAATGAATAATGAAGTTGGGTGGAGTCCAGTGCTAGAACTCTCTTCTTAGCGAGTCCTGAGTTCAATCCCTAGCATCAGCCTCCTCCACCAAAATAAAACAAAAACCGACCGTGACTATGGCTTAAAACGCTAGACGTTGGAATGGAAAGAAGCTATGTCACCCGTCCTGTTGGCTGTCTTAGTTCAAACACTCTAATTCTAGCCATTATAGTTCATGAATTCTTCATTATTTGAATCAGAATGTTGAAACATGTTGCCTGAATATTGATGTTAAAGACAGATGTGAAAGAAGTTGAAGCAAAGTTAATTTTCCATTGTGCTTTTCTCGAACAGGCTATATTATATGGCATTTTGTTATTTATGTTTCTGTATGTATAGTACATCGTTATCAAGTCATGATATATCGTAATGTATGCAGCGAGCTTCTCAAAAAGTGTTATCAATGTTATGTATGCCAAAATATCTAGAAAAAGAATAGTAGATGACATCATCTGGTTTACGTGTTGTGAGAGAACCATTGCTAACATTAAGATTGCTCTTTCCTTTTTGAATAGTGAAGGCGACACACAGAGGGGTTAGATTGATATAAGTCATATAGTGAGTACATTTCTTGGTGAACTGTGTCACTTCTTCCCTCATTTTCTCCACATTGTCAGCACAGTGAGTCTCACTCTGCTGCGTCAGTTAGTTGACCCTGGGCCCACTCTTTCACTGCTCTTGACTGAACAGGTTCTCAGTGGCAGAAAGGACTGGGGACCAAGACCACTGAATTGCTTCACCAAATCAATTCTGTGACAGCAGACCGGAATCAATTTCCGTAACTCTCCCAGTGCAGAAATTGTCTCATAGTCCAGTGTTCTGATGTCAGATGCTTTGGCAGACCATCCTGTGTCAGGAAATGTAGCTTTGACTCTACTGTAAAGAATAGTTGTTTATTTAGGAACAACATAAACTATGAAAAAGGGGAAAATCTGACCACTGTTTCATGGGATAATAGATACTATACTGTACACCCTTCCAACGTACACACACACACAAACTTGCACACACACACACGCACACACGTGAACACACACACACACACACACACACACACACACACACACACACTGTTTTCTGAGCTGAGGTGTGGTAAAGCAATACAAACCTTTTATTTGTCCCATGTCAGAGTTAGCTTTTAGCTTTATCCAGAGAGAAGACTCATTCCTAAATTTTACACATATTGACATGAAGAGGACCAAGTGCCTTAGATATTATTTCAAGCACTGTTCCCTACCTCAGTATAGAAAACAAGATGTCAAACTCAGCTCCCAGGTCAAGGCCATTAAAAGAGACCTCAGAAATGCAAATATGAAGCTGTCTCTGGCGAGTGTAGGTAAGCATATTAAAGCTAAAGGGAGAAAAAGATAAATTAAGTTTTAATTCATGGATGTAAAATAAAATGCCTCACCATGGCAGGTCTTTTGAAAAAAAAAAGACTTTTATTCAAATAAAAATAATAGAACTAGAAATACTGTCAAAGTGTTAGGACAATAATAAAAATGAAAATTCTCTGAAGTCACTTTTCCCCTTCCTACTGGCAATAGAGGAAACATATCTCTAGGAAATAAAGAGCAAGTATGTCTATATGGTCTCCACTAAGCTACAATTTAAAAGCAAAAGTTGGACAACAAATTAAGGATAAAAATAATCAAGAAATAATATGATAGTGTGTTTCTAGATGTTAGTTGTGACTCCCCTTCTTCTGTTCCGGCGACCTTATTTTCTATGAAATAAGTGCAGGCCCACAGCTCTATAGCCTGGGTCCACAGCCCAGCCTGTCACCTGTGACCTGCTGCAGAAAGCAACGAGGAACTCAGAGCCATTAGCAGGTCTTCCTGCAGACCTAGTGATTAAAGGTTCATTTTACAACCATGTATCTGAAGACCAATTAGAGGACAGGTTGGAGGGGGTCCTATCAGAAGCTCTCACAAGAGATCCACACAATCCACTTGCCCAGCTCTCCATAAACTCGTGCGGCCATGTGAGACTGAGAATGTGATCAGTAAGTGTCGGTGAGTGGTCTCCCCACATCATAAAATGAGGATGTGAGGGTGCAGGTGTAAAATGCGGGAAGGTGGTGGAGAAGAGGTGACCCCAGGAAGGACCCTCTTCCCCTCCTGGAGAACTTTCTGCAGGGCAGAGCGCATCCCTCTCCTCACCAGGCGGACTGACCCTGCTCCAGGAAGGCATGGAAGAGGCAGAATAACGACTCACATTGAAGCATCGAGAGGCTTGGGCACGCGGGTCCACTGGAGACCGTGGAAGTTCGTGGACCGGAAGGATCTGACCTCAGCCCACCCCCCAGCTGCTTACACTTTACCCAGAAACCAGACTTGGGACAGAGGAGCAGAAGTTCACCCAGAGAGGGCTGTTCTGTCCCGGAGAGTGGGGGCCACGCGGGTCTCCCGTGGGGAGGGTGGTGCGCCTCCTTGGAGAAGGCAGCGCGCGCTCTGCCTACTCAGTCTGCTGTCAGGCCTGGTTGCTTTTCTGGGGCGCCTCGAAGCCTGGGTGTCCACGGTCAGTGTGACCCACAGAGCGGAACCCATGGGAAGCATCTGAGGACGCGGCCGGGGGCGCGTCCTGAACCGTGGAAGGCCTGGATGGAGAAGCGGATGGGTGCGCCCTGGCCCCCGCAGGCAGGGAAGCTGGGCTGGGCGCTGACCCGCCTGGCCTCCGCTCACCATTGAGGGGCTGGTTTTCCTGGCCAAGCCTTGGAAGGTCTCCTCCGAATGGTGCTTGAAAAACCACACTGAAACCCTGGCACAAACTGACTCACTGTTCATTTTTTTTTGTTGTTTTCTTCAGCTCACAAAGTGAGTTGAATGTTCTCTCTGGAGTTCAAGATGTCCTCTGCCAGGGGAAAATTGCATAAGCGACAAGAAAATGATTAATTCTCATGATCAATCGTTCGCAGTGTTCTCAGGTTTTTATCTCAATATCCAGAAAAAAAATAATAAAATTGTCTGTTCTGTTCTTTTAGCCTGCCTGCTCCCTTCCACTCATAATTTACCCCAGCGACTTCACGTATCGATTTCCAAAGCCCGTAATTAAGATGCTTAATAGTGGTAGGAAAAAGTAAAATGAATACATTACCAACAAAAATCAAACACCATCTTTCTGGCCAATATGTCTTCTAGGTCTTTTGTACGCACTTTGACTTTTTCTGTATATGTTAAAATCCCGTATGCAATAATAACATTGTTGATCTCCCCAAGTTTTACTTTACTTTTTTATTACTAGTTTGATTTTGTAAGTATTAACAGAGGAAATGGTTACATAATATACCTATTATATAATAACCACTTAATATGATAATTTTACTAGTAAAAGCTCATAGAGTTTTATAGGCAGAAATAATGTACTCGATCATACCTCCTATGCAATAAAAACTTATGAGCAATAGATGTGATGCTAAGAAGCGTGTCCCAGGGCAAATGGCATTTAGCAAATATTTATTCAGCTGTGGGTCTTGACCCAAAGGAACTAAGATTCTTGCAATATTCCTAATGGGAGAACTGTAGAAAATACCTTTGCTTGCCCCTCAGTTAGAGATTATGAATGCAGGTTGTCCTTGGTTAACTAACTTTGTCATGGTTTCTTAACTTCATTCTCTGGCTGTGAGCTGAATATTTGTTGGATTGATGTGTGTGTGTGTGTGTGTGTGTGTGTGTGTGTGTGTGTGTGTGATTTTCTCTTTGGGGATGGGAATATCTGAGAGAGTTTTCTCTCAACTTCAAGGATTTCTATTAAAGGATGAACACAGTCCTATTTTTCTAGTGACAGTCAATAGTTGCTTATTTTATATGCACTGATTTAAAAGACCTGTGCTAGAGAACATACATAAAACTTGACATTGAGGAAAGACCGCTGTCCCTGTGTCTTCCTATCCCGAGTAGTACTAAGGGACTCAGTGCACGTGCTGAGTCTTTCTCTCTTCTCTAAGTGCCTCGGCACGGTGTCACCCAGGCGTGCCATCAGTGCTATCATCTTGGACCCTTCCCACTGTTCTCCTGGCCTTCTCCCCAATGTGTCAGCCATCGCTCTCCCATACTCATTGGAGTTGACGTCTGTCAATCCTCTTTGCAGCTCAAGGTGTTGATGTGGGGAACAGTTCACACATCGGCTATCGGACGGCCTCAGTTTGTCATTCTGAGCACTGGCTACTGCATCACCTTGAGCAGACAACTGAAGTTTGGCAAGGCTGCCTCCCGACATGCGTGTCTATAGTCAAGGTGATGGCATGTGGCTGTTGGAACCTTCCATACAGATCCAATATGCTGGATTGAGAATTCAGTAACTATCTGCTGTTTTCTGTGCATAGCCCTTGAAGAACAATCCAGTGCAGAGTATAAGTGCTTTCTCCTCACCTCTAATTAGCCATGAATTTTAAACAAGGATATGTCTTATATTTCTTCTTAGCCCATTCCACTTTGTTCAAAGCAGCCCCTGGCTTCCTTTGCTTGAGTTCAGGTCCTTGTCATCTTTCCATAAAATACTGCAATTGGCATTTATTAATCTTCTCACCTTTGGTCTTGTCCTGAATCTATTCTCTCTGCTCCTAGCAGAGTGCTCTTCCAACACACAGATTTAATCATAGCCTCTGCTGTCCCCAGCACATCAGCTCATCATTCTTCGTGGCTCACTGTTTCCTCATCTGAGCTTCCTAGAGCGTGCCATCAGCCCTCTGACGACTGGCTGCTTTGTCCTGACTTACCTCTCGGCATTTTGTCTCTCACATCTTTCAATCAAACAATACTGAATGATATCTGTCTCTATCTGAGCACCTGTTTGTCTGTGAAAGCTTAAACTAAAATCCCTGTACTATGTCTGGATAAATATAGCTTGTGTGGGATTATATTTATGTATATGTGTATGCAAGTGCATGCCTGCATATATACATTTGTTTAATGTGTGTGTGTGCAAATGGAAGCAATTTCATCCACACTGGGCTCCATATTGCTTTTTAATTTAATTGGATGCAGTGGATTAGTTTCACAGGTCCTTCATGTACCTCGAATCCATATCAATTATTCCAGTAATCTTTTTGAGCCCTGTCATATTTCAGCTTCTTAACAATGTAGTCATGAGTATTGTTGAATCACGTTGGCTTACATATGCAAGAATTGGGAAGATTGGGACAACTATGACGAATAGAATTGTTAGGGCAAAAAGTGAGGATATTAAAAAATTTGGTAAGTTACTCTAACCAAAAAGTGGTCCCAAATTTCAATCCCACTGCAATGACATAGCTTTCCCATTCTCTCCTTCTGAAACAGGACAGTTTTTGATCTAGCCTGCAGTAAGTCCACATTCTCATTTGAACGCCATAATTTACACGTAGTATTTCTCCTCACAAGCTTTCAGGGTTTGATTAAAAACTGGCCCCACTCCCATCAGTCACTGAAGAACAAGTCTTGGTTTTTATAATAGGTACACACTCACCATCTCAATAGCCAAAAGAGTCCATTGAAAGCAGAAACAGATACAAATAGGAATCCTGGCTTCTATTTCTTTAAGGCAGGAATTTTACAAGTAATAATGAGAAGTTGAAACCCTCTGAAAAGTTTATTTGTTGTCTCCTGAATGATATGGTTTGATTCACATTCTTGTCAGATAGCTGCCACTCATGAATAATTCCTTGGGATGTAAATATTTTTCTAATGAAATAAAAGATAGCAGAGGCAGGAGAATGTGCTACCCTTCTCTGCCAGGGATTTTCTGCACAGTCTTATCACCTCCTTAGCTGCAACCTTCTTAGAGAATCAGAGTGCTGGAAAGGACCAGAATTTCCTCTGAGAGTTACCATATGTCAGTGCTATTTGATTTTGTATGCTTTCTACATAGTTCTCATCCCAACCATTTACTATTCCAAGTAGATTGTGGTATTTGGCACCTCTCTTGTTTATGCCCTAAACAATTTCTGTGACTTTTTTTATTAGAAAATTTTAGATTTCACACTTCAATGCTTGCTGTTGTCTTAGGTCTTGGCTTTGGCCTACTAGTTTCCAGTAGCACTTGGATATAAGAGCTAGCCCTTCTTTCTCCTATGAATGTCATTGAAAGAAGTTCCTATTTCCAGTATGTTTGGAACATATTCTAAATATACGTGCTACATGCCACTGTTTCCAGTAGTAGCCTGACATATATTCTTAAGATAAATTATGATGGAATAATTTAGGTGAAACTTGAAATGCAGAGTATTCAGCACAAATGCATTGTTTTCAAACTCTGGTTAAACAGATTTTCCTAGCAGAGGGCAGGACACAGAGTTACTTTAGAAGTTGAATTTAAGATGATTCTCATGAGTTTTGTACTTTCTTTAGTGTCTAGTATTTTTTAATATTTTCCATTGTACTTTTAGTATCTGTAAGAGGAACCTTGTAACTAGTATCATTTAGTTGCACAAAGGACTCAATTGCGGTAGTATGGTGCTTACAGCATTCTTTGATTAGACAGACCCCTCTATCATGCACCTTCCTCTTCTTTTTTCCCCAAGCCAATTTCAACAAACTTCATTGTTGTATTTGTATACATGCACATGAAATAATTTGACCATATTCACTCTTCTTTGCCTTTTCCATTTGGCTTCCCTCTAATGCTCATACCCAGGCAGAGCCTGTTTCATATTTCTGTCACGTTTTCACATCTGTGGATGCTAGACCTAAAAGATAAACACATAATGTATATGAACACATAAAGGGCTATATATAAATGTATAAGAATCATATACATATGCATATGCTTATTCTAAATGAATCTCAGAGTAGTGGTGTTAAAAAAAGTCTTGGATCTGTACGCAAGTATAAATATACCTTAATTATATTTCATTAGACTTTCATTAGAAAGTAATCCTAGCTAATTAGTAGGCTGAGATCTGAGGATCTCGGTTCAAAGCCTGCCCAGGCACTAAACATCTTAAGACTCTTGTCTCCAACAACCACTAGAAAATGGGAAGCGGGGCTGTAGCTCAAGCACTAGGGTGATATTCTTGGGTTAAGAGCTCAGGGACAGTACCCAGGCCCAGAGTTCAAGCCCCATGGCTGACAAAAAAAATATTCTTCAAAAATTAAAATATGCTATCCCAAAAAATCATTTCTTACTGAATAATTTCAAACATTGGTAGCTAATTCTCAAAGATAGTTATAATCTTGATCATTACATTATTTCTAAATAACAATAATCTATTGCCTCATAAACTTTTTTTCATATATTTTTATTGTAATTAGTAGAAGGGTTACACATTATATTCACCAGATAGAAGGTGCATTACTTCACAAACACTGCTACCCTTTCTCATGTTTTTGTCCCCATTTCCCTCATAATCTTTCATTTTGCATAAGTTTTGTCATGCATGATGATTTAAAAAAGGTAAAGCTAAATATTATCAAGGACTTGAAAAACCAGAAATACAGTCTTGGGTACTCATGTTTTCAATGTAACAGATGAGTTCCATGACCAGTGCCTGTAATCTATTACTCACAGCTTGAAGGGGAGCATTCTTTTATAGTTCTATAATATTTTTTTCAAGATGTTTACTTGGGCAAATGCCTCAGTGCCTCCATTGCTCATTTGTGACAAGTGCCAGGAGGACTTAACTAAAGATTGAGCGGCTGTTCTTCAGAAGCTGAAAATGGGGAAAAAATAGACCTCAGTTGCAAACGGTCAACAGCATATAAAGAATGCAAATATAGGGGAACAGAAAATACAGTTTGAAATCCTAAGATTTTAACATATATTGGTTTAAAATTTAGCTATCCTTTTTACAGGATAGTGAGTATGCTTATTTCTACAACCTTGAGAAAAAGAAAGAAAAAACTAAAATAATTTTAAGGAAGAAGGGATGCTGGATAGATTTAAAAACAACCATTAGTAAAAAGAGATGCCAAACATAGTCTCGATTTGCACATTCAGCTATCTCTTGATAAGTTTGGAAGATCGGAGAATGGATTTCCAAGCAATACCACCATCAGAAAACACAAAAGAAAACCCAGGAAAAGGCAAAGAGAATTGCATTTGTTCGGTGCTGGGAAGAAATTGTAAGTTTCACCTTCCATTTTGTGACAAAGTGAGGAGCCTAGAGCAGGCACTGAAGATGAGTTCATCAAGACAGGGGAGGCAACAGAAATAATGAGAGGATTCTATCGAATGCCCAATGGAAAACAGGGTTTTAATAAAGTAAATTTGGCATCTTCTTTCTACTTGACAATAGAGGAGGAACTGAGGGTGCTCAAAGCCATAAAGAATCTAGCTTAGCATAGCCTCATGCTGTAAGGAGCATAGAGAATTTATCACTGAATTGCCATGTAAGCGAAATGCAGAATCCTTTATTTATACATGTTTTATACTTTACATTTTTATACTTTACACATTTTAATCTATTTTGATACAACAAAGTAATATCGAGGAAAGCCATTTTCAGGGAGAAGGTCACAATTCTTTCCTTGCTAGAAAGTCAAGAAATCAGGCACAACCACAGTTTTCCTTCTTACTTGAATTTCATCTGTTTCTGTGGTTCTTTTGTGTTTAAAAAAGCACCACTATCAGAACTAAAAAATTATAGAGTAATAGTGCCATTCTGCTGATTATAACTATATGGTACATCGGACATACTTTACAAGCCGTTCCACGGAGACAAAGTTGAAATCATAGAAGATGCGAATGGCCTTCCAAAATCAACACAATGCGTTCTGAAACTTTCTGTGGCTAATTTTTGTGGGTCTGTGATCAAGGAACTACATGGTTTTGAATTTGATATAGACCATTAGAACTACTACTTGGGCTCAACTTCTGCCTGGTTCCTAATTTTTAAAGTGTATAGTTAATATTATGCATATTACTGTCCTTTTTCTATATGCCCATTTACAAAACAAAAATGGTAGTAAGGAATACTCCTATACAGATGTGAACCCTGTTGTAGTCATTACCTGAAGGTGAGAGTGATTGTTTCATTTATTCCAAGTCCCTCAAAAAGTATCTAGCCATGTCACATATCAACACTACGTTAGTATATTCAGTGCTGTATGCACTATTGTTCTTTGGAATTCTGCAATCCGATCACTCATTATTTTCATGTACTTCTGACGCTCTTTATCACATTCGCGATGCCCCAGCCTACAAGAGCTAAGTAGGACATGAGTGTAAGTTGAAGGGAGTGTGCCGTAACTCAGAGATTGTGAAGAATGAAGTGCTGTTGGTTGGGTCTGACTGACTGTCAGTGGATTGAGGTGTGGTGTGTTTAGACCTATTGAGTGCAACTTGCAATGCTTAATAAACATCTTCGTTCTTTCACATAAATACAAAGAAACTCGGGGCAGACAATGCTCCTAGGAATATTGAGATAACTGTTGGGGAGAATTGTAGCAAACTTTAGAATGCCACAATCAGCATTGTATGAGTTGATACTGCCATGGAAAAAAAAGTGAAGTTGAACAATGAAATGCTTTTAGACTAGGTACCTTATTCCAACATTTGACAAGCTACATTGCCATATTATTTTTATCAGCATCAGTGCATTGTGAGGGGGGGCAGTCATTTTAACATGGCCATTTATGCAAAGAATGAGCCTTGAACCAGGTTACCCTCCCCCGTCATTCTCTCTCTCGTGCCTGCTTCCCCAAATCAGCCTCAGCAAAGTTCCGTGTTCCATTTCTATACATGTGCATGAAGTACTGTCCAGGTCCTCTGTAACGCATGAACTCTGACTCCCCAGTTCCCATCCAGTGGGTCCCTGGTGTTTCACATCTCACATGGATGGGGAGGTGCGCAGCCAGTACAGACCTTTCTCTCTGGGCTGGGGACAGGCTGGTGGGAAGGGTTTCCAGGGGGAAGGAGCCGATGCTGAGGACCAGGGTTCGACTTGCTGTGGGAAGAGCCAGTGGGGCGCGCAATTGGGTGGAAAGAGCTCTGAAAGGATGGGATTGAGACAGGAAGTATTTCCCTGCGGATTCTGATTTTGTGCAGAATCAAGCTGGAGAGGGAGGTTACTGAGTAGGGGCACATCTTGCAGAGTCTCATTAAGAAATAAATACATTATACTGAACCAATTAGGAGATGAAAGGATTAGAATTTGTAGGCCATTACACTGGTCATCAGGTGGATTTCAGGAGGCCAGCAGGCGGCGGAAAACCTAATTAGGAAGAACCTTCGAGCTGTGGAAGCTGCATCCCCCTGGGTCCTGGCTGGGGTGAGGGAGAAGTAGCGCAGAAGGTTCACACAAGGCTTCCTGTTCTTTTCCTTTCATTGTTCTTGCTTTGCTTAAACTTAAGCAGCCGGTCGAATTGGGAATCTTTTCAGTGTGGTACCAGGAAAAATACATGGTGTTCTTTCCCCCTTCCCCCTTTGATTTCTTTTTAATTTCCTGTCTCTTACTATCTTTGTTCTGTATTTTTCATTAGTCT